>NC_092875.1:77560028-77897070 GCF_028372415.1 Notamacropus eugenii
ATTGACAGTTTTGGTCCATGGGATCAGAAAGTCAGATATGACCAAAAAGTAAAAACAGGCTCATATACATGCAACCTTCTAGGAGATGTGCTTCTAGCAGTGCAGAGAATTTCTTCCAATGAGAAATGACCTCTCAGCCCCAAGCACAGTGAGAAATAAAAACCATGGACATTCATACTTATTCCCATTAGAACTTCACTGTTATCAGCAAAGAAACTTTCCTAGCAGCATCGTTTGGGGAATCCTGGGGCACTTGTTTTCTTCCTCCATCTGTCCACTCTGTGGTTCAGATCCAGCAGAGCTTCTGTACAAGTGTGGTTCAATTAAGATAATACTGACCTGAGAGTCAGGAAATGAGTTTGATTCTAGAACCTGTCGACTTGAGACAAGTCAGTTTCCCTCCCTTACCCTCTGCTTCTTCAGCTATAAAATGGGGATTATCCTATTTGCCCTAACCTATCTCTCAGGGTTGTTGGGAGGAAAGTACTACCTGAAGGGATTATGCAAATTTTTATTGGTAATTATTTCTGCATTCTTCTTCCGGAGGAGAGAAGGCTGGCAGCCCTCCCTGAGCTCCCACAAAAGCTTGTGGGATTGCGGAGGGGTAGAAAGGAAAGGGCAGAACTTTGCAGCTGTTTCAGGTGTGGTGAGAAGCACAGTTATTATTTGCAATGATGAAGCAGGGAGAAAGAAAATGCATGTGAAAGACAATTTTCTAGATTTAGCTCTATATAAGAACATTAGAATACTTGGCTTACTGGCTCTTGTACAATTAACATAAATAAGATTTGTGGATTGGGGGAGCAGTTCCTAGTAATATTAAAAGAATAAACCCATTTATGTTAGCTCCTTCTGCTCTCCCAGGTCCTTCCTCCCTCCCCCTCTCCTATTTGGATTGTGACTTTCGCTGACTCATCGGTAAGAAGGAAGAAAGGAGGGAGGAAATAGGAGCATCTCATTGACCATTTTCTCCGTCTAGTGACTCAGCGGTGATCCACATTTTAATTATCTTAGCTTAGAAACTTTATCAGTCAAAATGCATATATCCTGGCTGAACATCCAGCATGCGCAGCCCCAGGCTAGCTCTCTTGTGAAAGTACCCTTTTAATATATCCCCTCAAAAATCCCCAGGATGCCCTGAATAAAATGATGCTGTCTGCTCTTGTCTTTTCACTGAAGAATCCCGGAGGGCCTCCTCTTTGTGCAGAGCCCCCCTGGCCTGACCTCCCTCTCTGAACTGCCACTCTTGGGGGAGTGAATCTGGTAGGGAGATGGCTTTGGAGGAGATTTGAGGAGACAGAGCAGGGTAACTGGTGCAGGATTTCTAATTGAAACCCAGGAACCGTTATTAGAAAGAGGCTATGGAACATGGGGGCCTTTGAGTAAGATGGAATAATAATATATGTAGCAGATGGAGTGTTGGCCCTGAAGCCAGGAGGACCTAAATTTAAATCCCAATTCTGCCACTTCCACACTGCCTTTGTGATCTTGGATAAGTCACTTAATCCTTCTGATCCTCAGTTTCCTTATCTGTAAAATGAGGGAGTTGGAATAGATGGTCCCTTGTTGCTCCTATTGTCTAATATCTAGGGCACCCTCCACCCTCATGTGGAATCCCTGAAAGAGCTTCCCAGAGTTAAGATGCTAAATGGGCCCCTATTCACTTAAAACACTAGCTAATGAGTTCTAACCAACGGGTTCATTTTTGGGACATAATTAGTTCAAAGTAACAGCATAATAAGAAGATTTAGGATAGAACATTCCCTCCGTAAACTTAGGGCACACACACATGCATGTGTGTATATGTTATGTATCTATATATGCATACCATATACACGTATATATGTTGTGTGTGCGCGCACACACATATTTTTATTGTTCAGTCGTTTCCAACTCCTCATGACTCCATTTGGAATTTTCTTGGCGATGATATTGGTTGGAGTGGTTTGCCATTTCCTTCTCCAGTTCATTTTACAGAAGAGGAAACTGAGGCAAACAGGGTTAAGTAACTTGCCCAAGGTCACACAGCTAGTGTGAGATCAGATTTGAACTCAGGAAGATGAGTCTTACTGACTCTAGACACAGCACTCTATCCACTGCACCACCTAGCTCTGTATAAATATGCATATACACACATATATACATACATATGCACACATGGAGATAGGATATCTATATATCTATCTGTGTGTGTGTGTGTGTGTGTGTGTGTGTGTGTGTGTGTGTGTGTGTGTAGGCAACCAGGTCATCAGCCTTAGTCTGATAAGGTATAGTGACTACTCAAGGCTTTTTCCAGGAGAAGGCATAATATCTGTTTAGTTTTAGCCACCATACCCAGATAACAAAAACCAGGCAGAGTGCCCCCAGGGTGAGATTAGGTCTTTCGTTTTCAGTCCCCTCCTTTTGGGCTGGAGATTGAAACCTGTTATAGATAACTACCTAATTTGTGTTTAGTCCTTCTTATGTAACAACCCCCATGATCCTCTCTGGCTTAGCTGCCAATAAATTTGATCCTGGACAAAAGATAACCAAAGGAGATGAGATCAGTGTTTTGTGCCCACCTACCCTGAATTCATAACTTTATTACGTTTGTCAGTGGCAAAGCCTGATTACCTTGGTGCTGTGTTTTGGTCATCAAAAAGCCTCTGTCTCCCTTCAGTCATATATGATATGAAGGATGAATTAGATGTGGGAGTAAATCCAGGGTTATGCTGTGCCTGGTTTGTATTGGCTCCTGAGAGCTGACTGTTAAATTTTTGGTGTGAACACTTATGCCCCGGAAACTGACAAAACTACAAATCAGGGTTTGATTTATTGCTTTGTTGACTGTCTAGAAGTAAGAAAGTTGATGAAGAAAAACGTGTGTGTGTCTTGCCATTTTCAGAAAGCAGGTTGTTAAATATCTACTAGCACACCCCTGAGTAAATCTTGAAAGGAGTGACGGGGATAGATAGACATCCTAGGGAGGGAGATGGCACTTTGCTGTAGTGCAGAAGGAGGAACCAGATGGTTTGTATACAGATAAGCTTGGCGACAGTAGAAGTTGGATAGGTAATAATAATAATCCTTCCATTTGCCTACTGCTTTACAATTTACAAGGCACTCTCACATTCGTTATCTCATTTGATCCAAAAAACCACACTGTGAAGTGGGCAGGGCAGATACTGTGCTCTCCATTCCAGATAGAGTGCCAGGGCGTCCCTCATAAGACTCAGGACAACAGCTATCTAGGTTAGCACCCACTTAAATCCATCCTTCATGAGCTCCTGGTTTTGTATTTGCATTCATATCTGACAGCCAGAGGACACATCTGGTTAAAGCAGAAGACATTTCAACTACATAGCAAATAAGATGGCAAGAAAAGGTTGCCCCATGTACACATGGGACATACTCCCCCTGGGTTACCAGGCTTAGCCAACGATGGATGACCATATGAAAAATTCATATGCTCAGGGACACAGATGCAGGGAACCTGGGTGACTGGGGATCATGCTCAAAAGGGCACATGCCTGGATCCCATGTATTCTTATGCCAGGAGCCAATATGGCCAGAGTACACATGGGAAGTGCACAGTGTGTGTGACCGGGGTAATTTGTACCTCTAACACTGCAGTGCTGCAGATGTCCTCTGGCAACGTTGCATTTTCTTTGCTGGGTATCATGTTATTTCTGCTGGTGAACGGTCACTAAGCTGTTCTTTTTCTACCTTCTGCTGGGATTCAGCTCTTTGGGGACATCTATTGGATCAAATGAGATAACACTTTTGCTTTGCAAACCTTAAAGCACTATATATAAATGCTAGCAATTATTCTGCTAAAATTCCCTGCTTCCATCTGCTAAGGTGCATTGTGGCTAGAAAGTCTCCCCAACCCACCTGACCCCACCATCCCCAAGAGAGTCTTGAGCTCTTTTAGTTGATAACTGAAGCTATGCACACTATAGCAACTAGCACTCATCAGCATAATGTCCCAGTCTAAGACGTAATCTATTCTTTTAACAGCCTTTGCCTAGTGCTGATCCAAAGTCCATGAACCCAGACAACTATCTGATTCATGTCTAGGAAATTTCTTGCAACTTCTATTAGGTACCCAATTGTGAGCCTGTGTTCCCAAAACATAACCTCAGGAACTCTGTCCTGCCAAATGCAAATGTATAGGAGCTATAGTGACAAAGACCGATGCAGGAAGGTGAGCCTTTGTTCCCAAAATCTTCCTTGATTGGGACAAACTTGAAGTTGACACAATTCCATTCTTGCCATTCTAATGCACATCTTCCATCAGCAAAAGAATTGTTTGCACTGTATTCTGGACAGTCCCACATCTTAATGGTTTCCCTATATACAGATGAGGACACTTTGATGACTCATCCAGGATTTGATGACTATTGAATGGCAGAAGTAGGCCTCCTCTCTTCCTTCTGCTTCACCCGTGCCTTTAAGGGGAAGACAATAAGCCTTCTAATCTTCATGCCTTTTGGGGGCAGCTCATTAATAATTTCTCCTTTTGAAATTGGTTTATTTCATTTATATCTTCATAATAATAACTAACATTTATATGGTCTTTACTATATCCTAAGTACTGTTTATAAATAATTTGATCCTTTCAACAACCCTGAGAGGTAAGGTGTTATAGTTGTCCCCCTTTTGCAATTGAGGAAACTGAAACAAACAGAGTTTAAGTGACTTGCCTAAAATCGCACAGCTAGTAAACATCTGAGGCTGAATTTGACCCTAGGTTTTTTGACTCCAGGTCCAGCACTCTATCCACTGGACCACCAACTGCCTCGAACCTTCAAGTTTCAATAGGACCCTCCTGTTGGAAGGCCCTTAAATATTCCCTTTTCCTTCTTGCCAATAACTTCCCATATCAGAGGGAAGAAAACAGTAGTTTACTTACTCAGAAGGAATAGATTAGCAAAAAAAATCTGTGATGTTGTATGACATTGTACGTGAAGAATAGGTACTAGACACACCAGATGAAGGAAACTTGATGGAGGACATTTTGATGAGGACATACCAAGGATCCAGTAGATGGAAAAATAGAATATTGTGGTGATGCTATACTACAGACCGACTGGCCAAAAAGAGGAAACAGAAGCTAAGGTCTAGAAGGAGATCACAAAGCTGAGGTGGAAACATAGGGTAGTAGTGATGGAGAAATCTCAGCTATATAAACACCTACTGAAGGTCTTTTCCTATGTAACCCTTGTAAACTCTGATGCATCCTTATCCCAGCTTCCACTCCCATCAGTAAGTCCCCAGAGATTGACTACATCTGCCTGTCAGGGTTCTAAAGGATCAAGGATGATTCTCTCATGCCAACAGTTTAAGCCCGCATCAATGTGTTTCCCCACCAAGAAACATTGTCATCCAGCCTTAAATAGCCCTTAGAAAGGGTTTTTTTTTTTTTTAGTAAGGTGGTACAGTAAGAAAAGTTGATACAAAACATCCCCCCAAAAAACTCTGGTGAACATTCTCTCACAGGTACACAGAGTCTGGGGAGAATGGACTCAAGTTTAGATAGTACATGTAGCAAAGGGGCATCTCACAGTTCCTCGTTGTTGGAAGTCTTTTTCTCTCATTCATGTGGTACTCAAAAAGTTCCCCGTGAGCATGGTAAATCTGAGTCCAAGTGTCCTTGACTCTTGATGCAGACACTGCCATCCACTGATTTGGGACTACTTATGGGGAGAGCGAGGAATCCAACATCCTCTCGACCCTTTGAAACTTGAAAGTTTCTCCTCTGCCTGAAGGTATGGAATGGAAGGAGACCTAGCCAAGGCTAAAGCTGAGGCCTCTTCTTCTCCCTCCTCCAGGAGTGTCACAGAAAATCGCAAGTTTCCTCAGTCTGTCTGAATAAGATTCTTGTGTAACATTACTCTGTAAATTCAGTTGAAAGGCCTGGACTATTGTAGTAACCTTCCAGTTGGTCTTCTTGCCTCAAGTTTCTCCCTTCTCCATATAGCCCATCCTACATTCAGCTGCCAAAGTGATCTTTTTAAAGCTCAGGTGTGACCCTGTCACCTCCTCCCTCTCCCCCATTCATTAAATTCCAGTGGCTCCCTATTACTTCCAGGATCATAGAAAATCCTGTTTTGCTTTTAAAGGCCTTATTAACTTGGGTCTTTCCTACCTTCCCAGTCCTCTCCTACTTTATTCCACAAACACATTGCAGTCACATGGGCTTCCTTCCTGTCCTTGAACAAGACATTGCATATCCAGATTCCAGACATTTTCACTGGCTGTCTTCCATGCCTGGAATGTTCTCTTCTCATGTCAACCTTCTGGTTTTTTTCACTTCTGTGAAGCCTCAATTAAAGTCCAACCTTCTGCAAGGTCCCCTTTAATGCCTTCCCTTTGAGATGTCCAACTTCCTTCCACATATCTTGCTTATACATAGTTACATGCTTTCTCCCCTATTTGCACATGAACTCCTTAAAGGTAGGAACTATTTTTGTCTATCTTTGTATCTCTAGCACTTCTCACAGTCCCAGTACATAGTAAAGGCTTAATAAATGCCTATTGACTGAGTGATTGATTTTTGACATTTGTTCTAAGACCTGTGAATAATTGATTGATTGAAAATTAGGGTATCAAGACTAAAAAGAAAGGGCATGATTTCAACACCACCCTCATACCCAGCCTACTGTTAATAACCTCCAAAATGTTCTTCCTCCTCTAGTGTCCCCCTCACCAATCTAGCCTGCACGTAGCTGCCAAAATAATTTTCTAACAAGTTACTCTGCTGATCAGAGTTTGCTCATGGGATTGCCAGGATACTGGCCCCATTGTGATGAGGTCTTTTTTGTGGTTTGAGTGCTTCCTTCCTTAAGCCTAGAGAAAGACAGCATGTCACTGTCTTAATTATCCAGAGAGGGAATGCAATAGATTAATTGCTTATCAGTCCATATTTGTCAATTACTCTTTTTTGTGCATGAGAGTAGTCCTTTCTTAAGATACTGCGGTCTCCCCCGAAGGCACTCAACTCTCAAATATCTAGACTTTCCTCTCCCCTCTTCTTCCCATCTTCTACAAGCTGATTTGATTAGCCCCCTCATTATCCAGGTTCAAAATTAATCTACGAGTTGAAATGGAGTACTGATCAAAATATTAAAATAGGAAATCTGTTGTCTATACCTAGCTCTGAGCCCCTACCCACTTAGCATGCTATGGTTGAATGGCTTATTGTATGTTATAAATAGAATAAAATGAAAAGGAACTAGATCAAACTCCTGTATGGAGACATTTACCTCCTTTTCCTCTTCCAGATCTTTATCTTCCACAGGGGATAATCCTAGTCTCTCTCTGTGTCTGTCTGCCTCTTACACACACACACACACACACACACACACACACACACACACACACACGGCTTTCAGAAAAGGTAAAGAGAATGTGTCATTTGCGGGAGCAAATCTCAGGATTCTGGACTAAAATAGGGAAAGTGGAGAACACAGTGAAAAGTTTCCATTCCCCTGTTTAGGTTCAATGGCCAGAACTGAAATTAATCTCTCCAGCTCACTAGTTAAACAGAGTTCATAGTAATTAGCAATCTTCATAAGTCTCCCAGCAACAGTGATTTCCCACTTTGCTGTCTCTGCTGCAGGGTCCAAATCTCTTTTCATGGTGCTGTGGTTTCTGTTGATATGGGTAATGGTGTCTTTCCATGTGACCTATGGTCACTCCCTATTCACTTTTCTTTTCTGGAAGTCCCAGATCAAAAGGTTGGAGGAAGGAAAACAGGAATCAAGCAGAGGTGACTGCACTGTACAAATAATGTCCCCTTTATTCTTTTATGTGACTTGTAAAATGAGAACTCACTAAGACCCCAGATAAGAGAGGAGGGGTAATCACTATCCTATGGCAGGATCCTCATAAACCACTTTACCAATCTCTCTGTCTCCATGAATTATCTCCTTAGGCCCAGGAAAAACCATTTAATGAGATAAAAGAACAAGGCAGATTTCTTCTCCCCAGCTACAGGATTAAGAACCACCTCCATAGACCTCAATCCACAGTTTGGCTCTCAGTCAACTTTCCAGCCTTCTTTCATACTCCACCCATACACAGACTGGAGCCAAGCTGTACTACTAGCCTTTCCATGAACTCAATATTGATCTCCAGCCTTAGGGGCTTCCTCCCCATCCCTACACCCATACCTGGACAGCAACCCCTTTTCATTGGCATCTCTCAGAATACTTGTCTGCTTCAGCATTATTAGATGTCATCTTCTCTGTACAATTTCCCATGGCTCCTCTAGTCATTAGTTCATAGAGTATTGTACCCAGAGTCAGGAAGACCTTAGATCTCAAACTCGTACTAGCTATATGATCTTGAACAAGTCACTTTAACCTCTGCCTCCCTCAGTTTCCTCATCTGTTAAGTTGAGATAATAACAATATTTTCCCCTTGGGGTTATTTGAAATAATATTTATGAAGTGCTTTGAAAACCTTGAAGCACTCTGTAAGGGCTAGCTAGTTCTTACTGTCTTCCTTACACTCTGCTTATTTGCATCCATGTTGTATCTCCCAAGTAAATTATAGGAAGCCCCTCAAAGGCTAGGGCTCCTTCATTTTTGTCATCATATCCCTATTCAATCACATTTACTAAATACTTACTGTGTAAGTATTTAGTATTTACTGGTACTAAAAGAACATAGTAAGTACTTAGTAAATGTGGTTCAATGATTATCCATTTTAATTGAAGTAGAGGTAATGGGACCCTTGGAATGAAGTCTGCACATCATCTTAGAATTTGTTATAGACAAGAAATGGAAATATGAGCATGGGCTGATTGTACCTAAAGTTTTCAGAGAGAGTATTTCAAAGAATTCAGAAAAAAAAGAATAGGATCATGTGGCCAAGGATTCTATAGGGGACACCAGCTCAAGGGTGCTCTCGAGAATGAAATTCTTGAAACATAAATGCAGATATTTCCAGTGACATAGAAAATGGGCAGCTGTCTAGATAAAAATTGATATGGATATTCATTGATGACTTTTATTTTTAAAAGATATGCTCAGAATATGGAAACTAGAGAAGATAAATGAGGATGAATTTTTTTAAAGTGTTACAATTCTATACAAAAAAGTATCAATGGTCCAAAAGCCTAGAACAAGGATTCCTTTTGGGAGGTTGGTGAAATGAATGAACCATGTTTTTAAATGCATATAATAAAATTCATGGGTTTACAAAGGGAAGCATTTATATTGGGATATATTTACTGAAGGAATGAAAACCAAAGAGTTTGCTGATCCCAGGATAAAAGCCCCTGGCCTAGAAGGAACTGGTGCTTGCTTTGAATATTCTGCACAATAAAAGAGATTTTGTTAGAGGGCATCAGAAGAAAAAATAAGGGAAAATGATCACTGCTTGAAGAGATAGGGGGCAATTATAATAGAGGATGGAGTAAGAATTTTTTATTAGTGTTTTGTTTTTGAATGATCTTCACACTGGGAAGTATAGAATAAAAGTGATGTATAAGGAATAGAAAACGAGAAGTGAGGGGGATGGCAAAACAAAATGAAATGAAATGGAAAACCATAGGAATTCAAGTCATGTCATCTTCCTAAAGTGCAGGTCTGGCCAAGTCCCCCTCCTACTCAGTAAACTCCAATGGTTCTCTATTACCACCAGGAACAAATATAAAATTCTCTGTTTGGCATTCAAAGCTCTTCACAAGCTCCTACCTTTGCAGTCTTCTTATAGCTCCCTCACCCCCATACACTCTCTGATCCAGGCCTCCATAATGTTTCTTAAACAAGACACACTTCATCTCCTTACACCAGGCATTTTCGTTGGCTATGCCTCACGCCCTCCTGGCTTCTCTGGCTTCCTTTAAGTCCCAGATAAAATCCCACCTTCAACAGGAAGCTTTTCTCTCTCCCCCTAAATTCTAGTGCCCTCCTTCTGTAGATTATATCCCATTCATCCTGGTTTTAGCTTGTTAATACATAATTGTCTGCATGCTCTCTCTCCCATTAACTGTGAACTCCTTGAGAGCAGGGACTATCTTTTGCCTGTGTATATCTGGTTCTTAACAAAATGCATGGCTCCTAGTGGGAGCTTAGTAAATGTTCATTGATTGACTTCTCAAAATGTTGTAAGGACCAACAATTGTGATTGCTGAGCTACTATCAGGAACCCTTTAAAAATCATAGAAAATGGGAGAAAGTAGGGCTAAACTGAAGATAGAGAAATGTCCCCATTTTCCAAAAGGTGAAGGTGAATCTTTCAGCTGTCGGCTGGCAAATCTGACCTAATTCCTGACAACATTCATTCTAGAATGAGTTATTATAGGGATGACACGTGAACACTTAGAAAAGGAAGTGGTGGTCATCATTATAAGCCATCATAGGATCAATAAAAACAAGTCATGCCAAACTTGCCTCATTTCCTCTTCTGATAGGGTTTCTAGACTGATGGATTTGAGAAGTGTTGTAGTCACATTTCAAAAAGGTATCGACCATGTCATCATGATTTCCTTGTATATAAGATAGAGAGAGCTGTGCTAGATAATGCTGCAGTTAAGTATAGTGAGAACTGATTTAACAACTAGACCCAAAAAGTATTGGACTGAGATTTACATGGAGGTAGTGGTCTTTAATGGGGGTACCACAGGGATCTGTTTTTGGACCTCATTGGTTCAACATTTCTCTCAGTGAGTTGGACTGAGCCCTAGAGGGCATGCTTATCAAGTTTGCAGACAATACAAAGCTAAGAGAGATCAGTTATTACACCAGATGACAAAATGGGGATCTAAAAATATCTTGCTGGGTCACAAATGGGTAAAGAATCTAAAAAGATAAAATGTAATGCCCTTGAATTAAAAAAATCGACTGTACATGTAAAGGATGGGAAAGCAATAGCTAGAGAGGAATTCAGATGAAAAATACTCCAAAGTTTTAGGAACTACAAGTTCAATTAGAATGGTGTGGTAGCCAAAAAAGTCATGCAACATAAGGCTATGTTAATGAGATTTTAATTTCCAGGACAATGGAGGCACATAGCTTGTTGTATTCTACCCTGGTCCAACCACTGCATGGTCAGTTCCAGGTGCCACATTTCAGAAGACGTTAACAAGCTAAAAGATAGCTAGGGGAGAGTAAGATGAGAGAACTGAAGGGAGATGAGCCTGGGAAAAAGAGATTAAAGGCAATGGAATATCAGTCTTCAAATATTTGAAAGATTGTCTTATGGAAGAGGCTCTGAAACCTGTTCTGCTTAGTTGTAGAGAATGGAACCAGGAGGAGCTGACATGGTACAATGGGAAGAGCCTTGGTTCTAGAGTCAAAGGTTGCTGTTGTTGAGTTGCTTCACTGATGTCTGACTCTATGACCTTCTTTGGGATTTTCTTATCAAAGATACTAGAGTGATTTGCCAGTTCCTTCTCCAGTTCATTGTACAGATGAGGAAACTGAGGCAAACAGAGTGACTTGCCCAGGGTCATGTAGCTAGTAAAGTGTTTAAGGCCAGATTTGAACTCAGGAAGATGAGTTTTCCTGCCTTCAGGCTTGGCTCTCTATCAACTGTGCCACCTAGCTGCCCAACTATGCCATTTACCTATCCAGAGTCAGAGTTAGAGGACATGGATTCAAATCTCACCTCTGATGATTGCCACCTGTGTGAGCCAGTCACTGGCCCTCAAATAGGGAGAGTTGTACTAGATGACCATAGAAGTCTTTTTTCATCTGTATCTATGATCCAGGATCACTTGATACGATTTTTATATGATTTAAAAAACATTCTAACAGTCACAGATATCCAAAAATAGAATGGACTATGTTGAAGATTAATGAGTTTCCTGTGATTGGAGGTCTTTTCATAGAGGCTGGGTGATTATGTGTTGGGGACGCTATGGATGGTTTTCATGTCTTAGATTGCTTCATGAGAACACGACCTCTAAGGATCCTTTGGATCCTCAAATTCCATGATTTTGTGATTCACTTATCTTCATCCCTTTCTTGTTCTCATCCCAGCTCTATTTCCCCTTCCCCTTTTCTTTTTTTTCAGCATTTTGGCAACAGTTGGCACTGAATTTGACCTCCGGACCCTGAGGGCAGTACGTGTTCTGAGGCCCCTGAAACTGGTGTCTGGAATCCCAAGTGCGTGAGTTACATGACCTAGTTCCCATACTCTAGTTTTGTACCTTCCCCTTAGCTTCCTTTGCTTCCTAATGCCACAATGAGAAGTCAACACCTGCTTCCTCTGTGCCATATCCTGTATTTAAAATGACAAATGGATCCTGGATTTTTCTCTCGGGGGGAATCCAGGAAGCCTCAAGAAGTGTGGAACAGGGTCTTCAGTTGGACCTTAAGAGAGACTGGTCATAGGGTTGGATGCCTTTTCTGAAGCAGGACAAACACAGTTCTAAACTTTCCAACTCACTAAGGGACATTTCCAAAACTATTAAGCCACATTCTCAGGTAGGAATTGTGTAGAAGTTTTATTACAAAAAAAGTGAAATCATTTTCCAAAGTCATATCAGTCCTGACCTATTTATGTCCTCCCTCCTCACTTAACATTAAGCAGATTGCTGTAGGCTTTCATTTCCTCATTCAAAATGGGGCCAGACTGGCATTGTTTGCTTCTTCTCTGGGGTTTCTTTTAGTCCGGGTCAAGCAATAAGACATTCCAAGTTGCCCAGCTGTGGGACCTCCCAGAGGAACTTTTAATAATTAGCATTGTCCAAAAGTGGAATGAGCTTCCTGGGTAGACAGCAAGTTCCCATCACCGCAGGTCTTCAAGCCAAGGTTAAATAAACACCAGTCGGGAATGTTGAAGAATGGATTCTTATTCAGGCATCGGTTGGACTAGAGGGTCCCTAAGGTCCCTTCCACCTCTGAAATTCTCTGATTCTGTGTGAGTCTGAGAGTGATACTTCACCTTCCTCAGCAGAGCTCTTTAAAAAGAAATAGGCTCCAGTGAAAAGCAAATTGCTTTTTTCTTTTTTTTTGAGGAAAGGAGGACTGAAGCCGTTATTAGCACTTACCCTGATATTTTCCACTATTGAATTTAACTACAGTTCCTTGAATTCTGACAATTTTTCTTCCTTAGGGGGGTTTCTACCTTTCTAGAAGATCGGTGTAGCAGATGGCAGATTATATGCCTTCTAGTCATATAGCCAAATTATGCACTATGTATTTAGAACTTGGAAATCTAAAGGGTTTATGGCTACAGTTACTTAACTGCCTTGAAAATCATAAAGTGTTAGAGCAGGAAGGTATCTTAGACACTATCTAGTTCAATCCCCTAATCTCATCACTGAGGAGTTCCCTCCTACCCTGGGACTTCCCATACTGCATCAGCCACTTCTTGTCTCCAAATTCACCACCATCTTTCTCTTAATTCATTTGCCTAAAATGGGACATCCTAGCTAATGGTAATTTCTGCCCCAATTTTCATTGAATTTGGAAGTCAAGAAACTTCCTTCTCTTTCTTTTCCTTCCCCAAGGAAATCTCTGTCTCTATCTGTCTCTCTCTGTTTCCTCCTTCTTCTCCTCTTCCTTCTCCTCCTTCTTCTTATCCTTCTCCTTCTACTTCTTTTTCTTCTTATTCTTCTCCTCCTCCTTCTTCTTTTCTCTCTCTGTTTCCTTCTCTTCCTCCTTCTTCCTTTCTCTGTTTCCTCCTCCTCCTTCTCCTTCTTCTATTCTCTGTCCCTGTCTCTCTCATAGAACAATGAGCAATGAGCCTCAGCCTTTTTGAATACAAGGACCTCCTTCTAAATGTCAAAAAATTTTACAGACTTCCACATCATAACCATATTATTTTTATCTGTTGCTGAGAAAATAGATGACAAAAAGCTACTAAGAATTTACTATTTTGTTAGTCATGGAAATGTTAACATAATTTGGAAAAAATCATGGTCCATCTATATGCAAGATGTGTTACTTGTTCAGCTGATTAGAAGGAGTATTCCTTCTCTCCCCCTACTCCCCAGTTGGTCCACAGCCCATGAGTTGGGAACCACTTCTGTAGAGGTTAGCCTTTCCCCAAGCTCTAAAAGTCAATGAAGAGGTACCTCCTCTTTTGGAATTCTCTGTCTCACCAACTGTGGGATTTTGTCTCTGTTTTTCCCCAGGTTTACAAGTTGTTTTGAAGTCTATCATGAAGGCGATGATCCCTTTGCTACAGATCGGCCTCCTCCTGTTTTTTGCAATCCTTATTTTTGCAATCATAGGGTTAGAATTTTATATGGGAAAATTTCATACCACCTGCTTTGAGGAGGTGACAGGTAAGGCCCAGGCTGCTTGAGTTTGCTTCTCAAGCATTCTTTCCATTTTCCTTCTTTGGTTGTTCATTACAGTGGCCTCTTCAATACAGGCATGGAAGCTCGTTTATGTTTCTGGCACCTGTGCACTTTTCCTTGGAAAAGTGAGGAAATGGGTTAAGACTTGGTTGACCTTGAGACGTCATCTGAGGCCTTCAAGTGTTTCTGGGTGCCGAAACCGGGGAAGAGGGAGGGTAGAACCAGCCTAAGTGTCCATTGAACTTAGATGAAAGGAGCCAGCTCTGAGCAGAAATCTCTCTTCGTCATTATGACCCTATTTTCAGAGATCGCCAAGAAGGACAGTGGAGGAATTTGTTCTTGTTCCTCCTGCTCCTATTTTGTAGCCACATTTCCTAGGGGTGCCTGACTCCCACCCAAATTCTATCATTATCCGAAGGGATCAATATGGTTAGAGGAAGGTCATGTCTCACAAAGAGAGAGCCTATACCTGAGGGGGAAGAGGTCCCCTCACCTTTCTCATGGAGCAATTGTTGGCTTGTGCAGATGGATTAATTACTGTGTTCCTTCTGACTGCCAAATGTACCTGTGGTTGGGGTTGAGGTGACATCTTCAGGGACCCTCTCCACACTCAGTATCTCCACCAGATAGTGATGGGGCAAAGCCAAAAAAAAAGTGGGGTAGGATGGTTTGAGAGTCTCCCCCCACTGTCTCCTACTCCTTCTGTCTCCTTTTCTCCTGGGCTTGTGGAGTGTGCTCAATATGGAACGTCCTAATTATTTCTCTCCCGGATGGAGAAGGTGTTAATTGAGGCAGAGCTATTTCTGCTTCTGGCCACGTCACCCTGGCAGAACTGGAGAGAGAGAGAGACAGAGACAGAGAGAGAGAAAAAGAGAGAGAGAAAGAGAGAGAGAGAGAGAGAGAGGCCATGGCCCATTGGAAATGCCACCTACAATCAGAGCAGCCAGGGCCCCTTTTTCACAATTGGTAGAGGAGAATTGATAGAGATTTGTTTGCATGGAGATGAGGCAGACATAGTGTAATGGAATGGGATGTATTTTCTTCTTAGGAATCTGATGGCGAAAATCTCTATTATAGGATTGAGAACTAGAAGGGACCTCAAAAATCCTCTAGATTAACCTCTTCATATGACAGATGAAGAAACTGAGGCCCAGAAAGGGGAAATAACTCCCTTAAGGTCATGGAGGGAATAGGGAGTAAAGTCAGGATTCGAACTCAGGTCTTGTGACTCTGATTGTACTGTGCTGCCACAAGTAGACAGTTTGTATGCACACACGCACACACATACACACACACACACACACACACACACATACAAGTACATTAATGGATATTAGGGCATAGAGGAAATGTAATCACCCTTTGGATCCTTGCTTTTCCAAAAACAAAGTTCAGAGGGCTTCTTAGGCTCAGTGGATGAAATGAAAGGTCAGTTGAGCTCACCTTGCTGTCATTGCTCCATTGTGTCTGACTCTTCTTGATCCTGTGGTTCACTGAGGAGATAATATTCAAAATGAGCCTTGAATGGCAGGTAGGATTTCATCTAGTAAAGATGTTTGGGGGAAGAAGATGGGGAGGAAGGCATTATCAGCCTCAGAAAGTATATGAGCAAAGTCACAGAGTCTGGAGAACACATGGTTTAAACAAACAAACAAACCAACAAGAGGCCTGCTTTGACGGCAGTGTTCCCTTATGGAGGGAAGGACAGTGAGATAAGTTTGGGTAGAGGCAGATTGCAGGGGGTAGAGAGGGAGGGCCTAGAATACCAAACTATGGAGATAACAGAAGGCAAAGGGCTCAGCACTTCTATTTTGGATAATCAGATGCTGTTTTCAACAAACTTCTCAGGATTCATTTTTCCAGGCATTAAGCAAATATTTGTTGAGCCCATATTCTATTTCTAGCACTGTACCAGGCCTGAATGAGACATGAAAATATTGCAAGATATGGTCCTTATCCTTCTAGTCTAATTGGAGAATCAAGAAATCCACATGTAAAACAAGGCTGCCCAATTACAATTTAATGACAAGATGAGTTCTGTAGACAGTAGATGCTTCCAGAGCTCCAAGAACCAGAACTACTGGGAGTTTTCATGGTGAAAAGAAGGTGGATGGAAGAAGAGGCATTTAAACTTGATGGATGGGAAGATTTTAGTAGATGGGAGAGACGAGGAGAGTCTTCCATGGCAGTGGTGTTGCCAGAAGTGTGGCCAAAAATGAACACTTAACAATTCAGGTTGGATCCTCTGTGGTCTCATCATGACAACAGACCAAGAATACCTACTTTTTCCTAAAATGAAATGTCAGCTGTCAGCTTCCCCTGCTTTAACAGAAGGACAGTGCCCAGGAACCCAAACCCAAGGGTACTTAAGTTGTTCATTTTTTGGATCTGACCCACCAGGTGGCCAGAGAAATAGAAATGACTCTAGGACCCTTGGGAGTGATCTCTTGGAATAGCTTTCTTTGTGTTCCATGTTTGTGTCCCCCACCCCGATACTGAGAAGGACTTTCCCCCAAAACTAGATGGAACTGCTCAGCTAGAACTACAGTTCTTCTGACTGATGGCATTATTCACTTTTGCAGTATTGATTTTCACTTATAAATTATCAACATAAATTTATCAGCATTAAACCTGGCTCTTGTCATAATTTTATTTTATTTTATTTCTGCTGGGCTGGGGAAAGAGTGAGAGCACATTTAGTCACTTAACTTGCTAATAAAATAATACGTTCTTGCTCTTACCACCATGAGCATTAAAGTAACTGGGTCTACAGAGAAAATAACACTGCTCATCCTCAAGTGTCCATTTCTTTGTGACTTGGTAGGTCAATCAGATGCCCAAAGTCTTGGAAACTCAGCTCTGAGGTAGGATCTGTAACATCTCCATAGAGAGATCTGTTTGATCTCTGACTTCCATTTCTACATGTGTCTGCATAGTTCTTGCATTCCATGGGCTTCCCTTGGAGGACTTGGCTTCTCCTGTCTGTTCCCTGACTCCCATAAGCTTCTAGATGCTGTGGTCACCATCTCTTCCCTTTCTTTCTTGTAGATGATATTCAGGGCGAGTCTCCAGCTCCATGTGGAACCGAGGAACCCGCCCGTACCTGCCCCAATGGGACCAAATGCAAGCCCTACTGGGAAGGACCCAATAATGGAATCACTCAGTTCGACAACATCCTGTTTGCAGTGCTGACTGTCTTCCAGTGTATCACCATGGAAGGGTGGACTGACCTTCTCTACAATGTGGGTGCTACCAGGGACTGGGGAGGGAAAGGGAAGGGAGGGAAGGTAAAGGCAAGAGTGAGACATCCAGCCTCTGAGGCAGCACTGGCCCAGAGGATTGTTCTGGCACTAACACAGAGGGAGAAAGAGAGGTGGGGGTGGGATGAGGGTTGGAGGTCCTGGTATAGCCATGCATATGGCCAGATTGTGGGTTATATAGTGGAAGGAACACTGAATTTGGAGTCAGAATCCCAGGTTTGAATCCTCCCTTTGCTACATGTATTTGGTGGCTAAATGAATTTCTAACTTTCCAGGGGACCAAGAAGAAATCAGGTTCAGGGGTCAAGGAAATCAACTTTGGGTGTTATCAAAAGCACAGAAGTGGTGTTTTACACTAAACCTGCTTCTGTCACTTCCTTCCTGTGTGGCTTGGGCACATCACTTCCCACCTTTGGGTCTCAGTTTTCTCACCTCTAAAGTGAGGCGGTTGAATTAGATGATTTCCAAGGTCCCTTCTCATGCTAAATCTGATCATTTCATGACCCCAGACCACATATCCTGATCCTGATGAAAATCTCAGGATCTCAAAGATATTAGGCTCTGGAAAGTCAGGAATTTAATGGAACCAGGAAATTCAGTATAAGGGGCTGTGTCTTTTCAGAAAGCTAATTCTCACTATTAGCTATTAGTCACCTTACCAGTAGAGTAGTTTATGCTATAGAATGACTTGCTGGTCAAGTACGACTCCCTTCTTTCCTAGCCTCCGTTCCTCCTCACTCATATTAGTATAGCATGATGCTAAAGTTGTTTTGCCCAGTTTGGCGATGGTTTCTCTAGCCCATGCTGTCATCGGTCTTGTGTTCCTTGTGATCAACAACCATGCTCTTACTGGCGAAGCAGGTGGCCAGGGTAGTGTTGTTCAATCTTATGACAAGGAAACAGAACAAACCGAACAGTTCTGCTACCGTGGAATGTAGAGCTACTGTGCCCTCGACCCCATTGACTAAGTAAGTTTCTCTGACCAGAGACCCCCTGGGAAATGCTTCTGAACTATTAGGTGCAAAGTACAGTATGTTCTTTGAATGCTGGTTTCAGAGAAGCCTCAGAGAGGAATGAGTAACTCCTGGTAATTGTCAGAGGGATTCCATTCTCTAAGTGTCCCAGGCTAAAAAAACTGCTCCACCTTCTTTTTCCGCTGGCTCCGCTGTTCTCAGATTTGTTCTGGGGTGCTATTTTATGGCTGTTTGGAGGTGAATATGGGAGAGCTCCAGCAATTTAATGCTTTCTTGACCATCTTGGCTTGGCAACTGAGAAACTGTGGAGATGCCGTGAATGTAGTTGGTCATCACAGGCAAAGACTGTTCTAGCACTGAAGATGTCTCCTTATACTGGGTACAAAAGCCCTTACTGACTTTTTGAGGATGTGCCCTTGATAAAGTGTGAAGTCCTTGCTTTGTCCTGGGTTGCCCCATTGTCTGATACATTGAAGATGATTCATTGATTCACTAACAGCTCGTGCTTCTGAGATTTAACCTTTAAAAAGAGAGGCTGAACCAGACGGTTGAAAGAAGTGGAGAAAATGAGAACTGGGAGGTCAGACAGAGAGAAGCAAGTCAGATACATGTAGATTCCATTCTCTGAAGGAAAGCCTTCACAGTCAGCCCCTCCACAGAGCCCCAGGGATGCCAGTAGAAAGAGGTATCCATAAGGAATTCTTGGACCAAACTGAAGGCTGCATGATTCAAGCCAGTAACAGGGGAGTAATAGTGGTAGAGCCATGGTTGAGTTTCTACATCCAGCAAAGGTAATAAGTGAAAAGAGTATTTGGAGTCAGAAGGTCTGGGTTCAAATCCTGGGTCTCTATGAACTACCAGTATGATCTTAAGCAAGTTACTTACCCTCTCTGAGACTTAGTTTCCTCATTGGTAAAAGGAAGGGTTTGAACTAGTGACCACCAAGGTCTCTTCCACTACTGAGTCTATGAGCTAATTCCTGGGCTGAGCAGAGATGTTCTTAGAACAAGCCTCCAGAAACCAATGGAATTGTTCTTGAATCTAACAGGAGCTAGAACCAGGAAGCAACTAGGAACAGATGTGATATGGAGACGGCCTTCAGTGGTACTGTGAATTACATGATACTGCACAGGTGCAGGAAATCTAAACTAAAAGCATGGGGAGACTTCAACTCTCATTGAAGACCAGTGCTCTGAGTCTGGAGGAAGTCTCTGAGAGGAGTGGAGAAAGAGAAAGAGAATTACCTTGACTTTAGGCTCCATTGTGAGTTCTTTGCAGTTTGGGTCAGTTTAAACAAAATCAGCCAGTCAGCCAACAAGCATTATTAAGCATTATTCAGGCAGAACTTACATGACAGTTGAAGGATCTTAAACTTCTTTGTAGAAACATAGATGGGAAATGAAATATGATTTTTCCAGAGGAAACCCCACATGGGGGCCCAAGTCAAAAAGAGACTGTCAGAGAAAACCCCCAGAGTTGAATTCAAAGTCTGTTTAACCTAGAGATCACAGATTAGATGAAGATGAGAAATTCCAGAGGGACCAAAAAAGTGTGATAATGGAAAGGGAACTATAAGTGACTTGGGGGTCAGGTGTCCAAAGTGTTGGCAGAAAAAGACTTGGAAGCTCAGAGTGGAGGCATTGGAAATTTGCCTGGCAGGAAGTAGATGGAGTGGGGAGGAGATTTCAAGAGCATCTCTTTACACTGAATGAATGAAAGTTACCAGAAGTCTCCTCCTCAGGAAGTTTAAACTGAGAATTGCTAAAACCATAAACAGTTAATAACCTCTAGGCTTTTCCAGTGTCTTTAAGATGAGATGTCTTTGATTCCCCCAATTCCATTCAGCCTTCAGTCTGAGCTGCCAGTTTCTCCACACCTCAGGTCTCAGAAGGCAAGCCTTCCAGCTCAATTGCCATGATGCAATGTGAAGAGAGGGATAGAGTGAGGACATAAAGGAATTGAGTGTGCCTGGTCAGACTGATTCCTAATCTAAACTAGATTTTCACAAGGGTTCTGAGAGAATTCTGGGACTTAGAATTTCCACCCTCTATTGCTGGAGAGAACGACTAGGGGTGTCTACAAAGCTTGAGCTGGGATAAAGTAAGGTTGGCTTGAAGGTAACCACATTCAATGCCTTGTACCCTGCTGTGTCAGTTTGACTTCAATATAGAGCAATAATGGAACAAAGGCGAACTTCTCATTGTGAGAGTCAGGGAGGGAACCAGACTTTTCCTTCCTCTGCCTCACTATGGAGTGGATGTGGTGCTTGCCACATCAATCTCCAGGCTTGTACCCCAGCCGTCTTCAAGGTTTACAGTTAGTCTACCACCTCTAGAGTGTTGTGTTTGGTTCTAGACACCCCATTTTAGGGAGGGCATTGGCAGGCTGGAAAGCATACAAAGAAGGACAACCAAGATGGTGGAGAGCTTCTAGTCCAATCATGTGGATTTAGCCAGGAAGACAGAAGAATCAGTGGGGGTGGGGTAGGGAGACATTAGCCTTTTTCTGTCTTGCCCCTGAGGAAAGAACAAGGAGTAATGGGTGGAAGTCACGAAGTCATATTTAGGTTTGAAATCAGAACTAAGTTCCTAACAATTGTAGCTATCCCACAGTTAAATGGGCTGCCTTAGAGATGAGGGGTCATGCTCCATGGAGGGCACTAGAGGATTTTCATCAAAGGCAAGCTGAATGCATGTCAGATTTCTTTTTCAGGGATGGATTGGACACTGAAATCCTTCCAAATCTGACATTTGGATTCTGTAAAAAGGCATCAGACATTGTTGACTTCTCCCTCCCAAGGAAGTACAATGGGTTTCTGTTGGAGAAGCCAAAGCCTATGTTATGATTGTGCCCATTGCCTAACACCTCTGGGAATGAACCAAAGTCACTTCTGGACTGGGCCAAAAGCCGCCTTCTCATTGGAGTGTTGTGTCTGTGATTTCTGAAACCATCTTTCTGTTTAGCAGTAAGACTGATCTCCAGAACCCTTGCCCCACCATTTCTGTTCTAGCTGTGGCTCTCTTTGGGTTCAAGGACTAATGCCACATAGCCTTTGTCTCCATATTGAGGGGGAGCCCACTACCTTCTGAGGCAGCTTATGCTACTTTGGGATAGCTCTGATCATTGGAAAGGATTTCCTTGTATCAAACTTAAATAGTCTCTTTGCATATTCAACCTGCTGTTCCTTCAAAAACTTGGAGACAACCATCATGGCCCTCAAATCTTTCCTTCTCCAGCCTCCACATTCCCACTTTTTCCAACTAATGCTCATATGACATGAAAATGACTCCCTTCACCAACGAGACTGTCCTCCTTTCAATGCTTTTCGACTTATCTATATCCTTCCAAAGATGTGATGGGCAGAAATGAATGTGATGCTCCAGAGGTGGCTGATCAGGACAGTGGCACTAGAACTACCTGATTCCTAGAAGCTATGCCTCTCTGAAAGCAGCCCAAGAATGCATTGACTTTTTTTTACTACTGTGTCACAGTTCATTCATATTGAATTTATAATTCATCATAAAATCCTCAGATCTTTTTCTAAACTGATGCTTAGCCATGCCTTCATCATGTACTTGTGAAACTGACGTTTTTGCATACATCATATATATGTGCATGTGTCACACACACACACACTTCATCCTATTATATTTCATTTTAGATTCAACCCTCTCAGAATTCATTTGAAGCCTGGCTCTGATATCAAAGGTTTTAGCTATCCATTTCAGCTTTCTATTTTCTGCAAATTTGATAAGACTATACCTTTATCCAAATAATTCATAAAAAGGTTTAATAGTGCAGGGTCGACCACAGACCCTCTGGGCACTCCCCTGGAGACCTTCTTTCAGGTTGATATTGAACTATTTAATGATTATTGGGATAAGTGCTATCAGGATCTCTTATTGAGAGTCTTTTCTTTTTCTTCTTTCTTTCCTTTCTATTTTTCTATTTTTCCTTCCTTCTTTCTTTCTTTCCTTTCTATTTTTCTTCCTTCCTTCGTTCCTTCCTTCCTTCCTTTCTTTTTTCTTTCTTTCTTTTTTCCTTTCTTTCTTTCTTCCTTTCTTTCTTATAATAGTATTTATCCAGAGGGCCAGCTCATTCTTTTTGTTAAATGGATAAGTGCATCAAAGTCCCAACTTAGTCTTGGAAGGTATTTGGTTTTTACCAAATACGGTATGACTTACATATGGAAAATATTTTTAAAGTTCAGCAAGCAATGGACGCATCACTGAGTGTGGAGAAGAAACTTTTTCGTCATTGGTCACTCATATACAGCTATTAAGCTCTTACTCTGTGCCAGGCATTGTGCTAAACTCTGAGGCTGCAAAGAAAGACAAAAGACAGTCCCCGCCCTCAAGGACCTTATGATCTAATCTTAGAGTCAATGACCATTTGCCCATTATGTAAACTGCAGGAGGGATAGCCTATTATATTACAGGTATGTAGGATAGGTATGCAGAGTAAAGGATGGTTCAAAAAGTCAGTTCAATCAGTCAGTATGCATTTATTAAGTATATGCCAGACTAAGCACTGAAGCTACAAGATACAAGAGGCATAACTAAAAAGCAGTTCATTTGAAAAAGATCTAGATTTGAAAATAAAATTTAAGAGATGTCAACAGAAGGATAAGATGGGAAAAGGGTAATTACTGGGGCTTAAGTTGCAGTTCTAGATCTCTCTCCCCTCCCCAGGATTCTCTTCTCTATCAACATTCTTCTTACATGAGCTTCTCCACTTCCTATCTCTTTGCCTTCACACACCATGTCCCTTGGGTTCAAAAATCTCCATGTAAATGACTCCCCAATCTATATATTGAGCTTGAGTTTCTCTCCTAAACTTCAGCCCCCCATCACCAACAGCTCAGTAGATATTTTCACCTAGATTCTGACTCAGCATCTCAAAGCTTGATGTGTCTAAAACGGAACCTACTATGTGCCAAGCACTGTGCTAAGTACTATACAGATATTCTCTATTGTTCCTCACAACAACCCTGAGAGGTAAATGCTATTGTGATCTCTCTTTTACATTTAAGGAAACTGAGGCAGATAGTGGTTAAATAACTTGTCCAAGGTCACAAAGCTAGTAAGTGTTTGAAACTGGATTTGAACTCAGGTCATCCTGCCTCCAGGCTCAGTACTTCACCCCACTGTCTCAGATTAGAACATTTTATCTTTGTATTCCAGTATCTTGCACAGTGCCATACAGTTATAATCCCTTGATAAATAATTGTTGAATTGAATGAAATAGGATCTATTAGTTCAGAAATTTTTAAACACCTAACTTGTGCAAGAGACCACAAGGAACAAAATAGTAAATCTGTTCAACAAACTTTTTTCAGGCACCTACTATGTGCAAGAGAAATGAAGATTTGCCTTTATAGATCCTATAATCTAGTGAAGAGCTCTGATGAATGCATCAATGACAGTAGGGCTAAACAGTATATGACAAGTTCGTGATGGAGGCAAAAGCAACATGGCATATGGGCTGTGAGGGAGGAAAGAACATTGCCAATGGGAGGAATCAGGGAAGGGATCCTAGGGAAGGTGGCGTCTGAGTTTGGATTTGACGGTTGGGTAGGAATTCAGTGGGATGCCAGTTACTCTGGATTTTGTTGCTAGAGTGTCCTTAGGATTCCAAGTGGGACAAGGCCAGGAAAGAAGATTTTGGGTGGGTAGGGAAGAGATAATAATTCTACACTTCCAGGAAGGAATGGTTTACACATATTCTACTTTGAACCCCAGCTGAGGTAAGAAGCAGAATCCTCTTCGCTGAGTGGGAGTCCTATGAGAGATAGCTGCCAACACAAAAACCTTCTTGTGGGCCTGGGAAGGCTGAGGCCCTGCACATGAGGATCCATGTATAAAACAGGACACTCGAGCTGCCCCTCTAAACTGTCTCCTTGCCAGATGCCCATTATACTTATGAAGATCACTAATGACTAGAGAGAAAAGGGATTCAACAGCAGTGGACAGAAAGCATGCTCCCAGTTAAAGATTCAGAGAATCCAGGAGTCCAGGTAATAGAGGAAGATAATGTCCTGGTGGTTTTGCAAGAGAAGGCTCCCAAGGTGACAGTGTCAAGGAAAGACCCATTCAACCAGAGATGGCTCTCCATGGATATTCTGGACCAAGGAATTCAGCGCTCAGTTGCATTCCTTCTTCCCTTGCATAAAGTTTCCCATTCTCTTAATCATGTACCTTCAGAACAAGCATATTTTTGTAATAAGGTCTCCTCCCAACTAACTACTGGGGACCTTGGGTACTCTGTTTGAAAAAGAAAACACTGCCTGTGCCCCAGATCCCAGGGATGGAAGCAGAATTGAGGGGGGCCTTCAGTTCAAAGAAGAATCTCACTGCCTCTCATTTTCATAGAGATCTTCCAAATGGCCTGAGAGTGCTGGGCATTTTGCATGTGTCTGCTGATGGTGAATGCCCAGAGTAAGTGCTGCCACATGATGCATATTCTCTGACCAAGCTCTGAGCAGTCCTTAGGGAAATGAGGCCTATGGAATGACTTCCTGAGCCAGAGCAAGGAGCAGAGTGAGAAGAATGGAGATGAGGAACCCCTCGATGGGATGGAAGTGGGAGTGAAAGGGAGGAGGGAAATTGGATAGAGAGATTGAGGGCTGAGGCATACCAGGTCTGGCGCTGGTAAAGCCTCCCTCTTGGTGGCTGCTAGAGAGATTTATCTGCTGTAGCACAGTATAGTTTCTAGACAGACAGGTGTCCCCATTTTCCAGGAACCCCCTCACCACATGTGCCCAAAGCAAGCAACTTGGCAGTGTCTAGAGAAACCAAAGATTGACTCAGCTTCCCTCAGGGGACCCTCTCCCTACTTGTTCCTTGCAAGCAGGGGTGAGGCAGATTGACAGTGGGTGTGTGGGTGAAGCTGGAACTGCCTCTTTCTAGGCTGTCCCCACTCAAAAGGTAAATATAGAGTGCTAAGCTCATCAGCCAGAATCACTTAACAAACAAGGAAAGGACCTTCCAGATTTATGGATATTTAATGAAATATCCCTTGATGCAATTGAGAGCGACTCCTCCCATCATCAAATATGGAGATTTCCATATTAAATTAATACGTACCTTTGCAAAGCGTTCTATGCTAATGCTCTCTTGATATGTGGGAGGTCAAAGAAACAGCAACTCTTCTTTCAAAGCTTGCATTGTTAACAGGAAGCAGATGAAAGAGGGATGCTTAACCTTTTTTGGTTCACAGACACCTTTGACAGTCTGGAGAAGCTTAATACTACTGTGGTTTGCTGCCCACGTTCATAATGAGAGGAAATGCTAAATTTTAGTTAGAGCCTAGCAAAAGTAAAAAGGTAAAAAAAAATTCCCACCCAAGTTTATGGACTCGGTAAAAGCTAGGTCTGGGGACCTAGAGGTCGAAGAGCACAGACACTGAGGGTACTATAAACTCAAGCAGCAAGCTCCAAGAAGGCAGAAGAGGAGGAGGAAGTAAGGGGAAAGAGGCAATCAGAAGGTGCTAGGAAGGAAATTAGAGGGTGAAAGATGGGCAAAACCCCTCTTGCAGATTTCCCCTGTATGTTGATAGATACGTGCATCGTCTGTATATGGAGGTTACATTTCAAGTCCAGCACCAACAGTGGCCACTTGATAGTGTCCATCAGGAATTTAAGAAGTCAGCAGTTTGATGCTTAGCCGACTGACAGCAACATCTGCCTAATGGCATGATAACATTTTCTAGCGAACATATGCATGTCACCTTTTTACCCATATTATTGCATTTTGGTGATGTTTGTTTGGATTCATCTCAAGCTATTAGTTCGACTAACAATCTTATGTATAATGTAATGCAATGTATGTAAGTACTATATGTAATAATTACAGCGATAATAGCAACTGAGGGGCAGCTAGGTGGTGCAGTGGATAGAGCACGAGTCAGGAGAACCTGAGTTCAACTCTTACCTCAGACACTTGACACTCAGTAGCTGTGTGACCTTGGGCAAGTCACTTAACCCCAACTGCCTCATTTTGGGTCATCTCCAGTCATCCTGATGAATATCTGGTCACTGGATTCAGATGGCTCTGGAGGAGAAGTGAGGCTGGTGACCTGCACAGTCCTCTCACTCAAAGCAAAGTCAAGTGCAAGTCATGTCATCATTTCTTTGATGGCATGGTCTTCTTCGGCAACGAAGGAGGAACACACGCACAATAGCAACTGACAAATATACCTTCAAGGCTACAAAGAGATTTACAATTGTTACCGCATTTGAACCTCACAGCAACCCTGGAAGGTAGGTACTATTAGGATCCCCATTTTACAGATGAGAAAACTGAGACTCAGGTTGGATGACTTATCCATGGCCACACAACTACTAAATGTCAGAAGTGTAAGAGTCCTCCTGATCCCAAGTCCAGCACTCTATACACTATACCCTTCTTCCTGAATGACCAGGACATTGAATCTTTTAGTTAGCCAAATATTCTGGTGACTTCTTGGAGGGGAGTGGGGGAAACAATGCTTGGATCACTGATCTTCAAGGAATTAGAACACACCAGAACATATAGATCTGAAGCTAGTAGTATTGTGGTAATAGCTCTGGGCTTAGAATTATTGTAAAGAGTACAATTGCTATTGTAACTTAGGTAAATCCTTGACTTCATCATCAAGGATATTCTTTTCATTGATACAGATAACAACACCACCATACCTTTTCATCCTGTATAACTCTTGGTCATATTTTCTCATGGCCTCCCTTGCTTAGATGGTCTCTGCAATGTGCTAAATACATCTACATGCATATATGTATATATAATGTATATATATATATGTCCATATGTGTATGTGTATGTATTACCTGGATTGTCCATCTGTTGTCTCTCATTCTTACTATATGACTGTCTCGTCTTATTACCTTACCTGTTCATAAATATGCTCCTTAATATATTTTATGCCTCTCCCTATATGTAACTTTTCAGTAGTAACATGATAGAGCCTACTTGTACTTTCCACCACCCTTTGGGCTACTGGTAGATTTAATTCTTGTGATGTTTTATGATCTGCAGCCATATAGCATCCCTGGGATAATGTGAGGTGTTAAAGATATGGGTTTTGTAGGAGTGAGCAGACAGGATCCAGACTGATCTCTTCTTCCTACTAATTCTGGGTCCAGCTCATTGTTGAGGGGTAATGCCTGTTAAAGATGTACATACCAATGGATTGATTTTCATAATCTAAACGGTATATATTTTTCATCCACTTAGTTTCTCCAGTACAGAAAATTGGACCAATCTTTCTCACATTGCTGTAGATTCTACTGAGAAAGCTTTGCAGGATTCTAGGATTTGTTGTAATCAGTACAGAATCATCTGCAAATAAGAGTATTTGGAGATTTTCAACATCAAGAGGCAATCCTTTTTACTCAAGCTGTATGGAACTTAATTTAATTTTTGGCAATTCAAAAGACACTTTAGGGTTGCCTTGGCATCTTTTCTCACACCAAATATTGTAAAGTACTGTGAGAAAAGATTTAATTGTTATATTTGGGGTATGTATGAGTTTATGTAATTGCCATAAGCCACATGAGCACCACAGCAACAAGGATATGTGGGCATAGCAGTGCTCTAGATATCAGAACACTTGAGTTCTTTTCCCAGCTTTATCGCTAGTTTCCTCTGATCGAGTTAGATTCCTTTAATTTTTTTATTTCTCTGTCTATAAAATGGGGAGAATTCATTTTCCTGGTTACTTCATAAAGAGAGTGTAAGAAAAATGAAATGATGATTATAAAGACTTACCAAGTCTTTGAAAGAAAGGACCCTAAGGATTCTAAAGGATTGTCATAATGGCTTGTTATTGTTAATGGCCATTATCTTAATGGGCATGGCTCCATTGAATTCCACAGTCATTCTCTATTCAGACAACGGGCACTTGCATGCCCAACTCCTACTCCAGTGGGCAGTAAGCATGCTGGCACCTTTCCTGGTTTCCGGGAACCATCTACATAGAACTGCCTCAGTGAAAACCTATGTCATATACCCAACCATTACCTGGATTATAAAAGGAGGAGAAAACTTGGAGGGGAAATTTGTGCAACTGTGTTTGCTAATGAATTGTTACGTATCTGTGGTGGGCACGGTTCTCTCTGTTTGGGAACTTCCTTTTATATTTTCCCTTCGTTCAAACTCCTACCACCTTGGAAAACTGATTTCTCTATCAAAACCTGTCCTCCTTCACCTTCTCCTGGTTGTGCAGGATTAATAGGTGCATTGAATAATTAGACCAGGTTAAAAAGAGAAAGAGCACCTTTTGTAGAGAATCATAGAATATCAGTGCTGGAAGTTATTTTAATGATCATTTTGTACAGATGAGAAACTAAGGCCAATCTGAGAATAAAATCGAATCACATTGACTGGGAAAGGAAAAAGCAGATGAGTGAATTGCCATATGGTGGCCTTCTTGAATGGCCCCAAGATCTCTTGCTGGCTTCAGCGGATCAGGAATCCTTAGAACATATAGATGGCTGTGTGGTCAGGAACCTGTCCCCTTCCTTGCTTTCTCAACAATCTGATAAGAGAAACTCTAAGGGAGGCAGGATATGAATGGTCTCTGGTATGGTGGTGCTGCCTGTGTTCCTGGGGGACTTAGCTACTTCTCAGATTTGTCCCTGGCAGGTCCTGTCCCTGCCCTACTTCTCCTATTTCCACTTCAGCCTCCTCAGCTCTCATTACAGCAGCCCGAAGATTTCCGCCTCCTATCTAGCCCATGTGGGTGCTTTGCTCCCTTGGACTAAATTTAGCACTGAGAAATAGGAACAAGAAATCTTCAGCAGTTCATGTAGACAGATGAGGAGAAGTACAAAGGCTGCTCTGGTTCCCTTCCGGCCCTGTTTTGTCCTCTCTCTGCCAGCACCAGTCTCACTCAGTACATCTTTCCCCTTATACATATCAGGCAATGAAGCTTTAGTTCTTTCACAGGAAAAGGCTTGAAGCAGGGCCCAGTGCATTCCCTGGGACTGGTCTGGCTTGTTTGGGACAATATTCCCTCTGTTAACAAGAGGGGTAAGTGTATACCCACTGGAGGTGGTGGCTTTCTTGGTCCTGAGTCCTGTTTCACATCCTGCAGGGTCTCCAAGACTTCCTGTCTCAAAGTGTGTCAGATGAGATGTAGCCCAAGGCAGCCTCTCAGAGGCAGAGGCTGTGGCTGTTTGAGCTATCTGGTATCTGTCTTTTTTTTTTTAAACTACTTATAAACTTAATAACTGTCCACAGACTATTAATCACACAAATACATATTTATCACTTTACAGCCCCATAATATTCCATTACACTAATATCCTGCCATCTATGTAGCCCTTCTCCTAGGGCTACAGTGGCTACTCTGATGGGTAAACTGGGAAAGAGGGTCTCAGGGTCTTCTCTGAGGAAGTTTAACATGTGAGTGATCCTGCCTAGATCCTGAGCCCAGGGCAGACAGACAAGACTGAGGCATTCAAGGGTGCCTCTGACCTTCTTGCCACATTGGTACAGGAAGAACATATGTCACCATCAGAAAAGACCAGAGGTACAGGAGGCAAGTCCACTTGCTGACATTTCCTGTCAATTGTTTCTTGATCCTGTAATAAGGAGAAATTGATACGGACCCCAAAGAAGGGGTGACTGGCTTGGCTCCCATCTTCCATCTCAACCCCTTATATTTTGGTGCTCACAAGAAGTCCAGGGTTCCAACCCAGCCTAACCTTTTATTTACACTTGTTTGGATCCCACTTCCCACGCATGTCTTTCCACCAGAAGATATTGACACATGGGGTCTTTTGTGAGGGAAGGGATGTCGCTTGGCTCCTAACTCCTTTCACTGGCTTGATCAGAGGTCCTGAGTTTATGTCTAGATAATCCCCTACAGGAATTATAATGGTGATGGGGTTGGGGAGACCATACTGCTGAAGGCTTCTCAATCCTTTTCTGTTCATAGGTCTGAGCAAGAGAATGAGAAAATGTCATCCACCCATTGCATGGGGAAAATCCCTCTCCTTTACCAGTTACGGTTGCAAAATCTCCATAAGATTACTCAGGGCCTGACTTTTTCCAATTAAGTTGTATGAGACAAAGATGGGACACTTTAGATTAGCTAGCTTTCATCTTCTACCACTTTTCCCTGAATTGCACATGTATCCAAAATACCCTCCCCGTTTCTCTGGCTTATGTCTGTGTACTCCTCTCCTCTCTCCTCCCCTCCTTCTCCCCTTCTCTCTTCTACTTTCCTTTCCTCTTCTCTCTCCTTCCCATCCCCTTTTCCTCTCCCCCCTTCTTTCTATTTCATTTGCCTACATACACCCCTCTCTTTTATATCACCCTTCACAATGTATGTTCTTTGGCTTGGAGAATGAAACTCCATAGAAATCACAGACTTCCTGATTTGGAAGGAAGCTCATGAATCACTTCTTCGTTCTTCTTCTGTCTTTGGTTTTTTCCTTGCTGGCCTTACTTTAGGTTGTAGTTGAGGACAATGGGCCTGAAGGAGTGAATTCACAGGTTTCTGGCTCCCCTACTGTGTGGCCCCATGTAGGGGTATAGAGCAAGGTGAATGAATGTGAGGGCTCAGGGAAAGGGAGCTAATTTCTCAGTTCATCCAGGACGTCACCATTTGAATTTAGGGCATGTCATTTATTTCACCACTCTTTGCTCCGTCCTAACTACTCCTGGCCGTCCTGTATTCCCAGATTAATCATGTGCCCCAGTATTCTAAGAGAAGCTTTTCCCTGTGGGACTGTCTGAAGGGCTGTTAGCTGCCTGCTGGGGTTTTTCCTGTGGGTTGGACCTATCCTTTGTTACTCCCACTTACAGGTTAAAGAAGCCCCAGTCTTCTGGGAGGTAAAGAGCTGTGGCCCTCCACTCCCACCCCACCACCAACTGCCCTAGAGTCTCACTCAGTGTTTTGCTTTTCTTTTCCCTCCTGCTACAGAGCAATGACGCCTCAGGGAACACCTGGAACTGGTTGTACTTCATTCCCCTCATCATCATTGGCTCATTTTTTATGCTGAACCTTGTGCTGGGTGTGCTGTCCGGGTAAGTCCACTCTGTCCCTGCCTCTTCATTTCTCTACCACAGATTCCAAGTCCCCACCCATGTTGTCAGAAGAGGAATAAACTGGAGGAGAGAACGGCCTCTCTCCCTTCCTTCAGTACCCCAGGCTCAAGGGCAGTGGTATCCCTGACCTATACCCCCAGATGTAAGCAAACCCTGTGCTGACCTATCCTCTTTAGTCAGGGCTGTCACTCCCACCTCCATGCCCACACAGCCAGATAGAACAGGGCTGCCCTACAACCTGTGTTAAGCCAGACAATGGACCCCAGGACTTTGTGCTTTGCAGGGAGTTTGCCAAGGAAAGAGAGCGGGTTGAGAATCGGCGAGCTTTTCTGAAACTCAGACGGCAGCAGCAGATAGAAAGGGAGCTCAATGGCTACATGGAATGGATCTCCAAAGCAGGTGAGGCCTTTACCTCCTGGCACATGGGGCACGCTGTGGCTGCAGGGTGACCAGGCAGACTAGGTCTGAGCCTCTCTAAGTTAACACCAGGACCTCAGAGAAGAAGGATAGGCAGACACCCTTGACCAGAGGAGGAACAAGGGAGTACTGGACAGGAAGAAAAGACAAAACTGGCTCTGAGAGATCTGTCAGTCTATTAAATGATGCATTTTTGATATTTCTTTATCTGATCATAATCATCCATTATTCTTTCTTTTCTCCTGCCTTACAACCCTCTAAGCTCATCTTCATTTTCACCATGACCTTCAGTCCCCCAACCCCTCAATTCTTTCCCTGGTCATCACCCGATCATCACTGGCTATTCTCTCCTCCCTTCCCCATCTTGACTCTTTTGTGGACTAGTTCAATTCTACACTATACTTTTCAATCCCTTGGCCCTTAATCTCATCCTAAATCTTTCCCTGCCCAACCCCAGCCATGGACTTACCCCACTATTTGCTGCCTCTACTTCTATTCACATCTGCTGAATGAAGTTGGTTGAAATCACAAAACCATATTGACTGAATCCACTACACCTTAATGTTATGTAATCACAACTGGGCCCTCACTATTTCAAGGCAATTCTTTTATGTCTCCCAAATTGATTCACTGTCTCACTCACTGTGGCAGATTTTCCAACGTTTTCATCTCTCCTCAAACTTCCCATGGTGCTCACTCCCACCCACCCCCAACCCTCTCAGCTGAGAATTTTACCTCATGTTTCACTGAAAAAAAAAAAAAAGATGAGGCCATTTGCCTAGAGCTTCCTCTTTCCCCCTCCTCCTCATCTTGAAATACTCAAGGGTCTTCCCCCACTATCGCCTCCTTCACCTCCTCTTACATGAAGAGGTAACCCTTCTCCTAGCCAAGGCTAACCCTTCTACATGCATGAATGATCCCATGCCGTTTCATCTTCTCCAACAGGCTTCCCCCTCTATCATCTCCACTCCGACTAACCTTCAGTCTTTTCCTGTCCACTGGCTGTTTCCCTGCTGTGTATGCCTACAACAATAGCATGTTTCCCTCATCATTAAAAAACACAACTCACACCTGATCCATCCATCCCTATGAGCTATTGCCCCATATCTCTCCTTTCTTTCATGGCTACACTCTTTGAGAAAGTCATCTACAATGGATACTGCTATTTCTTTTCTTCCTGCTCTCTTAACTATCTGCAGTTCTTCTGACTTCATTATTCAACTAAAATATACTCTCCTCAGTGTTACCAATGACCTTTTAATTTATCAAATCTGATGACCTTTCCTCAGTCTTCATCCTTCTTGACTGCTCTTCAGCCTTTGATACTGTGTATACCATCTTCTTTCTAGGTCTTCACAACGCTGCTCCTCTCCTGGTTCTTCTCCCACTTGTAAAAACACTCTTCAGTCTTCCTTGCTAGATCTTCCTCCAGGACATGCCCATTATGGGTATAGTCCAAGGTTCTATGATGGGCCCTCTTCTCCCTCTCTAATCCTCTATCATATTTGGCTTTGTGATCCCATCAGATCCATTGGATTCAGTTATCATCTTTTTGCTAATGATATTCAGTTCTACTTACCCAGCACTAATTTCTCTGCTGACCCCCATTTTCAAGTCTTAGCTGCCTGGCGAATATCTCCAACTAGATGCCCTGTAGACATCTTTAACTCCTAGTCCAAAACTTACCTCACTATCTTTTCTTCTAAGTCAGAGGTGGGAAACTTGTGACCTTGAGGTCACAAGTGGCCTTCTAGGTCCTTGGGTACGGCCTTTTGACTTTGTCAAAGTTCTACAGAACAAATCCTTGATTAAGGGAATTTATTCTGCAAAGTTTGGATTCAGTCCAAGGGTTGCACTTACTAGAGGGCCACATGTGGCTTCAAGACCACTCTACTCTAAACCTTTCCCCCCTTCCAGGCTTCCCGGTTACTGCCAAGGGTACCATCATCTTCCCAGTTATCCAGATCACAATGTGGGTGTCATCTTTGACTCCTTACTCTCTTTCAATCACCATATCCAATTCTTCAAATGAGATAATAATTGGAAAAAGCTTAGAGCAATGCATAGCACATAGTAAGTGCTATATAAATGTTATCTATCATTTTTATGACTATGATCATGTGTTGCCAAGTCCTATTAATGCTACCTTCTAAACATCTCTTGCATAGACCCCCTTCACTCCTTCAGCTCTGCCACCACCTTAGTACAAGCTGCCATCACCTGACATCTGGACTATCACAGTAGCCTGGCAGTGGGTCTGCCCGCCTCAGCTCTTTCTGCCCTCCATTCCATCATTTAGCCAGCTGTCAACATGATCTTCCTAAAGTGCAGATTTGACCATGCTACACACACACACACACACACACACACACACACACACACACACACACACACACACACACACACACACACACACACTGAATAAACTCCGGTGACTCCCTATCAAATCAAATATAAAACCCTCTGTTTGACTTTATGAACCCTTTATATAACCTGGCCCCTTCCTGCCTTTCCAGTGTTCTTACACCTTACGCCCCTCCCCATTTAGGGGCATTTGCTTCCTTATGGTTGCTCACACAATATGCGCCATTTCCTGACACCAGGCATCTTCACTTCCTCTCTCCTATACCTGGAATGCCCTGCCTTCTCATCTCTGCTTCCTGGTTTCTGTGACTTCTTTCAAATCCTAGCTAAAATCCACCTTCTGCAAGAAGTCTTTCCTGACCGCCCTTAATGTTCTTGCCTCCCCTCTAAGATTATCTCCAATCTATCCTGTAGATAGCTTATTTGTACAAAACTATTTGTCTGTTGTCTTCCTCTTTTGTCTCCAAGCTCTGTAAGGGACTCTGTTTTTTACTATTCTTTGCTTCCCTAGTGTTTAGCACAGTGCCTGGCACTTAGTAAAAACCCCTTAGTACATGCTTGTTGACTTGATTTGACTATGGGAATCAACTGGTCATGCTTTGGCTGGCCAGGCTCTTATTCCCATAGTAAAAGAACTCTGGAGACTAACTCATGTAGGGGAAAAAAAATCCTTTGTGTCATTCTTTCAAAAGCCAAAAGGGGACTCTGTGGAAGTTCCTTAGTGCTTGTTCCAGGACAGCAGTATTTATTCCCTGGAAACTTTATTCCCCAAGAGAACCCACTCTGACTTGGTCTGAAATCTTCCCAGGCCATCTGGGATGTGATTCCAGGCCAAGCGTGGGTCCTGGCCCTGCGAGGGGGAAGTTCCATCTGTCTGACTGCAGGAGGTTAATTTGCTCTTCTTTTCCCTCAGAAGAAGTGATACTAGCAGAAGATGAAACAGACGGCGAGCAGAGACACCCCTTTGATGGTAACTCCTCTGAGCTTGACATGATATGTGATAGAGGACATGCTAGGGAAACACTAGGCAGTAGGGGCTTCCAAGGTGGGCTGCTTCTGGCCAAGAGTCATTTTAGGAGACGCTCAGGGAGCCATGCCTAGAATTATCTAATAATCACAGGAGTTAGCTTGTGGGGATGGAGAAGAATGGGAACCTACCTCCTAAGGCTGATTCGTGAAAGACAAATGGGGCAGCATTGTAAATACAGAACTCTGGGTCTGACCCTACATGACCTATGCACTTTGAGTTCTACTGTGGGAGATTCCACCCAATCAAGTTTCTTATTTGGGAACTTCTTATTCAGAACTGACAACAAAGCTACTTTTCATTGGAGACTCTATTAGCTAAAAGGTAGAGTCGAGAACAAAGGCTGTGTATCAGTCAGTTATAAAGAAGAGTTCGTAGAATATGCTATTGGCAAATGAAAACCAAAGTAACTCATGTGGCAGTCTAAATGACTCTCTCCAAAGGTTGTTTGTCATTATATTAAACTTCACCATGTTTGAATTGTGCAACTGGGTCCCAGAAGAGAAGAAGCATCTAGAAGGCAAATTTCAGCTCAATATAAGGAACAGCTTCCTAACAACTGGAATTTGTAAAAATGGAATGGGCTGCCATGGAGATAGGGAGTTCCCATTACCAATGGTCTTTGAGCAAAAGAGACTGTCTGTCAGGGGTTTTATAAGGAAGTTATATTCAGGCAGAGGTTAATCTAGCTTGTCCCTAAGGTCCCTTTCAACCCAGAGTATCCATAATTCTGTAACTCACTTCTGGGTCTGCTTCCAAATGCTTAGATGAGTCTCTCCAGTACTTTCTTTAGTTCCCCAGCCAAAGTGCTAGAGGGAACAGGGCAGAAACCATTTCCCTAACAAAGTTCCCTATTTACCCAATCTCAAACTTCATGAAGATCAATTTCTAAGAACATTCAGAGAGTGCCAAGGCTGGGACAACAAGGGTAATGTCTTTTTCTCTTGCCATGTTCCTATTGTTGGAGCTCTGCGGAGAGCCACCATCAAGAAAAGTAAGACAGACCTGCTCAACCCTGAAGAAGCTGAGGATCAGCTGGCTGACATGGCCTCAGTGGGTGAGTTTTTCTCTCTCACAAGAGGCATGCTTGGGATGATGGAGGGTTCAGGAGAATCTAGTGCTTTTCCCCATAGTACCTTCCCCTTCCACCAGCCCCTCAGAAACAAGAAAGCTTTTCATTCTTTGGATCCCTGATGTTAAAGAAGATCTTAGGCTATATTTGGAAAGGTATAGGATCCAGAGCAAGGGAGGTGTATAGACCTTTTGAGCTGTATCTTGATAAGGTGGACACTCCATGTTTTAGGAAGGATATTGTTAAACTATAGTCTTTCCAGAGGAGGGAAACCATTCTACCAGACCATGTGATAATATTCTAGGTGAACTGAGGATGATGTACTTGGGCAGGACAAGACTTAACAGGGCCACAATAACTCCCTTCAAGTATTAGAAGGGCTGTCATGTGGAAGAAGGGTGATGTATTTTTCTTGGCTCCAGAAGTCAGAACCGGAAATTGCAAAGATATAGATTCTAGCTCCACATAAGGAAAAATTTTCTAATAGTTTAAAATGTTTTTAACTTTCAGAGTTTAAAAAAAAATTGGAGTAGGCTGCCTTGGGAGGTAGTTAGTTCTCACTAAAGGACTTAACAAAGTATATAGAAGAAATTATCATCCAGGTTTGGGTTAAACTTTGGGGTTTCTGGAATCCCTTCCAAATCTGAGGTTTTGTGATTCTGTGAAATAGTAGTAGTAGGAGTACTCAGGGAGACATCGAGAAAGAAAGGAGAGATGGGATTGGAGGTTCTTTGGCAAAATACAGCTGAGACATTAGGACTGATGATACCTCCATAAGCAGTTTCTTTAGTCAGTACTATAGGGATGAGAACAGGTTTAGTCAACAAATATTGGCCAGATACATATTCTGGATCAGGTGTTGTGGACAATACAAAGATATATGACATGGGCTCTACTTTCAAAAACTTACAATAAATTTAATCAGGGAGGTGCTAACAGTAAATCTAGCCAGAGAGATGAGATTTATAGTGCCTGGTGATTACCATAGTGCCTGGTGATCCCCACTGATAGTGGCTGGTGATCCTCATTTATAGCATACATATATGTATGTATGTATATGCATGTATATTGTATATATTATACACAGATGAGCACTGTGACGCACCATATAAATGTAAATAATTATTATACTGCCTTTCACATAGTAGGCAACTAATGAATTTATATTAAATGAATGAATGTTAAGAAAAATGGGAAAGTCTAGACTAAGAAGAGTTTGTTTGGAGGCAGAGGGGACATAAATTTGCTTTGGGACAAATTGGATGTCAGAGGGCAATTGGAAATAAAGATCAAGGATTCAAAAGGCATTTCAAGGCTAAAAACAGATTGGGAGGCCCAAGGCAGGAATCTTTCTCTTCTCTTCACCCTCCTTGGTGAGGTCAGATGAAGTCTCCTGCTCTCAGTTCTCCAGCCTCAAGCCCTGAATTCTCTTCCAAGAGCTCCCAACTTTGTAGTCTCCCACTGGACCTGACCTCATCAAGCCTTGCTCCAGTTGTTCATGAGTCTTTGGCTGGCTTGACTTACTTAGCTTTAGGAGTTGGTGTCCTCATATAGGACCCAGAGCTGAAATCAGAGTCTCTGAAATCATCTTATCTTAATTTTTTAATGGAATTCTTCACTGTAGCATTATTGTTTCTTTCTGTTGGTGATCCTTTGCCCTTAGACTCCTCAGAAAAGAACTCGAGCATCATTGCAAGAGCATTAATTCAGAGTTTTAGGACAATAAATATGCGTGTTGATCATAGCTGCTGGCTCCCAAAGCATTTACTGTGTTGTGGCTGCTAGGCAGATGGTATTGTTTCCAAAGTCAAACAGAGCTCTGTCAAACTAAGGTCTCTCCTTCTTAGACCATCCATGTCTATACCCATGCTTCTGAAATCCTACCCAGAATCCTACATGAAGCATTACCTTTTGCCTTCACTCACTGTGTGCCCTTAGCTGCCAGCTGGAGCTGGAGTGATGCCTCTCTCGCTGCCACCCCCAACCCCTCACACCCCATCCCAGGCAACTGTCCTGAACAATAGCCTCTATGCCACAGAAACCCCTGTAGTTTGTGGGGAGAGGCAGAGAGTCAGACTCAGTCCCTACCGAAGCAGATAAGGGCAGATAAATTCAAGGGATCATTGACATTTTGAGATATAATTGTTTGGTTTTTTGGCTGTTAAGTTAAGGGAAACCTCCTTCCTGTAAGAGTCCCAGCTGCAGAGTGGAGGAGGCTGGGGTGAGGCATGGGGGGCATTAATATTCCCTGAGGCTGGTGGGTTTTCTGGGGAGGCTAATTGACTCTCTGGCCCCTGGCCTTGTCCTGAGCTGAGTTATGGATTGGTTTCCTGTGCAGGAAGGGCCTGCTGAGACTAGCCTGACATTTTCCTTTCTCCCCTTGGCAGGTTCTCCCTTCGCCCGAGCCAGTATTAAAAGTGCCAAGCTGGAGAACTCGACCTTTTTTCATAAAAAGGAGAGGAGAATGCGCTTCTATATCCGCCGCATGGTCAAAACTCAGGCCTTCTACTGGACAGTTCTCAGTCTGGTAGCACTCAACACGCTGTGTGTCGCTATAGTCCACTACAACCAGCCAGACTGGCTCTCTGACTTCCTCTGTGAGTGGCTCCTCTTGTTCCTTCTGCCCTTTTTGGCATTCCCCTTCTCTGTCTTTTCTTATAAGGCCCTCACTCCTTCCTTCCTTGGCTTCTTCATGACTGGATCATTCTCCATGTTGTTTTTTACTACTAGGCATCTGGATGGTGCAGTGGATAGAGTTCTGCCTCAGTTTCCTCATCTGTAAAACGGAGGTCATAATAGCACCTATGCCCTAGGGTTGTTGTGAAAATCAAATGAGATTTTGGGGGATGGGAGGATGGGAAGGCAATTGGGGTTAAGTGACTTGCCCAGGGTCACACAGTTTACTAAGTGTCTGAGGTCAGATTTGAACTCAAGTCCTCTCGTCTCTACTGTTCCACCTAGCTTCCACTAAATGATATTTTTAAAGCACTTTGCAAACTCCATTGAAGTTTATATGTATACAAACATTATCTATTATTACTTATACCACCATTCCTTCATTCATATATGTGTGTGTGTGTGTGTGTGTGTGTGTGTGTGTACTTGGCACATAGCAGGTACTTCCTTGATTATTGATTATGTCTCTTCCTCTAGTTTTTTGCTGTAGTTACTATTGTCACTCTTATTACCACATCTCCTCTCCTCTAACTAGTAATCATATTGTTTAGAAGCTATGATGATCCATGTTGAAGCCCAGCCCAGCTGGATTTCCTTCTTCACTCTGTCTCTGCTGCACTATTTTTTGGCATCAGCCTGGGAAGGTCTCTAACCACTTCCACTACCCATTTTCCCCACAGCATAGTGGAATAAGACCTGGACTTTGATTCAAAATCAGAAGGGCCTGGGGACAAGTCCCTGATTTCTTGCTTGATTACCTTGGGCAAGTCACAGAGCCTTAGTAGATCTCAATTTCCTCATGTATAAGAACAATAACTATAGCACTTTGTCTATATCTGTAAAAATGGAAAGGGTTGAACTACATGCCTCTAAGGTTGAGATCTCTAGTTGTAGGTGTCATCCAGTATTCTAAAGTGAGAGGCCGGGTGATGATACAGAAGAGAAAAAGAGTAGGGGAGTAGGGGAAAAAAAAAGTAGGACTTGGATTTTTAGTATTTCTTCAGCCAATATATCTCTGCCTTCCTCTTCTCCCTTTGAAGTCCTTATTCAATTTTTAATTTCCCTTTTGAATTTCAATCACTTGGGCTCAGTCTGGGAAAGTCCTACCTGCAGAGCCCCTAGTCTGTGCCCTGCAGGGTCCTAAGGTGGGCCCAGGATGCTTAGAGGCTGCTGTAGCCAAAGGCTGTTTCAGCAGTCCGGAAATGTTGCCCTTCTCAGTGGATGAAGATGGAGAGCCTTTGGGCCTCTCCATGCCGGGACTAACAGACAGAGGAACCCAGGCATGCTCCTGAAAAGGAAAGATGTTAAAGGTGGGGAAACCTCTGACCAAGATAAAAATAAAGAGCTTTGGACAAGCTATAAGCACTTAAAATCCAAACCAGAGTAAGAGATGTGGGGAAAAAATGAAAGTTAATTCCACCACCACCACCAGGAGAAGAAATCAGTTCAAGGCCCTGGACTAGGAAGGGAACTACTGACTTTGTAAGGAGTCTCCTTGAGCTTTTGTCTTGAAGCTGTTCTGCTCCCTCAACTTCCTTTCCAAGTCTGGCTAAAATGCGTGTATACTGGTAGGCTCTAGGTTCATAAGATCTGCCTTTTGGACCTGGGCTACCTTGGCTTGCAACAGAGGAAGAGTTTACCCAACGGACAGGCTGAGCATAGGGAGCAGCAAGCGTTAGTGGAAAGGTGTCCTTGCCCATTCCCTGTAACTTTACTGTTCCGGATTGGCTTGGTACGGGAAGTTTGGAAAGAAGAGGGCTCTGACCAAGTTCCAACTTAAGTAATTACATGCAGGCTCCCTGAAGGCTTTTCAGGAATGAGGATTCTTTAGGTCCTGCCTCTAACTTTTGACTTAGGAGAATGGTCCTCTAATATTCTCCCCAGGCAGTGGTTTTATTTGTCCTGGTTTAGGGTGGCCTAGAGATGGGGTACAAGAGAAAGAGCCCTGCCCAGGACTGCCATCATCTTGGTGCATGACTCTGGGCAAGCCTTTACTTTCCTTCCCTTGCCCATAATACAAAGGGATCAGAGTCCTACCATATTTCACTTCCTTCCCTCCCACCAGCTCTCCTACAGCTTCCTATACAGATATCTCTCTGGAGCTACACATGTGTGATTTTTCTTCCCACTCAACTTCCCCTCCCCTCTTCCAGTTCTATCATCTATGAATCATGATTGAATCCATTTGACCTTTTTTCCCCAGATTGCATGTGTCCGACTAGGACCTCAACTAACCCTCGCTATAACTTTCTGGACCAAAATACCCCTTTCCAGTCACCAGTCCTCTATGTATGTAGTTTCCCCCATTAGATCATAAGATCTTTGAGGACAGGGACTATCTGCTTTTGTAGTTGCACCCCCAGACTTAACACATTGCTGGGCACATATCAAGTACATCATAAATGTTTTTTTCATTCATTTATTCCTTTTCAGTTCCCATCTATCACTAGTTTTAAAATTTCATTTGGATTTTTACAACAAATATTTAATCAACAAATATTTATTAAACGTTACTTTGTGCTAGGCACATAGGGGATACAAGTCCAAAGATAAAATAACTCTCACTTGCAAACACTTACCTTCTAAAGGGAAGACAGTAAGTAACGTTGTCATGCATTATAATTATACACTGAAAAGATTGAACCAATAATCCAAAAGATCAGATTATCCCAAAGTCCCCTGCATTGGATTTGGGGTTGTGTGATGGATCCCTGTAACCCCATTATATAGATTTTTGGCATCAGAAGAGGAAGTGGAGAAGCTGCAGTATCTTGGTTTTCCCATGAGAGGACCAGTTAACTCTCACTTCATTCAGCTTTGCTTTGAGTCGAATGATAGCTCTGTTTCCAATACCAGTGTTACTAAAAAAGAAGTGTCACTGTGATACCACTGGTTTCCACACCTTTCTCATTGGATCAGGCAAGAACCAGTGTCTTCAGGGTAAAACCACAAGTTATAGAAGATCCTGAAGACCTAGCTCAGAGCACCAGCTAGATATTTTCATGAGATTTGCTTGTTTTCGCTCCCCCTGAGACTGTTTTGGATGAATGGGGATGGGAACATTAGAAATTATCTTTCTCCTTTCCCAGAGGGAAAACTGAAAACCAGGAGAACATGGCATTTACATAGAGTCGCCAACCATGCCAGAAGCCTATGAGGCACCAAGTTCAAGACTGTCAAGTATCCTTAGGATCTTTCCAGAGGAAGAGCTACCTGAAGACCCCAAAAACTAATGCTTTTTTCTGTTTCCACTCTCTCTTACTTGCAGACTATGCAGAATTCATTTTCTTAGGACTCTTTATGTCCGAAATGTTTATAAAAATGTATGGGCTAGGGACGAGGCCTTACTTCCATTCCTCCTTCAACTGCTTTGACTGTGGGGTAAGTTCTGGAGAGATCTACCTGTTCAACCTTGCCTAGAACCAGCTGGGGCTGTAGTGGTAGGAGATGGAGTCTCGGAGAAAGTTCCAGTAGCAATTTTTCCACCTCCCCAGAGGGTAGCAAGAAACCAACCCTCCAAGGTTCAGAGTGTAACTTCTAAGTTGGCAATAGGGAAGTAAAGCAGAAATGAAGAGACACCATTCATTGTTGGTGCCACAGAAGATGAAGGCCTTTTAGTGCCACTGTAGTCAGGGACCACAGTAGGAACTTTTAAGGGATGTTTCCACCATGGGAAAATGGCAGTGGTGGTGGTGGGGGTAATAGAGAAACCAATGTCACTGGGTACCCAACCAGCTGCTTTTTGCTGCAGGTTATCATCGGGAGCATTTTTGAGGTGATCTGGGCTGTGGTGAAACCTGGAACATCCTTTGGGATCAGTGTGCTACGAGCTCTCAGGTTACTGCGTATTTTCAAAGTCACAAAGTAAGTCTTCTCTGCTCCCTGCTCCCCTGACATCCCAAGTGGGAGGTGGGACAAAAGGAGGGTGACCTCTCTCCAAACACTTGCCAGGAGCCAGTCGTGATGGGACATGGGGGTTAGGAGTGGAAGAAGGGCCTGGGTGGCCACTGAAGTTTTTAGATCTCTTGAGGTGGGGGTGTTGGCATCCAAGCCATTCTCCCATTGTCCCCCTCCCTGATTGGCCCAGCCAGGAGTAACCGTCAGTAACTGTGTCTTCTGTTGGTAGATACTGGGCTTCTCTCAGGAATCTGGTCGTGTCCCTCCTGAACTCCATGAAATCCATCATCAGCCTGTTGTTCCTTCTCTTTCTTTTTATCGTTGTGTTTGCTCTTTTGGGGATGCAGCTCTTTGGAGGCCAGTAAGTGCTCAGCATCCAGACATCCACCTCCTTGCAGCACCTGCTCAAATCTGCCCTTTTCCAGAGCCCCATAACTGCCTTTGTTCCTTCATGTCCCATTGGAACAGAATTGCTGCCCTGGCCCTATCCCAACCATCTTACCCATTTGGGCCATTTTGAAAAATGTCCTCCTGGGTTCCTGGTGTCATTGCTACCAGTGACTTGCCCCTGGGCAGCAAATTGGTAGGAAGAGCCTCAGGGAACTTGAGGCCATGGAAACAACATTAGTTTCTGTCTTGTACAGGTTCAATTTTGATGATGGAACGCCTCCTACCAATTTTGACACTTTTCCAGCAGCAATAATGACAGTATTTCAGGTATGGCTTCTGCCCTGCCCCCTCAGCCCACTTTGATTAAGTCTAGAAGCCTGGTTATTACCGTAATCGTGGAGGTGGCGTTTTAGTCACATAGTGAGGATGGCTAAGCTACTGGCAGGCACTTCAGAGAACTGACCTGAGATTTAACCCCTCTTCTTCTCTTCCTTCCTCTCTCCCTCTTCCTCATCCTCCCCTTCACCTTTCCCTCACTCTCTCCTTCATCTTCCTCTCACTCTCTCCTTCATCTTCCTATCCCTTGCCTTCATTTTCTCTTTCCTTCTTTACCTTTCCCCTCTCCTTTCCTCTTCCTTGTCTTCTCCCCTCCCTGTCACTAGCCTGAGCCACAATAATAATTCTTACCTTCTCATCTTCTTAAACTTTGAGGGCCTGAGACAAAGAGTAACCAGGGGGCCACACATGGTGTCCATAGCCTAAGTAACTCCCAACCAAAGTCTTATACTCTAAGGGGTGGCACCATCTGGAGGAAATGCAGGGATTTGTAGGCAGGGGATTCAGGTTCAAAGGTCACCTCTACCCCTGATTGCCTGTGAGATGTTGGACAAGACAATTAACCTCTTCTAGCCTCAATTTCTTCATTGGTAAAATGAGAGGATTGGACTCCACTGACCTCTAAGATTCTGTCCAGCTCTAAATTTATGAGCCTATGGGGATGGGGGAAGGGAGCACAGGCAAAACTTACTTTACCTCCTTCCTCAAGCAAAGTAGCTTGGAGAGGAAGGCCCTGCTTCAGTTTCTAGGAATGTCTTATGATTTTCAAAGGGCCTTCGTGAGGTTCTATCTTATTCTCAAAAAAATCATGTGAAGTGGATGTAGGCATATGGTATAGGAAGGAGACAGCATGGGGCAGTGGAAATAGCACCAGACCTGGAGTCAGGAAAGACTTGGATTTAAATCTTGCCTCTTTGGACAAGTCTTTTGCCTTTTGGAGAGTGTCAGTTTCCTCATCTGTGAAATGAGAATAATGATGCCTATGCTGCCTACTTCATGGGGCTGGTAGAACAACCCACAAAATGATAGCTAGCTAGGTAGATAGATTATGTGTGTACATATGTATGTATGTATGTATGTATGTATGTAGGGCACTTTGTATGCCCTGAAGTGCTGGCTAAGCATCTGCTGTTATCGGTAGTAAGTCAGTCAACAAACTTTTATTGAGCATTTATTTCTCATGTGCTAGGGACCATATTAAGTCCTAGGAGTACCAAGAAAAGCACAAAACAACTCCCTGTCTTCAAGGGAGCACACATTCTAATGGGAAAGACAACAGGCGAATGTTGGGGTACACACAAGCTCTATACAGAGTAGATGGAAGGTAATCTGAACAAAGAAGACACTGTAGCCACTGGAGGGACCAGGAAAGGTCTTCTGGAGAAGGTGGGATTTCAGCTGAGTCTTGAAGGAAACTAGGGAAACTGAGATAGGGTTGGTATCGTTGACATTTCATAGCAGAGAAACCTGAAACCTAGAGAAATGAAACCCCTTGCCCCATGTCACACAACACCTGGGAGTGTTCTAGCCCCAGCAGAGTCCACTGTTAAATTTACACCTCAGTACTTAGCAAACATTACAAATCAGAGCTTGGTTTATTGTTTTGTTGATTGTCTAGACATAAAGAATGATGAAGAATATGTTAACAGTGCAGATTATACATAAAAGTGTGTCATCACCACATTTTTATTTTCAGAGAGCCAGTTGTTAAACATTTGCCATCACACCCTGACTAGAATCCAAGTGTCCTTATTTCCGTTCCAGAGCCCTGAAATAAAAGAGACTCAGAAAATCCTGTACCTAGCTTTTAAAAAAAAAAACCCATTCAAATATATTTTATTTTTGATTTATGAAATAACAAAAGCATTTCTGTAACTGTAGAATTTTTTACAAAGAATGATTACACATGAAACTGCAAATCTATTATTTGCAACTTGCCATTCCTTTCAACATATATATATATTCATTATATATTTAAATATATGAGAGTTATAATGTAACTTTCATTTTTTCCTTTTTTTCTTCCCCCCTCCACACCCTATAGATGGCTACCATTAGACACAAATATGCATGTATGTATATATATGTATATATGTGTGTGTGTACATAGATATGTAAAATCATCTTACACATACTTCTGTTTATCAGTTCCAACTTTAAGAATTGGGATCCAGAATTGAGGGTAAGAGAATGGTGACCTAAACCCACCTATAGGCAACCTTTGACACATTTTTCTCCGATCAAAAATTTGAGCCAGGATTTTGAACAGCATTCCCCACAAGGCAACTGAGGCCAGAGTTTGCCTTTAGGATAGGAATTTGCCTGTCCCACCTTAATAGTTGAGTGTCTGAGTCTACAGAGAAGACCCCTCTGACTGCGGAGCTGGGAAGGGCATCGATTTCATCTTTTTGGATTTTTTTCAGATTTTGACTGGAGAAGACTGGAATGAGGTGATGTATGATGGGATCAAATCTCAAGGGGGTGTCAAAGGGGGCATGGTGTTCTCCATCTATTTCATTGTGCTGACACTCTTTGGGAACTGTATCCTTTGGGGGACCTGATGATGTGAGGGAAGAGAAAGAGAATAAGGAGTCTGTGACCAGGAGAGTCTAGGTATACAGGGCATGGAGGATATGAATGGATGTATATACATAACTAGCCAAGAGAAGGCATAATATGGCACAGGGGACTTGGAGTCGGTAGGACATGAGTTCCAATCCTGCCCAAGACATTTCTTAGCTGTGTAACTTTGGGGCAAGTCATTTAAACTGTCTGCCTCAGTTTCCTCATCTGGAGAAAATGGGAATAATAGTCATACCTACTTGATAGGGCTGTTGTAAAGATCAAATGAAACAATCTTAAAGCACTATATAAGTGTTAGTTACTATTGATTATTATTAATCATCCATGAATAGATTGCTGAACTTGGAATCAGGAAGCCCTGAGTTCAAATTCTGTCTTAGACACTTTGAAGTTGTGTGACTTTGGGCAAGTCACTTTAGCCTCTCTTAGACTCAGTTTCCTCATCTGTCAAATGAAGGAATTGGCCTCCAACGTTGCTTCCAGACCATAATCTATGATTTCACAACACTGTTGTCCTTTGACTGACTGTGGCTCGTTCCTTGACTCCTGGCTCCCCAGATACCCTACTGAACGTGTTCTTGGCTATCGCGGTGGATAATCTGGCCAACGCCCAGGAGCTCACTAAGGTGGAGGCAGTGGGAGAATGTTTCTCTGGCAAAGTTACCACCTGCTCATGCCTAATCAGGACAGCCTAGTGGAAGGGGAACCTATGGGAATGGGGAAGTGGAGAGGGTGTACCTGGAGGAGCACCAAGACTTGGTAGTGCACAAGATCAAAATATGTGCTCTAGATCCCAAGGAAGGAAGGAGGGAAAAAAGGGAGGAAGAAAGGAAAGAAGGAAACATACATTTATTAAGCACCTACTGTGTGCTAGGTACTTTACAAATATTATCTCAGCTGGGAAGTTCCCAGCTAAGAAACCAGCTAGCCATAGACACTCTAACCTCCATAGACTAGAGGGTGAGAGCAAGGCAGGCTGTAGGTGGATGTGAAATAACCTTGAGTTCCCTCCCTTGGAGCCCATGAGGTTGGCCTATATTCTCATCAGACAAGTTCTGACTAGTCTGATGAAGCTGGCTCTTCATAAGGCACTGAGAAGTTAGAAAGACCTAAATTCAAATAAGGTCTTAGATGTTTACTAGCTGCGTGACCTTAAGCTAGTCATTTCATTTCTGTTTGCCTCAGTTTCCTAAACTGCAAAATGGGTAATAATAGACCTCTACTTCCTCCCAGGGTTGTTGTAAGGATTAAATGAGATAATATTTGTAAAGCACTTAGCACAGTGCCCAGCACATGGTAGGCACTATATAAATGGATAGACGTTGGTGACTGGAGCCTCAAGTGTGATTTCTCAGTATGACTGGAATTTGTAGATAAAGAGGCAGGACAATGGAGATTTGGTGTCTGGAGACCTAGGTTGGTTTGTATCCTAGCTCTGTTACAATTTACCATGTGTGTGACCTTGAGCAAGTAATTTATCTTCTCTGCTTCTACTTCCTCATCTTTAAAATGAAGATGTTGGTAAAGTTCCTTCCGAGCTCCGAAGAGAGACATTTCCTGTATTGCCTCCTGGGCTAGCATCCCCCTCTCCCGCAACATTCTGTTAGGCACCTGTGAGTGGGGGATTAGGAGAGCGTAGCAAGGACAAAGAACAGGTTTAAAAGAAATGAGGCAGGAGGGGAATTGGAAGGCCAAGCCCACCTGACTGCTTATCCCCAGACACATATTCCTGGATCCTTTTGTGAGTGCACAGTAAAGGCTCTTCCCACACTGAATCACCTCTTGGCAAACAGAGCCCTAAGTATACAGCTTCTAACTCACAATCAAGCAGGCCTCTCTCTATTAGGTAAATGTGATCAAATATTCCAAGACCCCAGTCACCTCCAAAACTGAGTTGATAATGTACCCAGAGGATACAGCCTTGCTTTAGTATCAGTTAAAGGCAAATGGGTTTGAAGAGATAGTGGTGCAGTGGATCCAGCATTGGGCTTGGAATCAGGGAGTCTTATCTTCATGAGTTCAAATCCAGCCTCAGGCACTTAGTAGCTGTGTGACCCTAGGCAAGTCACTTAACCCTATTTGCTTCAGTTTCTTCATCTGTAAAATGAGTTGGAGAAGAAAATGGCAAGCCATTCCGGTATCTTTGCCTAGAATATCCTAAATGGGGTCACAAAGAGTTGGACATGACTGAAAAATGATTGAACATATGAAGAAAAGCTTACTTTAGATACAAAATCAATGCCTACCCCGAATGGTCTTTCGGGCTCTGGCTTTGGGCCGCTGAATAGTCTAAGCAGTTTCCCAGTGATTGTGTACTATGTGCTGTCTTTCCCTAAAAGCTAGCCCTTCCTGATTTTTCTACCTATTGAACTGTCTGAGACCCCTATTCATTCGATAAGCACCTTGACCTACTATGTGCAAAGTGCTAGGAGAAGTATAGAGTAAAAAAGGCTATAGTCCCTGTCCTCAAGGGACTTGCAATAGAGTTTCACTCAAAGGTACCCCAGAGGAGGAGTGAAGGAAAAATATCTCCCTCCAAAATCTTTGCATTCCTTAATGTACCCCATGGCTCCTGGAAATCTTAAAGACACCCCTGGAGCGAGCCATATAATGAAGCTACCCTTTATCCAGCAAAGGAGGGAGAGTGATTTTTTAAGTCTATTAGTCCAGAGTAAATGAACCCCCAGGATTCTTGGAATATTTGATCACATTTAGCTAATAGGGGCCTGCTTGACTGTGGGTTAGAAGCGGGCTGTCTACACTGTATATTTGAGGTTCTGTTTGCTGAAAGGTGATTCAGTGTGGGAAGAGCCTTTACTGTGTACTCGCAAAAAGATCCAGGAATATGTGCCTGGGGATAAGCCATCAGGTGGACTTGTCCTTCTCACTCTTCTCCTGCCTCACTTCTCTTAAACCTGTTCTTTGTCCTTGCTACTATCTCCTACTCCCCTAGTAAATCCTGTTCTCCTAATACATCACCCCTGCTCTGGCCCCACTTTCATCACTTCATAGCGTAAATTACATAATTAACCAATTCAATTATGCATGGTCCTCCACCTTTGAATCCTGGGCTGCCCCCACCATCTGCCTTCCCTGCTCCTAGTTCTGGGCTGCCAAAAGCTGCTGGAAAGAGCCATGCATCCATGCTAACTGGATCCACTACAAATCCATGTTTTTTTCATCTCAAAATGGGCCCTTTCAGCTACACAACTGTCTTAGTTTTCTTAGATTCTTTATCATGCTTCCCACAATGGCTACTCCAATACCACCCCCTCTCACAGCAGGTGACCTTGTTTCCTCCAGGCTGCTGTCCATGGTGAACTTCCTCACCTCCTCTACTCCACCACTCTTTCTCTCACCCATTCCCTTTTCCATTGTTTCAGTCAGAGAGAGAGACGCACACAAAGAGACAGATATAGAGAGACAGAGAGGACAGAGACTGAGAGACAAAGACAGAAACAGAGGGAGACACAGAGAGAGAGACAGAGAGAGACACACAGAGAGGAGAGAGACAGAGAAAGAGACAGAGAGACAAAGACAGACACAGAGGGAGACACAGAGACAGACAGACAGAGATAGAAAGACAGAGAGAAGCTCCCAGAGAAGATGGGATGGATGGGATCATGAATAGAGGGGCTGGCTTTGGCAAAGAAAAGGGTTCTCTCTCTCTCTCTCTCTCTCTCTCTCTCTCTCTCTCTCTCTCTCTCTCTCTCTCTCTCTCTCTCTTTCTCTTTCTCTCTCCCCCTCCCCCAACCCACCCTATCTCTCCCTATCTACTACTAAAAACTTCTTACTCCCTACTGAGACACTCAGGTCTCCCCCATCTTAAAAAAAATAAATTTACTTTCTCCTATCATCCCATCAGGCTAATATTCAATATCTCTTTTCCTTTTCACTGCTAAATTCCCAGTCATCCCTATCCATTGTTTTTACATCCTCACCAGCTTTTCATTTCTCTGCCCCCTTGCAATCTGGTTTCCAAACCCACAATATGCTAAAACCGCTCTGTCAAAAATCAGTAAAAATCTCTGAATTGCTAAATCCAATGGCCTTTTCTCATTCTTTATCTGTTCTTGAATACTCTGCAACTTTTAACACCATTGTCATTGTTCAGACCCCTTTTACTGGTTATTCTGCCCTGTCTTGGTTTCTTTGACATCAATTCTATGTATCTGATGGTTTCTTCATATTTTTTGCTATACCCTTCAGTTTCTGGTCACCTAGGCATGAGTGTTCCCCAAAACTCTGGCCTGGGTCTTTTCCCCTTCTTTCTCTACCTTTTCTCCCTTGATGATCTAAATTTTTCCTGTGGGTTCAATTATTATCTTGGCACAGGTGATTCTCAAATCTGTTTATTTGTCCCTAATCTCTCTCCTGAGCTCCAGACTCATATTACCAACCTAGACCTTCAGTACTGCCATTTCACAAATATTTGTTGATGGATCACAAATTCAACATGTCCAAAATGAAATTCGTTATCTTTTGCCCTAACCCCGCCCCCTTCCAAACATCCTTGTCTCTGTTTAGGACACTTCCTAAGGATTCATAATCTGAATAGTTCTGGATTCTTCCCCTTTCTCTCCCCCAGCACATCCAGTAAATCATCAACAAGCATTTAATAAGTGCCTACTAAGTGCCAGGCACTGGGACCCCCTCAAAAAAACCCAACCGAAAACCTTCAAATATTGTACATACTAATGGAGGAGCCTGCATTTAAATAAATAGGTACAGACAAGATATACACAGGATAGAAAGAATGTAGTCTTACAGGGAAATATTCTGTTTCTGGGACTACCAAAAAAGTCTCTTACATAAAGTGGAGTTTGAACTGATCTTGGAAGAGGCCAGTGATGTCAAGAGGGAGGGATAAGGAGGCAGAGCATTCCAGGTGTGGGTGAGATGATAGCCAGCACAGAAGCACAGAGATAGGATGTGAAGAGATCCATACACATGAGTTGGTAGCACCATTCTGTTGAGTGCATAGAAGTCAATAAATATGAGAAATCTGGAAAGGTAGAAGGGAACCAGGTCATAAAGAGTCTTAAAGGGCAAGCAGAGGATTTTATATTTAATCCTGAAAAATAATGGGAAGCCATTGATGTTTATTGACAGAGTGACATAGTGGGACCTACACTTTAGGAAAATCTCTTTGGCAGCTGAATGTAGGAGAGATCGGAGTGGGGAGAGACTTGAGGCAGGGTGACCAATTTGAAGGCTATTGCAGTAGTCCAGGATGGAGATGATAAGGGCTGAAGCTAGAGCCCCAACTATATGAATGAAAAAAAGGGACATATAAGAAATGTGATAAGGATAAAAAAAAATCACAAGATCTAACACCTGATTGAATATGTAGGGTAAGGGAGAATGAGGAATCGAAGAAGAAACTGAAGTTCCAAACCTGTGAGACTAGGAAGATATTGCTGCCATCAGTAATAATAGGACAGTTCAAAAGAGGAGAAAGTTTTGGGAGAATGATAATAATTTCTAGGGGCAGCAAGGTGACCCAGTGGATAGAGTTGTAACCCTAGAGTCAAAGAATCTGAGTTCAAATCTGGCTTCAGATACCAACTGCATAACCCTGGGCAAGTCACTAAACCCTGATTGTGGAAGGAAGGAAGATAGAAAGGAAGGAAAAAAGAAAAGAAGAAAATAAGTTTTGTTCTGGACATACTGGGTTTCAAATGCCATAGGACACCAACTTCTAGGGCAGCTAGGTGGTGCAGTGAATAGAGCGCTGGGCCTGAAGTCAGGAAGACTCCTTTTCATGACTTTAAATCTAGCCTCAGACACTTACTAACTGTGTGACCCTGGGCAAGTCACTCAACCAGTTTCCTCATCTGTAAAATGAGCTGGAGAAGGAAATGGTAAGCCACTCCAGTATCTTTGCCAAGAAAACCCCAAATGGGGTGGTAAAGAGTCGGACACAACTGAAAAATGACTTAACAACAACAACAAAGACATCCAGTTCTAAATATACAATCAGCAGTTAAAGATGCTGGATTGGGGATCAAAGGGGACACTAGGCCTAGATATATAGGTCTAGGAATCATCTACTTAGAGATGATAAACTTAGCCCATGGGAGTTGAGATCACCAAGGGAGAGAGAAGACCTTAGGGGATAGCCACAGTGAGACAAGATGACAAAGATCAGCTGTTCATCAGTTCTACCATCACAACATCTCCCCTATCCTAAGACCACCACTCGATTTCAAACCTCAGTGACCTCTTACCCAGATTATTTAAATACCTCCTAATTGATGTTCCTGCTTCTAGTGTCTTCTAATGTCTTCTCCTCTTCTGTCTACCCTCCATGCAGCTGCCAAAATAATCTTCTAGTCTGACCATGCCACTGTCCTCTTCAAAAACCCTTGAGGATTTCCTGTTGCTTCTCGAACAAAATATAAACTCCTCAGCTTGGCATTTTACACCATGCCCAATCTAGCACCATCATACCTTTCCAGCCTTATTCTGTTTTTAACTCCTGCTCCCTGTGCCCATCAGAATCTATATTCCAGCCTAACTAGACTATTAGCTGCTCCTCTGGGCTTCCTCTTGACTCCATTTTGCTCACACCGATGCCTGGAATATACTCTCTCCTCACCACCTTGGAATGTTTTTTTCTTCCTTCAGGAACAAGGTTCTCTGTGCATTCTTCCCTCATTCCCCAGGCTGTTAGTGCTCTCACTCTTTCCTCAAATTATCTCATATTTACTTCTGATGTGCCCTAAAATAGAGTTTAAGTTTCCTGAGGTCAGGGACTGTTTTGTTCTTGTCTTTATCTGCAGAATCCAGCACAGTATCTGATGCACAGATGTTTGTAGAATTGAATTTAAATTTGGATGGGGTTGCATCTCTGCAAAGTCAATTAGAATTGGAAAATTCCATTGAGAAAGGCCATTTGCCACTCCTGGAGAGAATGCAGATGGCTCAGTCAGGTTAGGAAGACTGATTCCAAAGGGGTCAATTTCCTTGGGATGTTTAGCTTAGAAAAGAAAAGACCTGAGGGGGGAAGGAGGGAGACATGATAACTGTCTTCAAATATTCAAAGGGTTATCAAGTGATTAGATTTGTTCTGACTGATCCCAAAGGGCAGAACTAGGAATGATGGGTAGAAGTTCCAGAGAGGCAGATTTAGCCTTAAGGTAAGAAAAAACGTCTTCCACTAATGGTACTATCCAGAATGGAATGGCAGGGCAGGGAGAGGGGAGCCTTGTGGATCCTTCCCTCCCACCTCCACTAGACATCTTTGATTTCAAGCTTGAAAACCATTTGTTAGGATTCTTTCAGACAGTCATACCCACTCGGAGATGGCTTGGAGTAGTAGCTGACCTCTTCCTTTCCTCCATTTGGATGAACCATATTAGTAGACCAAGCCAGAAAAGAAGAAACCCTCCGCCTCCCAGCAGCCAGGGCATCCAGCTTTGGAAAAGCCTAGGGGAAGGGTCCTAGAGCTGAGGGTCTTTCACACTGCCATGATTCTTAGCCAGAGAAGTCCTGTGCAGAGGGAAAGGGGAGCCCCCTTAGCCAAAGACTGGCTGATTCTTCTCCGTCTCCTTGTTGTAGCTGACAAGGGATGTCCTGGTCTGGCTGTTTCCTAGGTGGTAACTTTGCTTCCTTATCACAAAGAGCTATGTTTGCCTAAGGAAGGTGCATTGGAGTAGCATGATGACTCTACTGGTGGGGTTTGTTCTGTCCATTCTTTCTTTCTTTTTGTTTTCTGTTTTACGAATAAGGGGCTGCATGGAGGCTGAAGATGGATTAAAAGTCCAAAACGTCTTTTTATGTATGTATTTTTTTAATGTCTTTTTTACGCTCCCTTTTCCAACTTCCTTCTCTCTGAGTCTGTCCAGCTGGTGATCCCCCAGGGAAGGCCAGCAGCAGTGAAACTTTACCTGGCTTGTCCTTCCCTCTTGAGCTCCCCTTCCCCAGAGAGAGCTCCATCCATGCCCCTGTGGACCTGTGGGCTCCCTCCTTGTGTCTTTGTGCGGGAGCTCCGTGTGCTGCATGCCACTCATGGACCAGTGAGCTTCCTCCCTGCATCCCTGCATGGGGAGCTGTGAGCATTGCATGCCCTGGGCTGTAGGGCTACTGTGGACCAGTAGGCTCTCTCCTTGTGTCTCTGTGTGGGGAGTAATGAGCATTGCATGCCACTAGAAGGAGCCCTGTGCACATGAGGGGAAAAGGTGGGGTTTACTCCCCATGCATGTGGGGCTGGCTGTGTTTTGACTTTGGAGATTCAGAGACCTGAGGGGCAGAAAACCAGGAAGAAGAAGGGAGGAAAGTCTGACAGCTGTGCACCAGCTGTTCATTGGCCCCCCCAGGCAGAGGCCAGGGCAGATCCCAGCTGGGGGAATTTGAGGGACAGGGTTTAGAATAGGGCTGTTAGCAATCACCAGTCCATGCTAGGGTCAGAGATCAGGGCCCAAGGCTTCTGTCCATGGTTTGTGAATGGGGAACATGTGTGCCTTTTAGGATGAACAAGAGGAGGAAGAGGCGGCCAACCAGAAGCTTGCCTTACAAAAAGCAAAGGAAGTGGCAGAAGTGAGTCCTCTGTCTGCAGCCAACATGTCAATAGCCATGTAAGTGCCACTCATCCGGGGGAGCTTTGTCCAAAGGCCCAGGGACCAGGGCCTGGCTGGCTCCATCCCTCTGGGTTGGGGCATGCACAAGATTGCCCAGAACCCCTCTGTCTCAGCAGGAGGATTAGTGAGGGCGGCTTCCTGTGGCTGACCCTTTGTTATCAAACTAGCAAACCTGTTATCTCTTTAATACTGACCATATCTTAGGGGGTTGAGGGAACCTTTACCCATACATGAGAAAGGGAGTAGCCAGACAAGACCTTGTGTCTCTTTGTGTGAGAATTTTCCCCAACAGGGCAGAGATGGGAAAAACAGTTATGGGAGGGCAAGAGCTTTGAACCAGGGTGGATGCCAGGAGGTGGGAGAATTTCTTTCTTTGGAGAATTCTGAGAGCAGGAGAGATTCCTATTCAACTGGGCTAAGACGGCTGCCTTCCTGTTCAGAATCAGGGGGATGGCTGAATGTCTTCTCATTTCATACTCCCATGGTTCCACTCCAGGAAAGAACAGCAGAAAAACCAAAAATCCTCCAAGTCAGTGTGGGAACAGAGGACAAGCGAGATGCGGAAACAGAACCTGCTGGCTAGCCGGGAGGCTCTGTACAACGAGCTGGGTCCTGAGGAGAGGTGGAAAGTCTCCTATGGCCGACACATGAGGCCTGACATTAAGACTCACCTGGACAGACCCCTGGTGGTGGACCCCCAGGAAAACCGTAACAATAACACAAACAAGAGTAGGCCTAGTGACCCCTCCATGGATCAGAGGCTCAGCCAGCAGCGGGCTGAAGACTTCCTCAGAAAACAGGCCCGTTATTATGACAGGACACGCGGAGGCTACGAGCGGGCTGATTCAGGGGGGTTGGAATCCCGGAGGCAGAGGAGCGGCAGCAAAGAGGCCGATCTCAACCATGAAGGGTCTTATGGGAGGGAGCCAGAGTATCAAATCAAGGAGCGTGATGGGAACCAGGATCGCGGCTTTAGGCAGGGAGAGCCAGATCGAAGCAAACCAGGGGACCCCCATCGGAGGCATCAACATCGGCAGGGGGGCAGCAAAGAAAGCCGGAGTGGCTCTCCTCGGACAGGTGAGGGTGAGCGGGAGCCTCGGAGACACCGGGCTCATCGGCGGCCGGGTGAGGAGGGCGCTGAAGACGGCAATAAGTCAGAGCGGCGGTATCGCCACCGAGAAGGGAGCCGGCCCAGCCGAGGAGGCGACGGGGACAATGAGCCTGCAGATGGGGACCGGCGGCGGAGACACCGCCATGCTGCTCAGTCTACCTACGACAGTGACCTCAAGAGAGACGAGAAGGAGAGAAGGCATCGGCGGAGGAAGTAAGTAAAGGGAACTCCAGAGCTTGGGTGGGATGGGAATAGGTTCGCCATGATTACCAAAGGTCATCTCTTAAGTGACTCATTGGACCTTGTATTGACTGTACTCAGGAAATACGCAGTGATCTCTAGGAGTGTCCAGTCCAAAAGAGGGACAAGATTTTTTACCACCCTCTTGCTATTTCTGCTCATGTAAGCGATCTCTGCATCAGTTCGGTCTCTTTTAATTTTTCCTGTGTTATTATGTGTATGTGTGTGGGTTTTAAATTGTCTTAATGTTAATAGTGAGCTCTGCTGCTGCTGTTGGAGCGCTCAGCAAGGTTGCCCTGCCTCTGTGCATTCGCCTCCTGCTGTTGGGCTGTCCAGAACTCCTGAACCATTTGGCCCTTGGGTGGTCTGAGTAACAGGATCAAGTCTGCACAGGGGACACCTTCCCCAACAGGCCAGGATAAGACTTCCTGGATACTCAGTCCTCCACTAGCTTTCTCTCTCTCTTTCTCTCTGTCTCTGTCTCTCTCTCTCTGTCTCTGTCTCTTTCTCTCTGTCTCTCTGTCTCTGTCTCTTTCTCTCTGTCTCTCTCTCTGTCTCTGTCTCTCCATGTCTCTGTCTCTCTCTCTCCCTCCCTCTCTCCCTCCCAGAAAAGGGCAACAAGGCATTTTCCTTGCCCATTGTCTTTTGAAGAAGTTATCCACCGCTTTTATTCACTCCCATTGAGTCTTCCCTGGATACTCACTACCTATTCTCAAAAGGGAGCAAAGGACCTCCTGGTATGTCCCCAAGGTCCCATTCTTAGGCTAAAATGGGCTGTGCAGAGATTAGGCATTGCTCAGCTTGGGGAGCCTCTAATGCCCACTATCACCACCAGTGTCACTGGTCATCAGCCTCACCCTTGGTGTGAATCCCAGTGAGCCACCCTTCCACCCCATGGGGTAACTGACACTGGACACCTTCCTTCTTCCCAGTTGAAGCCCTGAGCGTGGACCATGCATGGGACTTGGGAGAGGGTGTGGATAGAGATGGAGTGCAGTTAATGGTGAACGGTGTATGAGCAGTTTCACCTGGAAGTCACTAATTTCTCTAAGTAAGACTAGTTAATTCCAAAGTAGATTTGAGGCACATTTTTGGAGAGGCAAGTTAATTAAACAAGAACACCAAAGAGAGCATAATGTGTCACGGACTTAAAATCAGAGAAAACAGCTATTTAAACCAACTAGTGAGAAAGACCCTGGGCTGGCTGCCAGTTTAATTTTTCTAAGATCAAATGTGATAACAGGACTTCAGTTATCCCTCAGAATATCCAGTGAAGCCACAACTGATTATAATAGCAAAAGTTTTATCCTAAAGTTGAGATGTTTTTTTTCTTTTTGGACCCAGATCATACATTACAGTCACAGGTCACAGAATATTAGTTAAAAGTTTTCTTAGAGGCTACATAATCCGGTCTATCTATAAACAGAAATTGCTTCTAAAATATGCCTGACCAGTAATATTTCAAGACTTTGAGTGAAAAAGAAAAGAGGAAAGCCCCTCATGTCTGTCCTAGGGATGGCCCATTCTTTCAGGCAGCTCTAATTCATAGGAAGATGTGTCTACTTTGGGGCACTCCTAGTGCTGCTCTCTGGAGTCAAACAGAACAAATGTATCCCCTCTTTTTATAACAGACCTTTCAGATTCTTAAAGATAACTGTCATGTTTCCTTTAAGTCTTCTTACCTCCAAGCTAAGCACCCCACTTGAACCAATGCTAATATTCCCTGCTTTGAAGACCCTTTTCTACCCTGCTCCCTTCTCAGCTTATCACTGTCTTTCTTCAGAGGCAGCTAGGTGATGGAGTGGGTAGAGTACCAGGTCTTTGGTGAGGAAGACCTGAGCTCAAATTTGGCTTTTAGACATTTACTAGCTGTGTAAACTTGGGGAAATCACTTAACCTCTGTTTACCTCTGTTTCCTCAACTGTAAAAGGGGCATGATAATAGCACCCGCCTTGCAGGGTTGTCATGAGCATCAAATGAGATAATAATCATCAATGCTTAGCACAGTGCCTGACATACAGTAAGCACTTAATAAATACTAATTATTATTTTATAAGTATTAAATTCAGAGCACAGGACTGATACAATATTCCATATATGGTCTGACCAGGGCAGAGTGCTATGAAACTCTCACCCTTCTCCCAACCCCCCCCCCCCCCACTCTCTTGTTCTGGACAGTTTGCCTTTCTTCATGAAGAATAAAATAATATTACATAATTTTTCTGGATGTCATATCACTCTTTTAAGTCATATTAAACTTGCAGTCCACTGAAACCCCAGATCTTTTTCCAAATGAACCGCTATCCAATCATTCCTCCCCCATCTTGTATTCAGGAAGTTGATTTCTTGGATCCCCAGTTTGAAACTTTACATTTATCCCTAGTAAATTTCATCATATTTCATCTTATATATCCCTCTAATATTCTAACCTCTCTCAATTTCTTTGAATCTTGTCTCTGTCATCCAGCATGGTAGCTGTCCTGAACTTTTTGTCATCAACAGACTGGATAAACATGTTGTCTATGCCTTTACCATTGAGTATTGATTGATAAAAATAAAAATAAACTATTTAACAGCACAGAGCCTAAGACAGAAGGATTGCCTCTAAATTAGGGGCCGTGGCCAGTCTTTTCAATGATAACCAGTTGTGGGGGCTTGTCTCCAACACAATCATATGTACCTTTATCCACCTCCCTCCCTTATACAAGCTCCACATCTCCCCATTTCTGAACTAAGCTTTAGCTCCTCAGGTTACTTATAACCCAGCCACTAGGTACCCATAGCCGCATTTTCACGGATGTCCCTGGGATAATCCATTCCCCTTCCATTACACCTAACCTTTGTCCTTGAGATCACTTCATGGCCATAGAAAGCAGGCTTAGGTGCGTGAGCTCTGCACTTTGGGGTAGCGACAGGTAGGAAAAAAATCCCGCCTCCCCCACCTCCTGGAGTGGGACACAGTGAGTCCCACAGAATAAGCAAGCATGGATAGATGCAGAGGTCTTTACATTATCTTTTCCCCCAAATGACCCCTCTTTCTTCTAGTTATCCAGGTTTTTAACCTCAGAGTCATCTTTAACTCCTAACACCTTTAACTCCTGACTGTCAGGTACCATCTTCTTGTTTCTGCCTCCACTTCTCTGACATCTGTCCCCTCTTCTGCAATCCCATGACCAACCTCCATGGTTCAGGACCTTCTTTCCTCTCCCCTGGACTGCTAACAGCCTCTTCATTGGTTTCCCTCCCTATGGTTCTCTTACCTCTCCAATGCAGTCACATCTCACCAGTGCAAGTCCGACCAGGCAGCTCCGCCCCTCCAGAAATTCCAGTGATTCCCTATTGACTCCAAGATCAAAATTATTTCATTTTTTTCTTATTCTTTTAAAATGTCTAATTCTTTGGATAAGCTTTATAATTATGTAATTATGAGTACAGTAGTATGCATATATAATTTACAAATACATAAATCTATACACATTAGGGTTACATGGCCCCAAATTTTTATTGATAGGGGTCCATGATCAAAAAAGTGTGGAGGTCTTTGTACTAGAGAACTTTAAATTAAAAACAAACCACTACTAAGGGGCAGTTAGGTGGTGCAGTGGATAGAGCATCAACCCTGGAGTCAGGAGGACCTGAGTTCAAATCCAACCTAGACACTACTAACTGCATGACCCTGGACAAGTTACAACCCAAATTGCCTCCAAAAAACCCCACCGTTAACAGGGAGCTAGGTGCCACAGTAGGTAATGTGCTGAATTTGGAGTCAGGAAGATCTGAATTACTAGCCAGGTGATCCTGCATATGACAACATTGGCACAAAATTTAACAAAGGTTCTTACTGTCTTCTGGAGAAAAAGATGGAGAAGTAAGGGCTAGATGATAAGACCTAGATAATTATTAATAGCTAGCACTGATAGAACACTTTAAGATTGATAAAGTGCATTACCAAGATTATCTCATTTTTTGTTGGTAAGGTTAGTAGATAACTGAAAGATATCAACCCAAGATTAACAAATCAAGTTGTTGTCTGATAAGCCCAGGAAATAGGTGCTCCTGTTATTCCCATTTTTGCAATAGAGGAAATTGAGACAGTCAGAGGTTAAGTGACTTGCTCAAGGTCACTCATCTAATAAGTGTCTGAAGCTGTATTTGAACTCAGATCTTCCTGATTCTGGTGCCAGATAACTAAAGACCCCATTATGACTTCCAAACCCTGCCTCTGTGCCAGGCTTATGGTTTATTTTCCAAGCTTCTCTTTCACTTTCTCTCTCTGTCCAGGTGATCTGTACCAATAACAATTGGTCTACACACCCATAACAATATTGCTTTTGCTTCTCCTACTCTTATTCTCCATCCAAATGTTCTCCACCATGATTCCTAGGATGAGAAGTGAAAGGCAACTTTATTTCTATTAGGGATAGAGTAGTGGGTTTGTTTTGAAAGTACTCTGTAGCTTTATACCTATCTGAATTTTAAAATTAAAAATAGGGAACCCAATTTTTAAAAAAAAATGAATGTTAAAATGATTTTACCCATAATTGGGGAAAATAAAACATATATTTGTAAAAGATATAGGAAAAAGAAAGGATGTCAGAAGACAATGGTTTTCATAGTGTAACATCCTTGTCTTCTGGCTCTTTAGGATGCTGAAGGATTTTACTATTAGGTTGCTTTTTCACACTTATATGAATAGCTGTCCCCATCCCTGCCTTAACTCTTCTTAGAAGCATTGTGTGCCTCAATTTGGGGGGAGGGCTGTCAGAGATGAGGATGTTACACCATGAAGAAGTATGTTCTAGGAATAGGGAGCAGGCAGTGCAAAGATGAGTGGAGGTGGAGTTCTGTGTGAGACGAAAGGAGAGAAGGCCAGTTTGAACTCAGAGTATGAGGAGAACAAGTTATAATGAGAAGAGAAAGGTAGATCAGGGCCAGGTTTGTGAAGGGCTTTAAAAGCCAAATGAAATTTATATTTGATCCTAGAGCCAATAGGGAGTCACTGGAATTTATTGGGTAAGGGAATAACATGGCCAGAGCTACACTTAAGCATCTTTGAGTCAAGTGAATTGAAGGAGAGAGAGAAACTCGAGGCAGGAAGAGCAATTAGCAGGCCATGGCAATCGTCTAGACTAGATGTGATGATGGCCTGGACCCAAGGTGGTGGGTTTATGTGTAGGAAGAAGGGGTTAGATGGGAAAAGCATGGAAATAGAAATAACAAGGTTTGACAGCCATTTAGACATGTGAGAAGAGGAAGAGGAAAGTTGGAAGATGATGCCAAGGTTCTGAACCTGGGAGATTGGAAGAATGATGAAGTAGGTAAGTTTGGTAGAAAACTGAAAGTTGTCAGCCCAAGATTAACACATCAAGTTATTGTCAGATAAGAATTTTGATATGTGACGCTAATGTCTTTCACTGGATTGATCTCTTTGAGACTCCTTATGGGTCAGTGCCTGTAAATATCCCGCTCTTGGACTTTAAGCCCTGCTCAAGCCCTATTGTGTTCAATTTGGAAGACCACATTTTAGGAAAGATTTTGATAATCTGGAGTAGATCCAGAGAGTGGAGGGAACAAGAAATCACACTTAACCAAATGAAGTCCAAACTCATGGTCTTATACAACTCAGATCAGATAAAGAATGGAAAGTACACAGTGAGGAGGAGAGAACATTCAGGACAGACAGGAGAGCTGTGTTCAATCATTTTAAAGGCTGTCACGTAGAAGTATGATGTTTGTTCTTCTTTCCCTCAGAGGGAAGAACCAGAAGCAATAGGCAGAAGTTGTAGGGAGGCAGACTTCAATTCATTGTAAAGGATTACTTCCTAACAATTAGAGTTGAACCAAAGTGAATTCTCTTGGTAGTTAGTGAGCTCTCTGTCGTTATAGAGGTCACAAAATCTGTATAGTCACTCGTTGGCCATGTTGCTGAGAGGATTCTCATTCAGAGAGGAATTGAGCTCAGAGATTCTTGATTCTGTGGTTCGTCCCCTACAGAAGGCTGTTGGGGATCATACTACCTGTTAAAGATTTTTTTGAATCTGTCCACCGGGTTCCACTAAATCATTCCTGTAGCGTTACATTTGAAATGTACATCTTGCACATTTGAAACTTGAGTCTGGGACCATGATTCTAAGATGTCGGCTGTATTTCCTAACTTGGATTTGGTTGGTTGTTTTTCCCCCCTTTGGACTGCCTGCCTCAGAGAGAACCAAGGTTCTGGAGTCCCTGTGTCTGGCCCAAACCTGTCTACCACTCGGCCAATCCAGCAGGACATGGGGCGTCAGGAACCTCCACTGGCAGAAGATATCGATAATATTAGGAACAATAAGTTGGCCACCACGGAATCCACCAACCCTCCCAACACCATCCATGCCCTCCACCCCCAGAGCCCAGCCCAGATGGGTAACCACACCAACTCCCCACCTATGCGGCCCCCGCCCAGTCAGCCTGTTGGAAACCCATCTAACCCTGGTCCCCCCAAAAACCCAGAGAACAGCCTTATAGTCACCAACCCCAGCACCCAGAACAACCCAGCCAAGACTGCCAAGAAGCCTGAGCACACGGCGGTGGATATCCCCCCCGCCTTTCCCCAACCTGTCAACAACACAGTTGTCCAAGGTAAGTCTCTCCTCCTCTCCTCTCCCACTAGGTGTAGTGCTATAGCACTGAGAGCTTGCTGGGGAGAACTAGGCAGCAGAACCCCTGGCACAAGCCCCCAACAACCACTACCACCTTTACATGTTGCTGTACTGTGCTCCCCTCCCTGCCCCTTGATCATTTTTAATGTGGAGATGGTAAAACCCAGTGGGGTGAGAAGGAATGGGAGCATTTTTAGGGATTTACAGTATTTTAACCTCTTTCCAAAAACAAAATCCCAAATGAAATCAGGTTTTGATTTCTATAAACTACCTGGAGTTAAACTATTTGGATTGATATCTGACACCATCTTGCTTAGGGTTAGGAACTAATACCACTGAGGTTATCCTTTCCCAGGATGCATTCCCCACCACATCAGATACAGAAGCTATACTTAGTGGTGATTGACTTTCCAGATTCCATTATCCATACCAGGCAGGGTGGTACAGTAGGGATGGAGCATTGAATTTGAAACTGGCAGACCAGGGTTTAAATCTCAACTCTGTATGACATTGGGCAAACTGTGTAATCTCTCTGGCCTTGATATACCTTAGCTGTAAAATGAAGTTGGACTAGGTCACCTCTGATGTTGCTTCCAACACTAAATCCTTAGATCATCATGGTCCTTGGTAGCTTAGGAACACACAGAGCTGGGCCAGTAGGTAGCCTGGCCCCTGACAGACGCTGCTCTGAATACCCCTTCTATCAGTGAAAGCTTACTCTTGCTATCTGCAAGATACCTCCTCTGGAGAGCTGAGAGACCTCAGGAGGTAGATAGTGAGTGAGGCTTTTTGGTGATCTGTCCCAATAGTAAACAAAAATGCCAACCCAGACCCACTGCCAAAAAAGGAAGAAGAAAAGAAAGAAGAGGATGACTCTGGAGAAGATGGCCCCAAACCCATGCCCCCCTACAGCTCCATGTTCATCCTGTCTACCACGAACCCGTGAGTATGGCCCTGAGCACAGGACTTTGGTGGGCCTGGACCAAGGCTCCTATCGCTCTGGGCTCGCGATGACCACAATGGCTGGCTAGTTCTTGGTGGGAGAGGTCAGTTTGTCATGGCAGTATGCCAAGGACAAGACAGGTCTAGCCAGGGAGGAGTTTTAATTCTGGGAGGGTGATAGGGTGAGGGGGCTACTGCTGGTTTAGTGGAATGAACATGCAGATTGGCAGCAGAAGAGCCGTATTCAAAGCCCTGTTCTGCCACTTTACACCTTCATAATTAACTTAATTACTTAGTGTTTTTTATTTCATCTAAAAAATGAAGGGATCAGACTAAATGACCTCTAAATCATTCCTTTTTGAGCTCTGAAATGATTGCTTGTTAGACCCTCACTTGTCCTCTGAGCTTTTCAGGCAGGACATACTTACTGATAAGAGGTGGATATTTGAACAAAGTTATGAATTTGGGGAGAGAAGTTGCCTTAGCAGGTCAGGCTAGAGCAGTGTTTCTTAAACTGAGAGTCAGATGTCCCCAGGGATAGGGTGAGAGGGAAAGGAGAATGGAGATCAGAGGGCTGTGGAAAGCAGAGCTGTGTTTCCCAACAGCTGCTATGGGGGTGACCAAAAGTTGTGGTCCCAAAAGGTTGGTTTGGCCTCCTTTCTCAGTCTGGGTTTTTCCTCTGTCCCCTTCCTCTGAACCTGCTGCCTCTGTGGCAGGGAATAGTCACAGAGACACCAGCTATATGCTTATTTGATTTTACCTGATGTGCTGGGGGAGTATGAAGTCCTGAGAGCCCCTAGGAGAAGACTCATCCTCTGGGTCTGGGATGACTTTGACTATCTTTGATTTTTAGCACTGGTGTGGGCTGTGAGGTCACAAAGCATGTGCTTCCTTGGCTCTGATCCACATCATGTCTCCTTCTCTCCCAGCTTACGCCGGCTGTGCCACTATATCTTGAACCTTCGATATTTTGAGATGTGCATCCTGATGGTGATCGCCATGAGCAGTATTGCCCTGGCAGCTGAAGACCCCGTGCAGCCCAATGCCCCCAGGAACAATGTGAGCGACTCCCTATGGCCCCTCGGCTCCTCTCTCTACTGCCTTCCACTCTCCCTTAGTGTGCTAGTTTTCCAAATTAGCGTTGATCCCTTCAAAACATAAATTTAGTTCAGAATGTCCAGGACCTGGAAGAAAACTCATTATCTTTCAGGGCCCCCTGAGGCTTTTTACACCCAATCCTCCACCTCTGGAAAGCCCAGCTCCAAGACCCCTAGAGTGCAGTGAGGGCCTGCACACCCGACTGGCACTTTTCACATAACGGAAACTACAAAGAACCAGGCCTGTGGCTAATGGCCTTGCAGGGCATCTGTGAATTCCTGCTGGGCTGTACACTGTCTCCCTCACCTGAAGAGGAATCACTAGATGCACTGCAGAGATACCCGACTGAGAATTGGTCTGTGTTGATCTCGAGCTTTGGGGTCTGAATTTGGAGAACTTGATTTGAAATGCAGAGGATAGACAGATCACAGCTCCTACATTAAGAATGGAATGGGCTATATGAATAGGTAGTGAGATCCCTGTCCTGTTGAGGGTATTCTTGCAAGGAATGGATGACCACTTGTCCAAGGATCCATCATATATCAGCAGGATTTGAATTTGGATGGATCCTTGCTTAGCCCCTGTCTGGTTCTGATTCTAAGTCAGATCCTGTGGCCCATCCAGCCCTTGCTTCCAGAAGGTCTCTGATTTTCTTGGAGAACTCTTCCAGCAGATTCTTGCTGTGTAAGGGGCATTACCTAAGCTTGTTCTGTGCCCTTGGTGAGCAGACAGTAAGATGCTCCTGAATGTGGAGGCAGCTACTGGCTGAGAGAAGCTGAGTCAAAGCTCAAGTGGACTTTGCCATCACTCAGGTGAATTACATACTATGATCCATGGCCAAGAAGCTCCTGAAAGTTAGGTTCTGTTCACGCCTTGTACCCACAAGCAACCAAGTTTTGATTCTTGTAGTCTTTACGTTTATAACTTATGGCCTGTGGGGAGATGACTATTTGACCCAGAAACAAGGACTAAAAATGGCTCAAAACTTTGGTAAAAGAAAGCTTCTTTCGGGCCGAGGACTGGGGCCCCTACCAAAGGTCAGCCTGTTCCTATTGCTCTAATGCCTCCCCTTCCCAGTGACAAAGCTAGGTTTCCTTTTTCTTTTATGAAAACTGGAAGTTCTTCTTAAGTAGGTTAGGTGCGAGGCCCTGGCAAGTCCCATAAATCAGAGGCTGGCACAATCACCTTCCGCAGCTTACCTTGCATTTTCTTTCTTCTACTCCAGGGCTGGATGGAGCCTGCTGGGACCTCATGGGGGAGATTGACAGAAATAATTAGAACACAATTCCCCAAAGGGGCCAGAAATCAGGGCTGTGCTAAAATGTCTTGCACAGCTCAGGCTGGTGCATCTTCTATTTTTTCTATCTCCTCATTTCCACAACCAACCTCTGGGGGTTGGAGCTGAGGAGGACTGGGTCCCAACAACAGAACTTCTCTTGGACTTAAGAGATAATGAGGATGGGATGGGGGAACATATCACATGAGAAATAGCTGAAGGAATGGTTCAGGAGGCAATGTGGGCCGGGGGAAAGAATACTGAAGTTGGAGTCCCACGACCTGGCTTTCAGTGTGATTCCAATGTACACTTGCTGTATGACCTTGGGCAAGTCATTGGCTCTCTTTAGGCCTTCATTTCCTGATCTGTATAATGAGAGGGTTGGATTGGATGACCTAACATCCCTTCCATTTCTGAGGGTCCACAGTTCTATGAACTGAAGATGTTTTGGCCAAAGAAAAGAAGATTTAGAAGATTTACATGATAATAGTCTTCAAATATGGGAAGGACCCAAAAGGAATTATATTTGTTCTGTTTGGCCTTGAGTGACAGATCTAAGAGCACTAGGGTGGGGTTCAAGAGGGGTGGGAGGGAATTACTGGAGGCAGATTTTGTCTCAGTTTAAGACAAAAATTCCTGACAATCAGCACTGACCAGTGCTTTGTTACCTTGTGAGAGTGAACTCCCTGCTATTAGAAATATTCAAGCAGAGTCCAGGTGACTACTCATCAAGGATATTATATAGGGCCCTTCTGATCCTTAATATGGGCAAGTATATAGGGCACTGGGCTTGGAAACAGGAAAACTCATCTTCATGAGTTCAAATAAATGAGTTCACTAAGTAGCTGTGTGTCCTTGAGCAAGTTACTGAAAACCCCATTTGCCTCAGTTGCTTCATCTGTAAAACGAGCTGGAGAAGGAAATGACAAACCACTCCAAAATGGGGTCACCAAGAGCCTGAAATGACTGTATAACAATCCTTAATATGGTATGACTTGGGAGGAATTTAAAGAAGCTACTTATCTATTCCTGAGGTGGATCCTCCCATCCAAGAGGCAGGGAGAGAGCAGATCTGGTTTTTGATGAGGACAGGATTGGGCCCTTCTGATCCCAAAGCATTCTCCAGACCACCTGTCTAGTAATTGCCTTCCCTGCTCCAATGAGCAGCTGCCTGGAACTGACAGGAGCAGGCAAGGAGTATAATGCAAGAACTTGGATCCTTGCAGCAATGAAAAACCACCCCATGTACATCTGAAGCCTGTAAAACCCTTTGGACTCCTCCCTCCCCATCCCATCGATAATATTTCTGGTACAGTAATCATCTGCTAAACAAAAACAGGCTTTCATTATATCATCTCTTCTCAGCCCTTACAGTCTGCCTTCTGACCTCATCACTCAACTAACTGAAAGTGCCAAATCTACAGTGACAAATGCTCTCTAAACTGCCAGAACTACTGGCCTCTTTTATTTTTTTTCTTAGTCTTCATCCTTCCTGAGCACTCAGCAGCATTGGAGACTGGAGACCTACCTCCTCCAGGACACTCTTTTCTCCCTACATTTTTATGAGACCACTCACTCCTGGTTCCCCTCCTAGCTGTCTGACCTGTCCTCAGTCTTCTTTGCTTTATCTTTGACCATATCCCTACTCTTCATTGTGTGTGTTTCTCAAGACTCTGCCTTCTCGTCTTTCTCCTATCTCGGGATGGTCTCAGCATTCTCTTGGTCTCCATTTTCTCAATCTGGGTGACTTTCAGATTGCTATCATAGATGCTGGATGAGTGCATCTATGGATGATGCACTCTGGATGAGTCTGTCATCCACTTGTCTTTAAAAGAAAAGGAAGGACTGATGGGAATGTCCTTTAGAGCACACCTATATACCCAGTCTATCACCTAGAACCTCTGTCCAGTCCTAATTACTCTCCTAAGGTCTAGCCCAGCATCACCAATATTTCCAACTGAATGTCCTATAGGAATTTAAACTCGGTGTGTCCAAAACTAATTATCTTTCCTCAAAAATCTTCCCCTCTCCCTATCGTCTCTGTTTTCTGTAGAGGATAGGTACCATCATAAAGGCGGTTGGTGTGCAGTGGACAGAATGCTAGCATTGGAGTCTGGAAGACTTCAGTTCAGACCTCTTTACTAGCTGTGTGACCCTAGATAAGCCATCTAATCTCTCTTAACTTGTTTCCTCACAGCTGCAAGTGCAGGTAAGGAGTATGATGCAAGAAGTTTGATCTTCGCAGCAGTAAAAACCACCCCATGTGCATCCAGAGCCTGTAAACCCTCTGGACTCTTCCCCTCCATCCCATCAATAATATTAATAGCACCTACCCCCAGGGTTCTGGTGACAATAGAACGAGATGACAGAAGTAAAGTACTTTGCAAACTTTGCAAAAGTGCTATACAAATACTAGTTATTATTATCCTTTCAGGAACCCAGGTTCAATATTTTGGAATTTCTTATCTGTGTTCATGTTGTTGTCCTCCTCTCCCCCAGTGGTATGTAAGCTTCTTCAGAACAGAATCTGTTTCATTTTTTTATTTTGTATTCTCAGCATCCAGCACAGTGCTAGGGACTGTGAACACTTACTAAATGCTTGGAGGATGGATGGATGGCTGGACAGATGGATAGAAGAATGAAAGAATGGAGGGATGAAGGGATGGATGGGTAGATGAATAAGTAGAAGGATGGAGGGAGGGACGGATGGGTGGGGGTATGAATGGAGAGATGGAAGGATGGATGGATGAATTTCCCTTGTCTAGAGCCTATAACAGGCTCTTTACTGGTCACCTCAGTCCAAACTCTTCTGCTAATTCAACTTCAAAGTTTTCTATAATCTGGTCTCACTTCATTTTCCACTACTCACTCATTCATATAACAATTATTTAAGCCTTTAATATGGTGAGGGTCCCAGTGCCAGGGTTATGGCTAGTCCTTTCCCTCCAGTACCCTCTCCCCGACCCGCTCACATGCTTACTTCCACCTCTGGTTCTTTGCTCATGCTGATTACTCATCCTTCCCTCCTCCATCCATTTCAGTCCAACTTGCTTTACAAGTCCCATCTAATCCCCCGCTGCTGAACTTCCCATTGTTCAGAAGCACTAGGGCACCTGGATTCACTGTCACACATTTGGGCTCTCATTGTGTGGTGTAGATATCACTTTTCTCTCCTGAATTGTACTGTGAATAGCTTGAGGGCCAGGACCATATTTTTTTGTGTCTATCTATCCCCTGTGGGGGTAGGCACATAGTAGATGCTTAATTGGTGATTTGTTGATTGACTGAGCTGAATTATAGAAGTCACCTGATCAGCAGAATTTTATTAAACCTATAGAGCATTAGATCTGGGTAGAAAGGGGATGATGTGCCTGGATTTCAAAGATCACATGGTCTTATTACCATTTCTGACTCCCTTAGTACCATCAGGAGCTCCAGACAGATGGTAGTAAGGAAATACAGAAGTCAGACTGGCTTTGGGCCAGAAGATGGACTTGTCTTCGAAAGCCCTCTTCTGTTCTGCAAATAGCGTATTCCAGAGGACTGAATGTAGAGAAAGAGTGCCTGGTCATCAGGGTGCTGGGATGGGCTCATGCTAGGGCAAGTTTGCTGTGCTGCCTGCCCCCAGCTCCCTTTCTTGTCATATCTCTTTCCTGATGTCCAGTGAGAGCCGTGCTCCTATTTCTCCCTGATATGGCCCAAACAAGATATGATTAGATGAATTGGCACCAGTGTCTGTGGGATCATCTTTTGTGGGATAGAGTTTAAGAGTGGAAAGTTGCATAAATGAGGAGAGGAAGAGGTATTTAGGTGGCACGGGGGATAGAATGATGGACCTAGAGTCAGGAAAAACTGAGTTTAAAACCAGCATCAGACACTTAGTAGCTGTCTTCTTAAGTAACCTAACCTCTCTCTGCCTCAGATTCTCCATCTGTAAAATGGGGATAATAACAGTACCCACCTCCCACAGTTGTTGTAAGGATAAAATGAGATAGTATTTATAAAGCACTTTGTAAATCTTAAAGCACTATATGAATGTGATCACATAATATATTTACATATACACACATGCAAATGCTAGCTATCAATTCCATGTATCAATAATTAAGGATGGTGATTCCTGTTGTCTCTTGGCAAGCAGAGAGGCTGTGGAACACTGAGAGGGGAGGTAGAGGGAATAAATTGAATTGAAGGGACTGGAATGGGGAGGTGTCTCACCTCAGTGGAAGGGAGGAGGTCCTCTCTGAAGCACACACCCATAGGAGAGGAGATGTGTATCTATAAAGACTGGGACATTTTGATGGATTTAATCTGGGAAGCGTTTATGCATTAGGGAGCCACCTTCTCTGAGAAAGTGTGCCTTCATGAGTAGCACCCCACCCCAGAAGAAAGGACTTGTGAATTCCTACCCAGAATGGGGGGAGGGGTGGGGAGAAATGACCTAGAGGGAGAGCTGAGATGGTCTTTGTGAAGACTGATCATGTTGAGAGCATGGAATAAGACCGGACCACACATCTGGGACACAAGGCAATTCCTACCATGAGATACTTCTACCAATATGGCTTTCCTCATGAACTAATACTTCTAAGATCAAGATGTGATGTTAAAAGATGAAGGATGGAGCAAAGGCAATTGCATAGGTCCTTGATACTATACTAACTCTTCTAACTTGGTTTCTTAGAAGCTGGCATGAGTGCCAGAGAGAGAATAAAGTAGGAACACATGAAAATAGGGCCCACAAATCAGAAAATAAAATTTAGAATAGACTGAAAGGGAAGGGAAATAACAAAAATAAAGCAAAGAAAAGCTTTCTAGGGGTAACAAAAGAAAGTTAACAAAAATCAGAAGTTGGGGAGGAAGGTTTTGAACTAATGAGTTAATTGAGTTGGAAAAGAAAAGGGAAATAAAAAAATTGATTCAAGTAAAATCCAAGCACTAGGGAAAGGGTAGGCAAAGGGGATAGAGTAAAGGGGAGAGCTCCTATACGGAATGAGGTTATCATGAATGCAACTGAAGACTTATCCAGAAGATCATAGATTTAGAATTAAAAGGGGTCTTGGAGGCCATCTAGTCCAACCCTCCCCCCACTTAACAGATGAGAAAACTGAGGCACAACAAGATGTAAATGACTTATCCAAGGTCACACAGATCAGTAAGTTGCAGAGGTCCATTGCTCCATCCTTTGCACCCTGCATGGTTAGAGTTAGGCTGAGTTCAATACCTCGATCACTGACCAGCCATCAAGGGTTAAGAGCATTCATGCACCTGTATATAAATAGGTTAAGACTAGAGGAAAGAGAAGCTCCTGCAGGAGCATTTGATCTTTGCGGAGGACTTGCCTTCATAAGAGCAGCAAAGCCAAGTTAAATGTTTGGTTCAGCACCTGCACATCTGGAACATGTGACTCCACCATTTGGAGCTTATTTATAACCAAGGTTGAGAGGACATGCCAGGCTCTGTGGATCCCTTTGAGTTTTTCCTCTTCAAGCCCTTGATTAGAGCTCCCCAGAGAAGCAACCTGATACTGGTCACCAAATCCCCACCTGCTTGCAGTCCAGACTTCTGGGGCAGTCCCCTCTCTAGGCTCCTGTCTGAGGAATAACACTCAACCTACTTCCTTTCACTTCCAGGTGCTGCGGTATTTTGATTACGTCTTTACTGGCGTCTTTACCTTTGAGATGGTGATAAAGGTGAGTTCGAAGAATTGGGAAAGAGGAGCCCAGGACTAAGGTGTGGATTCTAGGGAGAAAAGGTGGGGGTGAGGAGAGAGACTTTGAGAGACTCCATGATAGGGCTGCAAGAGACAGAATCCACAAAAGCAGTGTCCTGAGCACTGCAGAAGGCCACTTCACTTCTTGGACACCATATCTTTAGTAATTCTGATATTTTATAAGAACTTTGTGCTGTGTAATATAAGCCATTATTTTTATTATAATTGCTATGTTTAAGGCACTGAGCTAGGCACTTGGAATACAAAGGTGGGAAGGGAAGGAAAAGGAAAGGAAGGGAAGGGGAAGGAATAGAAGGGAAGGAAAAGGAAGAGAAGAGAAGGGAAGGGAAAACAATATTTGTCCCTTCCCCCCCCACACACACACTCAAGGAGTTTGCATTCTACTGGAAGATACAGTAAACAGACAAGAAAATATAAGACTTTTTGAGAAGGGAGAAGGCACCAGGCACTAATGACTAGGATTAGGAAAGGCTTCCAGATGCCTCCAGGAGCTCCCCATGACCTCCCGCATCAAACACAAAATCCTGTTTGGTTTTAAAAGGCTTTCTCAATCTGTCCCCTTCCTACCTTTTCAGTTTTCTCATACTTTTTTCTCCTCCACACACTTCATAATCCCCAATCCAGCCACATTAGCTTCTTTGCTGTTCTTCCAGTTGACATCCAACTCTCCCTCCATGCCTCTGCACTGACTGTGCCCCTGCAAACGTACAATGAGCTTCCTCTTCACCTCTACCTCCTGGCTTCTCTGGCTTGCATCCAGACTTAGTTCAAATCCCCCCTCTTGCAGAAGGTCTTCTCCCCCCCCCCCCCCGACACACACATATTCACACATACACTCACACACACACACACACACACACACACACTCCTAGTGTCTCCCTTCTGAGACTGCCTCCTATTTATACTGTGTATTTCTTGTACATACATAGGATTTTGCATGCCGTCTCCTCCATTAGACGGTGAGGTACTGGAGAGGAGGGGTTGCGTTTTTGCTTTTTATTGTATTCCCAGTGCTTAACACAGTGCCTGACACATTGAAGCACTTAATAAAAAGCTTGTTGACTACCTTAAAGACCAGAGGAAGTAGTGTCTGACCTATACCTTAAATAGCAGTAAAGGTTCACCATTTCCTTCTTTATCTTCGATCAGGAGGCCAAGTAGGAAGATTTTCAATTAGATATAAGCACACTTAAGCCTGCCCCCTTGTTCCAGGGCTAAAGGGGAGATTGGTGGGGAAGAGTCCATGAGGAAAAGCATTGCCTAGCAATGGAGCAAGAGCCTGAGTAGAAAAGAACTGGTTTGCCAGTTTGCAAGCAGCTGTGTTGGGCTGATAATTCAAACTGGAGGGGAAAAAGGTCAGCAGAAAAGAAGACAGATCCAGGCTACACATAGTCTGAGAAGCTTCTTCGTACAAAAGTCCAGGACAGTTATGGAAGAGACACCCTCAGCCAGGACAACAGGAAAGTGCAGAAAACAGTTGGATACTAAGACAGTGGCTACAGGTTCCCTCAGCAGGAACGTAGGGACCGAGATTGAGTCTGCAGCCCTCACATCCAAGCAGGGAGCCCTGTCTGCTCCCCCTTTCTCCAGCATCGTTATCACTCCTACACTGTTTCGTTCCTGGCGTCCAAGAGTAGACACCTTCATTTCACACTTCTCATTTCTGCCATGGCCTGGAAAGAAGCGAATTTTGGCTGGTCCCACATCCAGCTACCCTCTGTTCAGGAATGGGTCATCAGGCTAACTCCATCTGCCTTTTGCCCCTCCACCACTTTGTTCACTCATGTCTAAAGGTAGATAGAAGGTTGAGCACACACACATATACACATACGCACATACACACACACTCTACCGCAAACATGGACACAGACACATACCCAAGGTCAACTGCCCTATCTTTGGATCATGAGCAGACAGTGTATAAAATCACAGGCCACTTACTGCCTTGTTCTCTTTGTACAGATGATCGACTTAGGGCTGGTTCTCCATCAAGGAGCATACTTTCGGGACCTCTGGAACATCTTAGATTTTATTGTGGTCAGTGGGGCTCTGGTGGCATTTGCCTTCACGTAAGTTTCCTGACAAGCGTCATGCTTGCCTATCCTTCCCCCTCCCCCGCCTCCCCCCCCCCCCCCCCGCCCCCGCCTGGGTCTGCTCTCTCCTCTGGCTCAGGGGAAGAGTGCTTTGTAGTGATGGGGCCAGGTGGAATGGGGATCGAGGATGCACCCTGAAGCCAAGAAGGATTTGGATTGGCTTTTTGCATGATGTCTGCCATGGGGAAAAAGGACCTGTCTGTCTCCCTCACACAGCAATGGTGTCTAACCTCATCACCCGCGCCTATTGCTGTGCTGCTGGTCTCAGGCTAGCCTTGCCAGACCATTTCACTCACTCATTCTCTGGGTTCAGCCCTGAGCAGCTGTCTCTTTGGGGTCCCCCCCCAAAGAAACAATTGGGAGCAGAATGTGCATGAGGATTCTGGGGACAAAGTCCCCCTTACACAGTAGGTGTGGTGCATCTCCCCCATGTAAACATAACCTCTTCCTGCCAGAGCACCGTTCCCTCCCCAAGGGCAGTGCTTCATTTTGGTACTCCAAAATGGCCCTTGAATGTCTGAGTACTGGCCAATTATTAAGCCTCCAAGGTGGTGGAAACTCTTCTAGCACAGGACAGCCCATAGATATCTGAGCAAAGGTGAGCAGGCCTGAGAAAGGAAGCCAGATTTCTTGGAGACTGGTTTCTGTGACACTCAGGGGCAGTCCCATGAAGTCAGGGTCTCTGAGTCAGACCCTTCCCAGGTTCTTTGCTCTGAGGTTATAGTGGCCCTTGGCCCCCTCTTTCCTTGCCCACCTTGCCTTTAATACCTCTGGCAGATCTGGAGGGACCAATGAGATCAGTCATCACTCAAACAATAAATATGATACTTGGTTTGGAGGCTAGGAGTTTCTAAAATTTTGCAAGGTAGCCTGTGTTCAACAGAACCCTAGGTAGGTGCCTAAATGGACCACCCTTCAAGTCTATATCAGAGATGTTTGTTTATGTGAATAGAACTAAAACATTAGCTATGTATCCACTTATTAAGTGAAAAACAACCAAAAATTCTGATTTGCTCTGAGATTTCTGGGACAGGGAGGTGGCACAATGGATAGAGCACCAGCCCTGGAGAGAGGAAGACCTTAATTCAAATATTATCTTATGGTACTTACTAGCTGTATGACCCCGGGCATGTCACTTAATCCCAATTGCCTCAAGAAAAAGAAAATATTCCTTAATGAAGCCAAAAGTTGAGTATCCAGACTCATAATATTTCTGGTTCTGTTCTCTCTCTCCCTTCCTCTCTCTCTCTCTCTCCCTCCCTCCTTCCCTCCTCTCTCTCTCTCTCTCTCTCTCTCTCTCTCTCTCTCTCTCTCTCTCTCTCTCTCTTTCTCTCTCTCTCTCTAATTTCTTTTGATGGAAGCTGACTCTCAGTACTCATTTTGGAGTTAGGGGGTTTGGCTCTGGTGACGGCTGACATAGAGAGATCTTCTGTAAATTAGTCTGGCAACTAGAAAAGCGAATCCAGGTTGGGGAGTGCCTCTGAGGAAGTCCCAGGTCTAGCTATCCCTAAATAAAACTGAACTTCTTGCAGCAGGGGAAGGATACATGCATGTTCTAAGTATCCTTTGGATTTTAGGACAAGTGGTAAACACCATGGCTCTACCTTCCTCATGAGTAAAAGCCTAAGCATCCCCTAGATTTGTTGGGTGAAACCAAGTAGTGATATGTGGACCCTGATGTGGAGGGGAAAGGGCTGCCTCTTGTTCAGTAGGGGTCTCCCTCCTTGAAGAGATGTTCATCTCCATACATCCATTCATTCCCATTATTCATAAGCACTTAGCTCAAACCCTTTGCATGCTCTGCACCAATTAGCCAGTTCCCTCAGTTATTCCATCACGGTCCATACAGGAAATAATTGTGTTGGGGGTGTTAGTTGGGTATGGCTTCAGCAGAATTGTCTTTGTGTTTACTTCATCATCAAATTAACTGAGACTTTCTTTTCTCAACCTTTACCAACACTGAAAATCTTCAACCTAGGAATCAGCTTTTCCAGAAAAATGTTTCTCTGTCTCCTTCCCAGTGGGCAAGAGATCTCTTACCTATATAATGGACAGATGCCAAAGGAAACCACCACCTAGCCTCTCTGAGCCTCTGCTTTGCCATCTGTAAACTGGGAGGGTCAACCTAGATGATGTCTGAGGTTGTTTTAGATCTAAGTCCTAAGGCCCTATGCTTGTACTAAATGTGGTACACACTGTACTGCCCCATTGGTCCTCTCTTGAACCCCTGCCCATCCATGAGAGTAACTGCAGGGAGACCTTTAGGAAGCCATGGAGGCTATGGGCTTTTTGGTTTATCCATGAGTAATTTTGGGGGGAGGATCTAATTTAAAAGACCTCAGACTATCTACCGTAACCATACCTACTTAACCTTCACCAAAGGTTATAAATGTGGTAGATTTTTTCATGAATGTGACAAACTCTTAAGCATACATCATAGAATTTCCAAGTTGGAAGGGCCTTAGAGGTTAGTGGGGCCACCCTTCCACTCTTCCATGGCACAGAATCCTAGAATCCTAAAGTTGGGAATCCAGGGAACGACAGAGTACATCTCGCCCAGGACTCATCTAAATCCAGTTCTTTGCTTTGCAATGAACACTGGGCCTGGAAGTCAAAAGACTACTCTGCCATTCCCAAGCTATGAGAGCTTAGGCAAATGGAGGTAGCATGGTCAGAAGACCCAGCTTCAAATCCTAGCTCTGATACTACTTCTGTGACCTTGACTCTTCTCTGGGCCTCAGTTTCCCTAGTTATACCATGAAAGAGTTGGGCTGGATGATTTCTGAGGTCGCTTTAGGTACTAGCATTCTGGAATTCTGTTCCTGGTAAAGACAAATGTGAGGCAACCTTCCTCTTACTCATCTGGCACATGTAGTCCTTGCTTTAAATAATCCTGTGTATGAACTTAGGGGCTTACACAAAATAGCATTAAGGGGGTTCATTTTACAAAGGATTTACCATAAGAGCCTTCTAATGATCAAGTTCCCTAAGTACATTTAAAATAAAATTAATTACAAAAATTAGATTTGCACTTAGTTTCTCAGCAATACAGCTCTTTTGTAATTTGAGCTATTCCTCAAAGCTCTAGTGGAAAACAAAACCCATTTTGGGGGAGAATTCTGTTTTGAAGCATCCTAAAGCTTCCCTCCCCCTACTATCCTTCTCCCTCAATTAGTCTGGTGATCTCAAAAGGGAAAGTATAGGCTTACTGACAGAAAGACTTCCAAGGGTTCCTTCTAGTTTTCTGTATTCTTCTGAGAACCTAGATTTAAGGACTGACTATGTTACTACATATGTATCCTTGGACATATCATCTAACATTTCTGGATCTTAGTGTCCTTTACTGTAAAAGGAGTTTGGACTAAATTCTCTCTAAGGTCCTCTCCAGCTCCAACTCCTATGATTCTCTGAATTGTTCTTATTTTCTATGGGAATCTAAGGAATTAAGGAGGGAACACAGAGAAAGTCTTTCCTTTCTCTGAGAGCATGAGACCTATTACTAATGGAAATACCAGGCTCCTTGGATGACCACCATCAGGTTTGGGATCAGCCTAGAGTTGTAAAGAGGCCAGGCATCACCTCTGAGTCCTAGAATGGAAAGGGATAGAGAGCCCTAAATTCCATGCTCCCTTGTTAACATCTGAGAGGAGCCTCTGAGCTTTCCTGGGAAATGACCCTAGAAATTCTCTACTTAGCTCATGGTTCTAATCATCTACTTGCCTCTAAATTTCCTCCTTCTACCAGGAGCTCCTGATTTTCCTCTTTCCTTTTAAGTATTTCTTGGGGCACTGATGCCAATGGGAAAATTGAAGGAGAGTCAGGGCCCCTCTAAACTCAGATGCCTTTGCTTCTTTGCCTTCCAACTTTATACCCTTTGGTTCAGCTACACTATTCTGTCCTGAGTGCTCCTCTACTTAAAGACCATCACCCACCCCCAAAAGATGCTAAGCAAACCTCATAAAGCCAAAAGTTGTTAGGAGCACATGCTGTCAGTTCTTTTCACTCCAGGAGCCCCCAGGTTCCTCACCACAGACAGGTAAAACCAGAAGTTAAAGCAAGTATTATCCCTTTAGGAGACTGAAACTATTCCCAAGGGTCCTATAGTTTATCGACTTCATGCAAAAAGCAAATGGAAAGTAAAGATTCAGGATGACAAAGCTATAGATAGCTAGAGAAACTAGCTAAAGAAATTGGCCCCATAAATGGGTCAGAGGCTTAGGTTGGGTCTCAACTTCAGAAGGATGTTTTCCTCCATTGCTCTCCTTCCTCTCCAAACACCAACACCTAGAGTATAAATGTTGCTCTTGTGTGTTCCATTAAGTGTGTCATAACCACTGTTATTTACCCCATCACACTGTAACAGGCTTAAGGCAGTTTCATCAGGGCCAGGCAATGGACATTTCTCAACAGCTGGAGTTTTATTATGCCTCAGTCCCCATCTGCTGCCAAGAGCCCATCTGGATTTGTTGCTCTAGCCAGTGGAAAGGAGGGCCCAGGGCAGGCTGGTTGTCCTCCCATCTCCTCTGACTGAAGCAAAAGTAGCAATGATGCTAATCACGACCAGGCTGGGCACCTCTCAGCTCAGTGCCTGGTCTGGGCAGCTTCCAGCTTCTGCTTCCTCTTCAAAGATCCTTGTCCAGCTGCCTGTGACAGAAACCAGTGTTTGGCCAATGTGGAGAATGTCTGAGATATGGAAAAGGAGCATAAGCAACTGCCCTTTTTGTGGTGGGATTTAGGGTAGGGCAGTGGGGAAAGTATTTCAAATTGGTCTCCAGAAAAATTTAAGTCCCCCTTATGGGTTCAGGATTTGAGATCAGAAGGATCCCAGAGGTCTTTGGTCCTTCCCCATTGCCTTGGGCACTCGATTTCATGAGCATATTGTCAAGGCCTTCCAAGCTATCTGTTCGTAGAGTTCCCATTATAGATGTTCCTTATTCCCAGCCATCTCTGTAGGTGGCTCTATTTCCTGATCTGGTTTGGGACCATCTTTGCCATGCCCTAGGTAATTAATTCTCCCTTAAAGAGCACTGCATTTGGAGTCAGAGGATCTGGATTTTATTCCTAGCTCTGCCTCCTACTGCTGAATGACCTCAGTGTTTCATCTGTAAAATGAGGGATTTGGACAAGATAACCTCTGAGGTCTCTTCTAGCTCTAAATCCATGAGCCTATGATCCTCCATACCACTTGGAGCAACAACTTGAGAGGGCCTTTCCTCTATGTCTGCCCTGGGTTGGACCCCCAGGTGAAAGGTGTCTTACTAAGAGCCAAGCAGCTCTTCTGAAGGCCCTCCAGGTGGTGCTCTTGCCTTTGGAAATCACGCAGCCCTGAACCATTTTGGTATCTTGAGTCATGGGGAAGCTGCTCCAGCTGTGGGGTAGTGCCCATTACAGCAGGAAATGAGAACATGTCTAGACAATGGGTAAAGGGGTTAGTTTCTCAGACCGTACTTCTATTCTTGCTTAGTCAAAGAGATGCCTCTCTAAGGTCTCTGAGGCCAGAAAGCAGCATGATTAGCACCCAAAGCAATCCTCTAAAATTTAAAAAAAAAAGGCATCTTCTTACTTCCAAAGACAAAGCTGGAGTCCAGAGGAAACCATCATACCAAAGCAGGGAGAAAGGTGTTGTTTAGGCATGTGTTGTGTGTTTTTTCTTTTGAGGTCGCTCACCTCTACTTGTCTCTCCCTCTCACCGCCACGTGAAACAGGAGTACTGCACGGTAAAGTCTCTCTTTCTGTCTCTCTTTTTCCTTCTCTCATTCTCTCGCTCTCACCCTAATGCACTCCTTTTATTTCTATATGTTTTCTCTTTTTCTATGTTTGTGGTTGCCTACCTGTTACTTTGAGTCATAGGGTCTGGGACTCAATCTTTCACCCCGCTCCCTAAACATGTGAAAACTGGGGAGCATCACAGAAAAGTCTGCAAGAGACTTTGAATCAAACATTTAGGTGAACGTCAGGATTTCCAGCTTCCTTCTTGATCCAGCCACTGACTCAAAGATTGTTCTGATAATGTGTGCCTCAGTTGCCCATGTGGAAATGAGGCTAGTGAGAAAAAATAACAAATGTATACAAAGAGTATCAGGAGTGCTGGTGAAGAAAGACAATGGAAAAGTATTTCCTTACCAGATTTTTGTCTTCATTTACTTTAGGGAGGTAGGTGGATTTCATCTGAACAAGATTCTTCAGTCCCCCTACATAAGAGGGCAGTGAACAGCTAGACATTCTGCCCCACCCCCCACCCTCACCTCTGTCCGCAGGGAAAGGCACACATCTGTTGGTACCTCTGCCCCTTGAAAACACACTGCAAAGCCAGTTCCTGATCAACCAGGGGTAGATGACCCCAGGGCTTCCATTCTGCCATGCAGGATGAGAGAAGATTGTTGCATGTCAGGTGGAAAGGGTTAAAGTTTATCTTAAGGCATTTTAAAAATAGGTGGTTGTGGCTATCAGGAAACTTATGATAACTGGTAAATAAGCAACAGCCCCAAGGCTCTGGAGAAAAGACCCAGATTGGCATCTCAGTTTCCTTGCTCATGCAGTGTCAATCCTACCTTGAGGAAAGGAGACTATCCCTCAAGAAGTGTCTACTTTTTTTAGCCTTCCATTTTTCATCCCAGAAAAGAGAAAAGAAAGCCTAGGGAAGAGTAGGTAATCTAGAACAAAGATGCCTCTTTCACTGTGGGTCCTACTCAGTTTCTCCTCCTAACCCTGCCACCAAGTCATAATAGAGAGAGCTGCCTTCTCCAGGTAACAGTCCTTCCAAACAGCTGTCCAAGGTGCTGGACCAGAGCTTTTAGAAGGAACTGTCTGGTAGGAGATAAGCCTGTGGCACTCAGAGTCCCTGCCACCAGAGGCAGTAGAGGAGCCACCACACACCGTGGACTTCGCAAACTTTATTTGGAATTCCCTAGCCTCTGTGCTGTTGGTTGGGAGCTGCGTTGGTTCTAGGCGGCATCTCCAGGCAGTCCTCCAGAAGGAGAGGGATATGGAGTCCCTGGGGAGAGTGACCCGCATTAGGGAAAACACCAAGGGCCAAGTGGAAGCCTTGGCTTCTACCCTTGGCAACCCAGACTTTGTTTTTGTTTTTCCCCACATGGACCTTCAGGCTATTTTGAGTTTAGCATTTGATTGAAAGAGTTTACTTTTTAGTGGTGTTCTTTTTGGGGTCTGGGACACTTTTGTTCATGAATAGGGATGGAAAGGGAAAGACACAAATGTCCAAAATACATCCTCATCTTTGACCCCTTCTTTTTGCATATCCCAAAGAGAAAGATTTAGCATCCCAAAACAAATATATTGGCCTCTAAAACTGCTTGGGTTTAGTGAGGCACCTCCTGCTTAGGATTCAAAGAGCCAGGTCAGAGTTCATACAAAAGAGGGTAATCAAATGGGAAGTGGCAGGAGGCTCATGTTAGGATGGTTGGAAAAACTGGTGATGGAGAAAAAATTGGAGAAGGGAAAACTTGTGAGAAGATATAATAGCTGTATCCTAATCCTCATTGTTCTGTGGAAGAATCATTAGACTTTTTCTGCTTGATCCCAGAGGGCAGAACCAGGAACAGTGAATGGAAGTTAGAGAGTCAGATTTAGGCTCCTTAGAAGGAAAAATTCCCCAGCAATTAACTGATCCAAAGGTGAAGGGGCTGCCTCGGGAGTCAATGGGACCTCTGTCACTGAAGATCTTTTAAATAAAGACTGAATGAACATTTATTAGGGATTGCCATTAAAGTATAGGTTGGATGAGATGACCTCCAAGGTCTCTTCCAACTCCTGGGAGTTTGGTTTTGTGATTCTGTGACAGTCTGTGTAAGCAGGAGTCTTCACACACAGCTGTCTCAGGCACTGGGTGTTAACAGGGTTCACGGACCCATCCTGGTAAGTGCCCATGCTTTTTAAAAAGCCCCAGAGCTGAGAACCAACCATAAGGAGCAAGCTTCCAACATGTTCCAGAGCACAGGGCCAAATGGGAAGCTAGCCCATTTCTCCTCCAAGGTGGGAGAGGCCAAGTTCACTTAATTCCCAGGTGTTTGAACATTCCATACTCTTTGAGGGTAGGGGCTTCATAGAGCCAGTTGAAGACCCCCCAATATCCCAATGCTGAATCTGAGTTTTGCTCTCTCTTGCCCCCTTCTCCTCAATTGTTCCCTACAGTGGCAATAGTAAAGGGAAGGATATCAACACAATTAAATCCCTTCGGGTTCTCCGGGTGCTGCGGCCTCTCAAAACCATCAAACGACTGCCAAAACTCAAGGTGAGATGGGAGTTGGAGGGTTTGGACCACTGTGGAGCATAGCTGTGCACTGAAGCCCCTGGGCATCATCTGGAAATATGAACACCTTCATCACAGTGTCACAGAGAGAGCTCTGAACAAAGAGGCAGGGGACCTAGATGTCTAGTCTCAGCCTTAGTCCCTGATTGTGTGGCCTTGAAGTTCTCTGTCTCCATTCCCTTAACTCCATGGTGGAGCAGCTAGGTGGTATAGCAGATAGAGTGCCAGGCCTAGAGTCAAAGAAGGCTCATCTTGGTGAGCTCAAATCCAATCTCAGACACTTAATAGTTATGTGACCCTGGGCAAGACATTGAACCCTGTTAGCCTCAGTTTCCTCATCTGTCAAATAAGCTGGAGAAGGAAATAACAAACTGTTCTAGTTTCTTTGCCAAGAGAACCCTAAATGGGATCATGAAAAGTCAGACACGACTGAAAAATGACTAGACAACAGCATGATGGAAGTAATAATCCCTTATATGCACAAATAATAAGGTCACTGAAGAAGCTCTGTCACATCTATATGTATAGTGAAAAGAGCCTTGGATCAGCAGCACCAGAGAGCACCAGCTCTCCTACTTAAGGTTAAGCTTACCTGGGTGACTTAGGAAAATCACTTTACCATTCTGGGTTCTTAGGTTCTCTTCTGGAAAATGAGAGGCTTAGAATGAATGGCCAGAGAGCTTTCCCAGCTTGAAATCCCATGAGCCTTTGAAAGCCTAAGGTCAGCTGCAATGTTAGGGATTGATCTAATGACAGTAATGATAATGATGAATTTCTGTTGTGATTCAGTCATGTCTGACTCTTTGTAACCCCATTTGGAGGTTTCTTGGCAAAGACACTGGACTGGCTTGCCATTTCCTTCTCTAGTTCATTATTCAGATGAGGAAACTGAGGCAAACAGGGTGAAGTGACTTAACCAGGGTCACACAGCTAGTAAATGTCTGGGGTCAGATTTGAACTCAGGTCTTCCTGACTCCAGGCCTAGCACTCTCTGTTCTATCCACCTAGCTGTCATCATCACCATCATACCAACAGCTAATTTTGACATAATGCTTACTACATGCAGGCACTGTCTCAAATGCCCTATAGTTATTATCTTTTTGGTGCTCACAACAATTCTATGAAGCAAATGCTATTATTATCCCCATTTGACATATGAGGAAACTGAGGCAAACAGGTTAAATGACTTCTCCGGACTCACATAGCCAGTAAGTGTTTCAGGAGGGATTTGAACTCAAGTCTTCTTAACTCCAGACCCAGTGCTCCATATTCTGTGACTCTGGGCATCTGGTTTTACCAAGGAGTTGGGAAGAAAGGAAGGGGAAAGTCAGAATTAAGTTAGGACCATAGCAGAGACAGGCAAAAGCAACAAATAACTCAAGACAGAGAGGATAAGCATCAGTACTCCGAGAAGGGCATGGGACTGTTAGGCTCTGAGAATGCAGAGATTTGGCCTGGCATTGAGGCTTCAGTCTGGGAAGGCAGGCTGGCCAGCTGGACCCTGGGACAGGATTGAAGTTTAAGGTCTGCAGGAAAGTCGGACAGGGAAGCTACTAGCACAAGGTCTCATCTCCCAGGCACCCCTTTCGCACCTGCAAAGACTGTGGGAAGCAGGAGTTTGCAGATCAGGGGTGCGGGATGGCAAGGGGTCTCCTGTCCAGTGGGTGCACTGCTCTCTTCCTGCCCTCTCGCCCTGAACATCAGGCCCCTCTCTGGTCCCTGCCCTGACTCTGTGTGCTTGCTTCCCCTCCCCAGGCCGTGTTTGACTGTGTGGTGAATTCCCTCAAAAACGTCTTCAACATCCTCATCGTTTACATGCTCTTCATGTTCATCTTTGCTGTGGTGGCCGTACAGCTTTTCAAGGGCAAGTTCTTCCACTGCACAGATGAGTCCAAGGAGTTTGAGAAAGACTGCCGGTGGGTCCCTGTTGCCACTCCCTGTCCACCCCCCTCCCTCCCTCATGGAGCTTTCCAGCCCTAGACTAGGGAGGGGGCCCCCAAAACCCTGCTAAATGGACCATTCAGCAGTGGCCTGGGAATTGGGATGATGACCCCTAATCCTCGGTGAGCCCCTACTTTCTGCCTTACTTAGTTGTTCAGTGGTCCTAAAGACCTGTGTCAGGCCTGTCCTTTGCCTAGGTCAGGGAAGGAAGCAGCAGCTGTGTGGCCTTTAAGTCATACCACTCTGGGAATGTGCCCAGCTTTAAGAGCCATTCCTCCCAGATCTGGAATGAAGGGAAAGAACTCTGACCATGCTGCCCATACTGGGAGCTGATACTGCTTGGCTTGAAATTAGCCAACCCCAAATCCCTGCCCCTCACTTTCATAGCACAACCAGTTCTCACAATGCCCCACCCCACTCCCAGTGACTGCCCAGGATAAGCTACTTTTTCACTGATCGCCTTTGTTTCCTTCTCAGAGTCCAGGGGTATGACTCCAGAGGGCTTCCCCCTGGGTCCATTAACTGTTCCTCACTCCTCTTTCTCAGGGGCAAGTACCTCCTGTATGAAAAAAATGAGGTGAAAGCCAGGGATCGAGAATGGAAAAAGTATGAGTTTCATTACGACAATGTGCTGTGGGCTTTGCTGACCCTTTTCACCGTGTCCACCGGAGAAGGCTGGCCACAGTAAGGGTTTGGGGGCTCCTGGTTTCCCACTTGGGTGACCCTTAGGGACCTCTCTGGGGCTTGCAGTAGTGTCTGAGAGGTGTCTAGTTCAGGACCAGGATGCTCTGTGAGGCCCGCTTCTGTGTCCTTTAAAGTGACCCCATGTGTGCATGTTGACCTTGATCCTCTACCTGCTGCATCTGTGTGTCTGTTTCATATGTGGACAGAAATGCCAGAGGGGACTCTTAGCATAAAATGAGGCAGAGGCTCAGTCCCTAAGAGCAGGGATGTTCAATGAGAATGCACTGACCACCATCTCCACCTGGTTCTCAGTAAAGGAGCCTGAAGAACAATGACTTAGCTAAGCAGGGATGGGGCTCAGTTGAGCTAAAGAAGCAGGACAGGGCAGAGAGGGAACAGAGATGATCCGAGCACCACCCCCCACATCCCTAATACCCACACATAGCAGAAAGGAGGCATAGATCTATAGTCCACAAAAGCATAGCATAGCAGGTTACCCTGTGATTTATGAGGCAGCTCTTACAGCCCTAACTTGCTTCTTTTTTACTTCTTCATATTTCTTCCTTTGATTTCAACCCTAACATCACCTCTTGCCATCCTGTCCATCTCAATCCCATCCCTCTCGACCATCCCATCCCACTTCCTTCCTTTTGTACCCTTTATCCCTGCTCTATCCCATTTCTTCCTTCCCTCTTCTGTTCCTCCTCCCTTCCCCTCTTTGAACAGGGTTCTCAAACACTCAGTGGATGCAACCTTTGAGAACCAGGGTCCCAGCCCTGGGTACCGGATGGAGATGTCCATCTTCTACGTTGTCTACTTTGTGGTTTTTCCATTCTTCTTTGTGAACATCTTTGTGGCCTTGATCATCATCACCTTCCAGGAGCAGGGAGACAAGATGATGGAAGAGTACAGCCTGGAGAAGAACGAGGTGCAGGCCCCTAATCATCCCTTTCCCTTTTCATTTCATAAATTAGGAAAAAGGGCTATTTCTACAGGGCACCAGTTATAAGGCAGGGAGGTGGGAAATTCTGATTGAAATTGAAGTTCTGTCCTTGTCCTGCTGGTGCCACCAATTCAGTGAGTGGATGACCAAGTCTTGAATATCTCCGCAGAAGAAATATTACCTTCCTTCTCTTACCTCCCTCCAACAGAGAACCAGGATAAATTAAATCTTCCATGGGAAGGTCTCATTATTTGAGCACAAAGTGTTCACATTATTGGTTTATTCTTGAGGACAAAGTTGCTGTCGCTGTTTATCCTTCATTCTCAAAGAGGACCATGACATCAGAAAGGTGATGCCATGACTCCTAAGTGAATTGGATTGAAGTGAGGCAGGGCTGTGCAAAGTCACCAGCCTCACTTTCTCCTCTGGAGCCATCTGGGTCCAGTGGCCAGATGGAGATCAGGATAACTGGAGATGGCCCCCTGAGGACAAAGTAAGGACAGCATAACTACACCTTCTGTGGAGGACATCAAAATCATAGGAAGCTGGGAAGCAAAGGAAGTCATTCCTTTTTCTGACCAGCCTCAGACCTCTAGAATCCATAGCTGTAAGTCGCTGGCTTTACCGTTAGATCTCTCCCTGGGGCTCCGCGTGGTTTGAGCTGGTGTTTAGGATTGGGGAAGTTGGAAAACTAGATATAAGATAACTAAAAGAATGGAAGCCAGAGCTTGGAGAGGGAGAAAGGATCACCCTGAGATCTGAGGGACAGGAGTGGGGATGGAGCTGATTCAGTGAATGTTAGCAAAGGAAGAAGGAATGAAGTTCCCCTCTCCTCCAGACCATCCACTTACCCGGCTCCCTGCACCCCTCTTTCCCCCTCCCTCTCTCCTCCTATTTTCCTCTTCCTCACATTGGTCTCACCTCCTTTTTCCCTGCAGAGGGCATGCATTGACTTTGCCATCAGTGCCAAGCCCCTAACAAGGCATATGCCTCAGAACAAGCAGAGTTTCCAGTACCGCATGTGGCAGTTTGTGGTGTCCCCTCCTTTTGAGTACACGATCATGGCTATGATAGCCCTCAACACCATTGTACTCATGATGAAGGTGAGGCCTGTCCACTCCATGCTGGGGAAAAAGAGGAGGGGGGAGGAGAAGAAGGGAAGGGGATTTCTCAGCAAGGCACTGGGCCATGTAGAGCTGGAGGCCAGTGCAGACTGAAGACCCTGGGCCTGCCATTCAGTGAGGGGGGAAGACTGAGGGCTCTAGCTTTGTCCTGGGTTCAAAATGAGGTGGGCAACCAACTGACTCCCCCCACTTGCCCTCTCGTAGTCAACAGCATGCCTACCCCCTCTCTTCCTCCTCTAGTTTGACGGTGCCACAATTGCTTATGACAATGCACTAAGGGTGTTCAACATTGTCTTCACTTCCCTGTTTTCTTTGGAGTGTCTCTTGAAAATCATGGCCTTTGGGATCCTGGTAAGTCTACCCACATATTTGACTTATGGCAGAAAAGGTGGAGAGGCCAGGGCAGGGGAGGGAAAGGGAGACCAGATGGCTGTCTTAGAGTTCATTTCCACAGGTTCCACTGGCCATTTTGCCAGGGAGTCAAGCTACTAATTATCTTTAAGTCTTGATTTTTTATAATCACAACTTGGATTCAAAGGATTTATAGGTGGAATAGAGTTTATTTTACACAAGGGCTCAGAGAAGGGAAGTCACTTTTCCAAGATCACACAAGTAATGAGTTCCCAAGTTCCTTGACCTCAGTGGTGGTTCACATACTGAACATTCTTCATAATGAAAAAGCCCCCATCGGTGCTTTTCTGTGTCTGACACTGGCCAAAGTCAGTATACTCCTACAGGTGGAAGGACCTCTGAGATTCTAACTTCATCTAAACTGCAGTCACTGGTCAGAATGAGGAGCCAATCTTCTCACAAAGGCTCAGGGACTCCCTATGGTCTTGACTGGGAAACCCCTATGATCCTGTACTGGGAAACCAGGCCGGATCACATTTGAGTATCACTGGGGCTCTGAGCCTCTCCATCTTTCCTTCCAAAAGGAGCTGGGATCATTTCCTAAGTTCTCTTGGGTTTTGTTTCTAGCTCATACAAACAAGGTAGACAAATAGCTTCCTCTCAGTTAAGTCTCAATTTCACCATGTATGAAGATTACACACTAGAGAATGAGGAGGGGGAAGAGAGAGGGAGTAAGCATTTATTAAGCACCTACTTGGTGCCAGGCACTATACTAAGCACTTTATAAATATTATCTCATTTTATCTTCACAACAGTCCTAGAGGGAAGGGAAGGGACTAGTATTATTTCTAGTTTCCACCTGAAAAACAGAGACTGAGATTAAGTGACTTGCCCTGGGAGACTCAAGAGGTAGTAAGTGTCTGAAATCACATTGAACTCAGGGCCTCTTGACTCCAGGACCAGTGCTTCATCTACTGGGCCACCTAGCTTCCTGGGGGCTAAACCAAAAGACTGAAGGTCTATCAGTGATGGCACTATGTGAGGCCTTAGATTCTAGAGGCTAGACAGTAGAAGAGGGATCTTTTATCCTATGAGATCAGGGAGTCTTTTTAGAGTCTTAAAGAAAAGGTAGCATAGGGTAATGGACAGAGATCTGGTCTCAACATTAGGAAGATCTGGGTTCAGATCTGGTCTCTGACACATACTGACTGTGTGACCTCTCCATACTCTAAACAACTAAGTTACAGAAAAGATGACAAGCCATGCTGGTTGTTGGAGTTTCCTCACCCAAGAGCTACCTACACCAATGAGATCATGGGTCCATTCCCTATCCTGATAAAAGGCATCCTCATAGTGCTAGAAGCTGCTACACTTCACTTCCCTAAGGCTAGACCCAATGTGAATATGGAGAGGAAAACCCAGGACCAGATCTAAGTGCCATCATGCTCTTTTTCTTGGAAGTCTGGGAGTATTTAGTATCTGGTCCAGGTCCCAATGAATCCTGGTGAAAAGCAACACCTTGAATTCCTTGGTATTTTTTATTCTTTTCTACTTCAAGACTTGGATATTTATTAATCATGTGATCTTGGGCAAATAACTTCTTTGTACCTCAGTTTCTCCATCTATAAAGTGAGGGGGTGGAGCTCTCTAACCTCTCTGATCCCTTCCAGCTTCATGATCCAAAGACCACTGCCGCCTAATACTGTGTAGATAGATAGATAGATGATAGAGAGAGACAGATAGATAGATAGATAGATAGATAGATAGATAGATAGATAGATAGATAGATGGATAGATAGATAGACAGATGGATGGATGGATGGATAATGTTCATGGGGCTTGCTGGAATCAGTAAACAGTGAGCAAAAGACCAAAATACTCTGGATCCTGAAAAATCCCAATCTATTCTACTTTGCCTTATGGGATTATATTGAACATTTGAAAGCATGCTTAGCTCTGGTAGAAGCAAAAATGAACTTGTATTGCACTGTATTTGGTTAACGTAGAGAGGAGAAGCTGCCCAGACACGGGGTCAGGACGGAGAGTTGGGTAGAGAAGAAATTAATCAAGGAGGAGTCATTTGCCCCTAATGATCCACAAACTGAATAGGGAATCAAGAGCTTATTGTGAATCCTTCAAGTTGGTACCACTGCCATGGCCCCTCATTTCATTCTAGCCTCCTTATTGCCTTTTTCTGTAGTTAATAGACTGGGATTGATTGAAAGTGAAGGTAAGGGGGCTGGGGAAGAGCCCAGAACATCCCCTGGGGGTGGGGGGAGAATTCTGTGAACCTTACAAGCAGTCCCTTGACAGGTCTGGAGGCACACTCAAAAGAAAGGCTGCCAGGCCCAGCCTCTGGCCTGAGAGGCAGGACCAGGCTTTGGCCATACCTGGTTCTGCTGTGACAATTTGTGTTGTTGGTTTCTTGCTGCTTGCCCTCCCTCATCTTTCTTTTGTTTTTTTTTCTCTCTAGAATTATTTCCGGGATGCCTGGAATATCTTTGATTTTGTGACAGTTCTGGGCAGTATCACTGATATTTTAGTGACTGAGTTTGGGGTAAGTGCCACACTAGCTCCTCTCTGGGCTGTGACTGTAAGGTAGCAAGGCCCCTAGGGCCAATCCCTTGGTCTGGGCAAAGCCAGACTGAACAGGGCAAGGAAGGCCAACAAGGAGGCCTACAGTTACCCAGCTGGCCAAGAGTGGTTTCTTAGAGAGCTTCAGGACTTGGCTGGAGCCCAAGGCTTCCTTAGCCATCTGAGCTAAGAAGGGCATAGGAGGGAAGGGCTGAAAAGTCAGTGCTCACTTAAAAAGATGTAGAGAGATCAGCTAAGAAACCCAAGGTCTAGGAATACAGGATGAGAGCTTTTTGTGTTTTTTGTTTTTCAATTCTTTATTTCTCAATGATGTTAGACCATAAGCCATATGAAAAGCAATTTGCATTCATAAGCCACAGATTCTGAGAGTTGAAAGGGACTTTTTAAGGTCATGAGACCACCTTTCCAACCTGTATTTGTATATGGTGGCTTGGGAGGCAGTGGGGACAGTGGGAGCCAACCTAGAATGGACCATTACCATAATCTCCCCATGGAAACTGATAATCTCCCTGTGGATCACATTGGTTGGTCCTGGCATCAGACAGATGTCCCTATAAGTTCCTATAAGCTACTCCAAGATCAAAAGGCAGGACATCTCCCTAGGTGTCCTACCTACTCCTACTCGGCAGAAGTACTCCTACCAATGAAATACCCTTGCTTCTTCTCATTTCTATCTCCCCTGCCCTGGTACCAACCTACTCTCTTCCCCAATGTTATTTGGAGGATTCAAGAGGAACTAGGCTCATTCCCCATTTATGCTGAGCCTAAGTAACATTCTACCTGGAAGAAGCCACTGTGACTTAATAGGAGGAGCACAGACTTGGAACCAGAGGTTCTGTGTTGCAGTCCCATGTTTATTCATTCCCAATATAGGCTTATGAGAACAATTTAACCTCTGTTCCTCAGTTTCCTCACCTATAAAATAAAGAGATTGAATTAGATTTTCTCTAAAGTTCCTTCCAACTCTGACTCTCATGATCCTAATGCATTTTTGCATCCAGATCCCCTCCCCCTACTCTTACCTTTCTAGTTGGTCTAATTGACTTAAGCCCAGAGGCCTAATAATTCTGCTGGCTTTTTTCCTTGGCCATTCACCAGTAATCCTAGGACTGGGGTCATCAAAGAGATGGAATAATGTAGACAAGGCCTACAGGGCAATAGAGTCTAGGGGAGGGCAGAGGCTACAAAGACCAAAGCTACTTAAGTGGTCACTTTGGGGAAGGGATTGCAGAGAGAGATGAGACCCAGGTTTGAGCAAGCTGGCTCTGAATTCTAGAGAAAGTAGTAGAAAAAATATCCAGATGCTCCTGAGAACAGCTGAGGAGACAGTTTTTAAGAGCCTTCCCATAATGGCCTTTGGTCCCCCACAACTTCCACCAAGTGTGTCTGAGCAGCAAAAGTGAACATTTTCTACCTGTACCCCCATCCTTCTGTGACGCTGATTGTTTCATAGGTCTAGGAAAGAACTGGGAGGGATGGAGAGGGCAGGCTGCTTTGAACATGCCCTGTCTCCTTCTCCTGAGAGGTCAGTAAGGACATAGGCCTGCTTACTGAAGGGATCATTGCTCTAAACATAGCTGAGTCCATTCCCTCTGTTGCTAGGTTTAAGGCTGAGGGTTTAAGGGTGCTGTCAATCCTGTTCCTTCTCTAAGGGACCAGATAAAAAGTAGCCTCCTCAGCCAGGCCTTCTCCATAACCCTCAGCTGTTGGTTCCTTCTCAGGGACTCCTATTCAGCCCCTTGCTGTCCTGTTTAGGACCCACCTCAGAGAACATGCAGTCTAAGGAAGCAGCTCTCTGGCCCAAGGATCTCCACTGCTTCCTGACTCTGAAGGGTCTTTCCTTACTGCACAGAGCTCTCAGATTGGAAATCTATAGCTACTATGTTCATGTACACTGTGTGCCTCCCTTCTGCAACTGCACAATGGCACATACGTATTCTGAAGCCTATAAGCAGTTTCCTCCTGAATCAGCTTCTTGACCCTGAAGTTTTCCAAGTGGCCTGAGGTTTCCCTGTAAGGTCCATCTGGAAATCTACCTTCATTATATATGACTGCTATCCCAGCCCAAGCCAACTAGCTAATGGCCTTGTAGAGAAAGAGGGGAAGGAAAGGGGAAGGAAGAGCATGGAGGTAAGGTGAAGCCTGAAGCTCCAAGTCCTTGGGCTTAGCTGGAAGCCAAGGTAGAAGACTTGACTGATTTTTCCCTTTCCTTATGCAGTTGATGGGAGATGTTCCATTTCAACTATTCCACCTTGGATGAATTCTGATTCCTAAAAGTGTAAATAACCAAACTGTCTCCATCAGCTGAGACAGACTTGAGCAGGGCCAGTGGGTGGAGGACCAAAGAGTGCACTGGTATTCGTATGATTATAATCAGTGACAGTGCTGTTACTACCCTTAACAAGAACCATTTTTGGAAAGTGACCTCTTTTGCTGAAATGAGAAAAAGATAGGCATATCTGCTGGTGCCCCATGCCCTCTCAGAGTCTAGTTTGTCTGGAAGATCCCAACCTTTCAACCTCCAGGTAGAGGCTGTGAAAACAACTTTCCATGGGGTAAACTCATCCCCTCCTTCTCTCTCAGTCAGACACTGGGGCTGAGCCTAATATGGCAGAGTTGGCCCAATCAGAATCTGGGAGGTGGCAGACCCTGTGGCTTGGGTGTCTTGAGTCCCTCAGTTGAGCCAGCCACACTGTATCCCTTCTCATTCAGCCAGTAGACAAAGTGAGATGGGGTGGTTAGGTGAATAAGGATGAAATGCTGACATTGACCAGGGGTGACTTCGGTTTGCCTCGTGTGCAGTATATAATGATTGTGTTTCTTGTCTTGTCTCTTTTCATGCTCGCTCTTTATACTGTATGTGCCAATGCACAACGCCGTCTGAAAAACTCATCCAATCAAAATGCACTATGAAACTCATGTGTCCATCCATGACCTGGTCTGTGTGTCCATACACCAATGACTATATCCCAAACCCACTCCCCCTACCCCCTCTTTGGAACCGAAATCCATTGGGTTTTGGCACTGGTAACGAATCAACCTAAAATGCTGAATAAACCTCCCCATGTGCCCCCGCCCAATCCCCCATTCATCTTCAACATCTACATCTAGGATCCGGTTGGTTTGACTTCTTTCTGAAGCCTAAATGCCTTACATTAGCGGAAAGCATCCTCTTGTCTCGGCACTGCATGGCCCGTGCGTTTGGACAGCCTGAATCGCATCACCCCTCCCACCTCCCCCCCACCTTACTCTTTGCCTGGTTCTGTGTGTGTGTGTGTGTGTGTGTGTGTGTGTGTGTGTGTGTGTGTGTGTGTTTTTCTTACCCTTTTGTTCTGATCTTTGTTGGGTCTGAATTCTGTATTCTTTTGGTTGTTTTTAAAGTGGTCCTTCCCTCCCTCCCCCAATTGGTCTCCTATGTGCCAGAAGGCCCTGAATACCTAGGAGATGAATCCAGTGAAGCTGCTAACTCTTTGGACTCCTCACTGAAGGGAGCACCCTAATGTCTACTACACCAACCCCACAGAGCCATTCCATGATGTGCATGCTCTATATCGACACTCCCTTGCACACACCTACATCTAGTACTGTTACACATTGTCTTTTTGGTGGAAAGGGCATGGGATGGCAGAGCCACAGCCCAGCCTACCCCGGATGAGAGTTGGCAACATCAGAGTAGGGATGAGGGGAGTGCCCAGGTGACCTGGACAGGTCTAACCCTTGTCTAGTCACTTCCATAAAGGAAGTGTACACTCCAGTGCCAGCTCGGCTCCAGGCTGCACCTTATACACATTTCCCTGGTTCCTTGCCTCCTCCTACAGACACTTCTTTATCTACAAACACATCGACACTCTGACTCTTATACTCGCTCACCCACAATGCACATACTCTCAGGCCCCATCTCTGCTGCCTGTCACTGTCCCAGAGATTCTCACATTGTCAGGGCATATATTCAGCCTGCTTTCTGTTCTCCCAGGAGTCTCACTTTGCTGCTTGCATATGCCTCCCTTTTCCTAAATGACACCCTTAGTCCTAAAAGGAAACTCTTTACATTACCCCTACATTAGTCTTTGGTCTCTCTACAGGATTGCTTCCTCTAATGATGGTGCCCACTCCCCTCCCTTTTATCTGGGGCAGCTTATCATTAGAGATTCCTGAGGGAATCTGAGGGAGGTGTCTCTACAGTGGGGTTGGTGCCACCACTCGGACTCACTTGAACCTTTAAGGGCCTTCCCATAATAGCCTTATGTCCCCCCAAATTTCCACTGTTTGTCTGCCTCTACTGGGGTAAGAAATATTTAGGCTGCTAGGTCTAGAGTTGGGGCTGTGTGGGGCTGGAAGCTTCAGAAAGAAGCTGTTAGTGCTTCTACTCACAGAGTACCATGGACTGAAGCAGAGGGAAGAAAGCAGCACAAGGAGAAGGAACCCAGGCACCCACCCTCCCAGCCTGGCTAGTGCACAAAGTTCATGAAGCAAAACTATCTGAAGCTAGGTGATAATAAGGCCCAGATGATAATAGAAATAAGAATCTATATACTGTTTTAATACTTTCACAATGCTTCATATATATTATCTCATTTTATCCTCACAACACATTTTATCCTATAAGGAAAGTGTTATTATTATCTCCATTTTACAAATAAGGAAACAGGCCAAGAAAGGTTAAATGACTTGCCCAGGCTTACACAGATAGACAGTGACTGAGGCAGAATTCAAACCTGGGCCTTCTTGACCCCAGATCCAGCACTGAATCCACTATACCAAGCTTCCTTGCAGACATTGTCTCAGACTTTCAGATATGGAGAATCAGGGCTTGAAATCTCTGACCATTCATAGGGTGTGAAATTCCTAGGACTTCCTGCTTGTGGATGGGCAGGAAATACCATGGGAGTCTTGCCTTTCATGATATTGAAGCAGGTTCTGTCCATACTAGAAGCAGGAAGCATATGGCCAGATAGGAAGAAAGGGCATGGGATGGCAGAGAGAACTGAGGGAAGAAAGAGGAAGAGGAGGCTCACCTCCTCATATACCTTGTACCCAAGCTTTCCAGTCCCCCACAGCCCATAGGTCTAGCCCAAGGGTAGATAGAGAGGTGTGGAGGGCAGGTGGGGAGTGTCCAGAAGAAATTGTCCAGGCAGTTAGAAGCAGTAAAGTAGGAAGAAGGTTTGGGGGTAATTTGAGAGTCCATGATCCCTTTGCCCAGGAAATGAGGATAAGGGATGAGTAAGGTTTGAATTCTGCCCTTCCCTCACTCTTTCAGGCCTCATTTGCCCCACCCTTAGACCTCTCTCTCTAGACCCCTGTGTGTCTTCCTCTTGCTGTGTTCTCAGGTGGGCGGTGGTAGACTTTCTGCATGCATCTCTCCCTTGGGACTGTCCCATGGCTTCCCCAGCATCACCACGGCCGACTGAAAACTTCTTGCCTTGCCCCTGTCCCTTCCCTTTCCCCTGCCCCTGCTTGAGGTCGCTGTCCCACTGCGGGAGCTTCTGCTGCTCTGCATGCTCTGTTGGAGTCCACATGTTATGCTCCACCCATGGAAGGGATGGCTTGCACTTATGGGATCGACAGGAGGGGAAGGGTCTTTGAGGGAGCGGGAAAGGGGAAGAGAAAATGGCCTCAAGTGGAGTGCTTCGACAAGGTCCACAGGGTAGTCTAGTCCAATTCTATGGGAGTTGTCCCAAAGTACCAGTTGTACAGTGACTAGAGAGCTGGAGAGTTTGTCCCAGATGTCCCACCCACTACATGAGCTGGAGGCAACTTGCCCAGTTTCCCTTGGGTCAAGTTAGTGTGTTAACGGAAACCAAGGGTTTTTTGCTGTGTGTTTTATCACACCAGCTCAGGGGCACAGTTTGCACTCCTGGAGCAGGAATTCCAACCCAGCAGGCACTATAATGGCTCCCCAGAGGCTAAGTCCTGCTTGTAGAGGCTGTCAGGGAGCTAGGGTGTTGAGGCTGATGCCCCTCCATTGTCCCCCTAATGAGTTTTCCGGAGCGAGTTGGTGTAGTCTCTGTGAGCTAGAGACCTGTGAAAGGCACTTGGGGCCCTGCTCAGAGGTAGCCTACAAAGTTCCCATAACCCAACCTTAAAGAGATCGCTCCCTGGGGGTGATGAATGATGTGTGCCAGTTAGGCGGGGACCAAAAGTGGGGTCCTTTAACAGGCTTTACATGACCTTCCCCCACATAACCTGAGTGGATTGGTAACGTAGCAGAGGCCAGGACTTTAATGCTCTATTTCCAAGGCTAGCCTAGCACCATACGTCATTTACTGTTGCCCTCAATTGGCCCTGGTGGCTCTTCTCCACCTCCCTTTCCCTGAATCCCACTCTCCTCAGGCCCATCTCCAAGAATAGAGCAGAATGATTATTTAATCTAGCTATCTCTTAGACATACTTCCTATGTTTTATCCCTGCTTTTGCCCCAGCCCACCCCCCCCAAAAAACCCATAGTGCCTGCCTCCCTTATACCTGCTTGTACCCATATACCCCCAACAACACATCCCCATATGAATTTGTCAACCAAGTGAGGAAGCAGTTGCTTCCTTATCTTTTCCCTCTTTCTCTTCCTCAATGGCTAGCCAGCTGCAGTGAAGCCAAGTAGACTACTGGAAAGAAATGCAGCTCATGGTACCTGCCTTGGGTTGGGAATGAGGGAACACTAGGGTGATCATTCTTCCCCATACATCTCCACTCCTGCCACAAGGGTCCCAAAGGCCCCAATTTGGCCAAACAACAAAATTGCTTATTCCCCAAGGAGGCAACAGCCTTGCTTCTCTGAACTGGTACACCAGAGCTCTCCAACCAGATCCCATCCTATTCCTAGCTGGTCTTTCCAATCAGTGTTTCTCTGGTGCTTGGGTTTTGGCTTGGGTGGGGAGGAGGAGGAGGAGGAGGCAGCAGCCAGAGGTGGTGGCGGCAGCTAGGAAGCAGGGCCCTCAAGTAAGGTCTGTGACTGCAAGGCAGGGAGGGGCCTGACAGGGGAGGTGCTGGTGGCAGGAACGGCTCAGACTCCCTGCCCCCAGCACCCAACCCCTCTGTCAGCCTGGGACATTTCCAAGCTCACAACACCCATGGGAGCTCCATCGCTTACTGCAGGCTTGGTCCCACGCTGCTCCACCCAATCCCAGAAGCTGTGAAGCCATCCCAGAGAGGGGGGAAAAGGGCCAAAAATGCATCTTCACGGACTCACCGGGCAGCGAGGACTCACCCTGCAGCCGAACAGCCCCGGCTCCCTTCTGTCCTCCCCATCCCCGCTCGCCAAGGGGGTAAGAAAAGATCCTATTCTGCTTCTCCCGATTGGCTCGAGCGCTGCTGCTCTCAGCCCTTGGCTGATCGTCTGGGGGTGAGGTCAGGGCGGGCCAGAGCGGGGTGGGCAGTGCCACGCCGCATGGTGCTGTGCCGTGCAGTGCACCTGTTGAGTCCGTGTGACTGATGCATTTCTGGCCCGGATCGTAACATGCACATGTAACACGCACAAGTCCACCAGGCCTGAGCTTGCCGGCTTCCCTCTCTTTGGTGTCTGTGCATCGTACATGTGTGACGAGACTCGGCGACATTACCTGCTTGTGTCCTAGTGTCTCAGTGCATTTGGTTGTTGGGATAAACAAAAACCATAATAATTTTTTTCCTGATTGGATGATTCAAATATTTTTGTTTCTTTTTCTTTTCTTCTCTTTCTTTTCTTTCCTTTTTCTTTTCCTCTTTTATGGGTTGCAGGATTGGGTTGGGTGGGAGGGTGTTAGCAAGTGGCTTCCATTTTGAGTTGTTTTTTTTTTCCCCTACCTCCTTTCTCCCTTGCTTTTCCCCTTCCTTTCAAGCTTTTCCTCAGTGACATTGTGTTGGCTCTTCCTTTCTTTCTTTGCCCTCTTTGTTTGGGGTTTAGATTGCTTTCTCTACTTGGTTTTGGGTTCTGGCGTTGTCCAGATTGACATAGATGTTGAGTGACTTTGGGGGTCTGCTTGTGTGAGCAGATGGTCATGCCTTCTCTCCATCTTCCCAGAACAACTTTATCAACCTCAGCTTCCTCCGCCTCTTCCGGGCTGCCCGCCTCATCAAGCTACTTCGCCAGGGTTATACCATTCGCATCCTCCTCTGGACCTTTGTACAGTCCTTCAAGGTAAGGGCTTATGAGGACCAAGGGTGGGCAGGTGTCAGCTACTCCCATGACAGAGGTAGAAGTAATGATGAGGAGATACCAAGTAGGAAGCAAAGCTCCACCATTAATTCTGAAGTTACTCATTAGGAGCACTGACTTAATTCAGCCAAGGATGTTCTGGGGCAGTCCAAAGTCCAAACCCGGTAAGAGGCTCTCCTCTCCTCAGTAGCTTCTTCTCTTTCTACCAGATCCCAACCTGTGCTGGCCAAACCTAAAAACATTTGATCTAATCAAAGTACAGGTTTAGATCACTCAATTAGAGAAGACCAGAGGACCAATCATTTAGGGAAAAGCAGAGGACCAGCCAAGAAGGAGGATGTGGGACGATGTAGTTCTCAAGTCAGGAAGATGTGGATCACCACAGGGGAAGGGGAACTAAAAGTCTTCACCTGACTTCTCTTTAGGCTCTTCCCTATGTCTGCCTTCTGATCGCCATGCTTTTCTTCATCTATGCTATCATAGGGATGCAGGTGAGTTGTGGGTTACTGTCTGCAAGAACCTCAGTTGACCCAGAAGTGGGGTGCCCTTTTCTCTCTCCTCCTCCTCTTAAAGTTTTCAGAGGGTCTAGATGAGAGGAATTTCCCATTTACTTTATGCAGAAGAAGGACAATAAAATGCCAGATTTGGAGATTGGGGGATGGGTTCAAAGATCCACAAGGTCATGGAATCACAGAGCTGGAAGGGACCTTCAAGATAATCTAATTCAACTTTATTATAAATGAGAAATCTGAGACCTAGAGAGGGACATGGGTTTGCCTGAGTCCCCTTTTCACTACATCACGTTGTCTTTTCTGGTAGCTAGGTGGCACACTGGGTAGAGCTCTGGGCCTAGAATTAGGAAGACTCATCTTCCTGAGTTCAAATCTGGCCTCAGATTCTTACTAGTTGTGTGACCCTGGGCAAGTCACTTAACCCTGTTTGCCTCAGTTTCCTCATCTATAAAATGAGCTGGAGAAGGAAATGGCAAAACCACTCCAGTATCTTAGCCAAGCAAACCCCAAACAGGGTCATGAAGAGTTGGACATGATAGAAATGAATGAACAACAAAAAATATTGTCTTTCTGGTGATAGACCAGTGACCTACAAGGTCATAGAGACGAGTAAAATGAAGCATGCAGGCCTCAGACTCAGTCTCATGCAGCACATGGCTTCCCCTTGGGTAGATGTACCCAAATCTTATCTCATATCATTTTCATTCACACACATTACATATGCTCCAGTCTATGAACAGCCCTATGATCTACCATCCCCATGCCTTTGCTACGGCTGTTCCCTATGCCTAGAATACCCTCCAAAGCTAAATCAAATGCTACCTCCCTCATGAATTATTCCCTGATCCCCCCAGTACTCCTCTGCCTCCTCCTACCTCACAAGACTATAGCAGGAATACTTGTCTCATCCGTACGAGGGAGCCTCCAGCTTGATGGTTCCATCCACTACATGATATTGGTTGCACGGTGGCTCCGCTATCTGCCAGAAGCAGCACAGGGTTAATTTAGACAAATAAAAACTGAGTTTCAGGAGAAGAAATTGGAGGAGAAGTCTTTGCTTGAGGTCAATTTTCCATTAATTCTAGCTGTTTCTTGGCTTATTCTTCATAATCTCTCTTGACTTTTAATCACAAACACATCAAAGAAGTGTAACGTTAGAGTATTATTCTTTCCAAAAAGATTTATGAAATAATCATTTCTACAGTACCAACTATGTGAAAGACATTTTTACAAATATCTTTTCGGAGTCTTACAATACCCTTGGAAGGGAAGTGGTGTTAGTATCCCCACTGAATAGATGAGGAAAATGAGTCAGACAGGCAAAGTGACTTGCCAAAGGTCAGGCTTATACAGCTAGTCAGTATCTAAGGTGAAATTTGAACTCAGGTCTTTCTGATTCTCAGCCCAGCACTCAGTCTTTTGCTTCATCTAGCTGATTTCTTAAAACTTTGGATTCTTGACAGGCTGTTTTCCTTAGTAGCTTATCACAAAAGGAAATTCTCCCAGTTATCTAAATTTTCCACGTTATCATTATCTGCCGTTTCATCTTCCCTGTCCTTTGTAGCGATGTAGAATCCTATTTAATTTGGCGCCCCCCTTAAGCATTTATACCGCATTAAAGTGATCTGTGTTTATTAAATTCTTAGCCCTTTCCTACCCCGCTAATTCCTGAAGCTCCGTGGGAGTCAGCCCCTGCTCCCTGCTCTAAGCTCCAAAGTACTGATGAGGACCCCAGACCTGGGAGTAGCCCAGTCTTCTTCCCTGACAATGCTTGCCTCCCTTAGGTGTTTGGTAACATTGGCATCGACGTGGAAGAAGAAGACAATGACGATGATGATTTTCAAATCACGGAGCACAACAACTTCCGCACCTTCTTTCAGGCCCTGATGCTCCTCTTCAGGTGAAATGGAGGTTCCTGGGAAGAAGCAGGAGGGATAAAGAGAGATAGAGTCCCCAGATGCAGACCTCTTTGGCAGAGGAGGAGAGGAGACAGGGCCTGAAAGCATGGGTCCTTCATTCTTTGTTTCCTTAGCTCCCTAACTGAGCTGAGTGTGACCTGGCGCTTGGGTCGGTCTGTGCCTGCCAAATACTGGTTGTGAATCCTAGGTGTAGTATTTTAAGAGGAGACACAAAAAGTGACATCAGGAGTCCTCTGTCCCCCTTTCATACCTTAACTATGGGGAAGGCTGAAAGGCTTGTGATTCAGGGCCAGGGGGCTGAAGTTCAAGGAAGTGGGGTGGGTAAGTGTCCAGTCCTCCCTCAGCACAACAGGGTCTGACTTCCCTTCTGTCCCTAGGAGTGCCACAGGTGAGGCATGGCATAACATCATGCTGTCCTGCCTCAGTGGGAAACCCTGCGATAAGAACTCGGGCATCAGGGAGCCCGAGTGTGGGAACGAGTTTGCCTATTTTTATTTTGTGTCTTTCATCTTCCTCTGCTCCTTTCTGGTGAGTCTGGGGAAGATCCTGCTGGCCCTCACTCTTTTCTGGGAATGGGGGTGGATGGGAATGGGGGAGGCTACATTTCTGTACTGCTGCACTGTGCCTGGAGTATCCCTCATTCATTCCATAAACAATGATTAATCAATTAATCCATAAACAATGATTAATCAATGTGTAAAGCCTCATGCTTGACAACACTCTAGGGTATGTACAGAGAAGGAACACATGTTATCTGTCCCATGGAGGTCATCATCGAGTAGGAGAGTGTTCTAAACAAAATAATTCTAATCTAAGGCAGTACAGGCCAAGGACCAGAGGAACAGATTTGCCACAATTCCTTCAGAGATCTGTGGAGCTGCCTTAGAAGGCTAGGCCCTCATTTTTTGCAGAAAAGATCCTTGGGTACTTTTCTCTGCCAGTGGGGAGATAGGGGCAGGGAGGGACAGGGAGGAATTATCAAGGAATCTTTAGGAGGACATGAATAAAAGAGAAGCTCAAGGTTAAGGGAAGAGAAACGGGAATTTCTAAGACAGATGAGGGGGAAGGGTAGACAGAGACAGGTATCACTTTACATTTTTGGTTCTGGGCTCTCACTTAAAGTTGCCTCGTCCACCCTGACCCACTGCAGATGCTGAACCTCTTTGTGGCTGTCATTATGGATAATTTTGAGTATCTCACCCGAGACTCTTCCATCCTGGGCCCCCACCACCTGGATGAGTATGTGCGTGTCTGGGCTGAATATGATCCTGCAGCTTGGTAAGAAATTATCTGAACTCTTCTGGCCTTACCCCTAGCTCTCAGCCTTGGAGGCTGTAGTCTGGGAAAGGCCCTATCTCCTCCCTGCTCCCAGTTTGGGGGAATGTTTCTCAGGCAAGGCTCTATGGGCTCCACTGGCAAGGTTAACAGCTGTGAGGAATGAAGCTAAGGGACCACAGGCCTAAGGTTTCTTCCAGGACCTCTGTCTTACCTCTTCAGGAGAGAGGTGCTAGACCACATGATATTCCTACTAACATTCATTCTGGGGTAGGGGCAAAGCAAAGGCCCTGTGTGGTCAGACGGTTACAGGGAAGGTGGAAGGGCCCAAAGGAGAAAGAAGAATGGAAGTACCACCTTGTCCTGGAATGTGAACTGATCCTGACCCTCCAAATCTGAGCTCTAGTTTAAAAGACCTTGATGGACCTTTGGTGTCAAGGGTCAAGGGCCCTTTGAGCAGGCTTTTGGGCTTCACATCTTGAAGGCCCTAAGCTGATGCCTCTGCCCCCTTTACTTTCCCCCTCTACTTCTTTGCATTACTAATATAGCTCACAAAACAAGCATCCTCTCTCCCCCAGACCACCTTCCTCTATTCAACAAAACCAGGGTAGAGTATCTCTAGTCCATTGTAACCACAGCCCCCAAATTCCCAACCCAGTCATCATGCAAGGTTCACTCATCCCCCCACTTGGGCCTTAAGATCAAGGGCTGAGGTCTTTGGAAGACCTCACTGGAAGCCTGCCATGCCTGGGCTATTGGGACCTTCTCATGTCTCATCCATGGGAGCTAGACAGGGAGAGGGAGAGTGGATGTTCTGTTATGGCAGCCCCTGGGAATCTAGTACTCCCTAGGCAGGGACCTCCAGGGAGCCTGGCCAGGTCTACAGGAACTCTTAGGGTCAGTGGATTTAGATTTTTGCTGGTGATTAACTTTTTACTCTTTTAACTTTAGGTCATTTCAGTTGAATTGCATCCAGCTACTTTTCTGATAACCATTAGCATCTTGCCTCAGCTCTCCTCACCCAGAGAGGCTATTTAGATTGTCTGCAGGCCCAGGAAGGGATTGCCTTACAAGCCTGACTGTGCTTTGTTGTTGTAACTCCACCACCCTTTCCCAATTCGTTCAGGGGATGGGTATGTTTGTGTGCGTGTGTGTGCGTGTGTGCTCATGCACGCTTGTTTGCCAACACATAAGTGTGCAAGTATAAATAGATTTGATCTTTGATTTAGAGTTGAAAGAGACTTCAGGGGGCACTTAGTCTGAACCCCTCGTTTTACAGATGAAAGGTCTGAGAAGGAGAGGGACCATCCCAAGATCCCTCAGCTAACAAGTAATCCAGAGTTAATGTGAACCCAGAGTCTCTGACCCCAAACCCAGGGCTCTTTCCACAGCCCCACTGTCCCTGTGAGCCAGGGATCTCAGAACTAGTTTTGACTCTAGCGCAGAGCTATCCAATCAGATGACTGTGAGGTCCCCTTGGATTGGTTCATTAGTGTGCTTGCTTAACTGGAAATGTAAAACTTAAGGGCAAGAAAGACTGTATTCTCATTGCCCCTCAGTCCCCATTCTCTTGTGTGCAGTTAGATTTCTCCTGTTCTTTTACTCTAGTACAAAAGTCTAGAGCCAGTGCTGGGAATTTCCAGCCCCGTTATTTATTTCTGTGGCCATGATCCCATGACGTCTCTTTGTGATGCTGTGTCTGTATACATGTATATGTTGTATTTGACCCTTAGAATCTGCACTAACACCCGTGTATTCTTCTTACAGCGGTCGGATTCATTATAAGGATATGTACAGTTTATTGCGTGTTATATCTCCCCCTCTCGGCTTAGGCAAGAAATGTCCTCATAGGGTTGCTTGCAAGGTTTGATTTCCACTAAAACCTGCTAGCATCAACGGAATGAATGTGGCTTTTGGTTCTAAATATATATATTTCATATATATATATATATACATCTTTCGATATATCTTGCATTTAATTAGTGACCTCTTAGCAAACAGAATGCCTAAGATAATGCAGTCACTTAGACTCAAAAAGCATGGAGCATATCTCAAGTTACCGTCCACCATCTCTGCTTGCTGTTAGCTGAAGCTGGGCATTCCAGGGTCTCAACTGCCCCTCCCCCCAAACCACAGTCTCATTAATATGGATTTCCATTTGGGGAGGAGTAAAACTGCATTGACGACTCCAGCACTGACTCCACTCCCTTTCCCCTCAACTCCTGACGAGCCCTGCCCTCTTTCCCAGGTCCCTCCCTCTCCCAGTGAGACATCCCTTTCTAAGGTGAGGGACTTCGCCCAAGTTTAAAGAAAAAATGGTTTTCAGGTTTCTGGTAGAGAGTTTCAAGGCCCTCCCTGCCAATTTGCCAATAAACCAGAGGCAGAAGTGAACATGACTTTGCTCTTTCTGTCTGCCAATGAGCAGTGAAGTAATCTTTTTTTATTACTTTTCTTCCATTTTTTCCCCCTCTTTTCAATTTGTTTAAAAAATATATTTTCTTGTTCTCTGCATCTCTCTATCTATTTTTTCCTGATTTTTTTGGCTCGTGTGATTCTTCTCTCTCTGTGTTTTTTTTCCTCTCTTGGTTTTTTTTTCGTTTTTCTTTTTGGTTTTGGTTCTGGTTTTGTTGTTTTGGTGCTGCCAGGGGCCGCATGGCTTACCCGGACATGTATGAGATGCTCAGACACATGTCTCCACCCCTGGGTTTGGGGAAGAAGTGTCCGGCCCGAGTTGCTTATAAGGTAGACTAAATCTGACCCCTACCAAAGGAATCTAAGGTCACTTTTCTTTTTTTAAACGTTGACAAAGACAACCTACCAGATCTTTTTTTCTATTGATACTTTTTTTTTTCCTCAAACAAAATAATTATCATCGTCATGATCTTCTTTAACCAATACAGTTGTGTCCATTCTCTTTGGTTAGTGTGTTGTGTTTCAGAGACTCCATTATGGCCAGTAGCATGGGGTGGGAGGGGCCCCTAGAGAATCAGCCCAAGTTCCTCAGACCCTCAATCACTGTCCTTCAAAAATCACCACCCCACCCCCTCACACACACAGACACAGACACACACACACACACACACACACACACACACACACACACACACACACACACACACACACACACACACACATACACTCTGCACAGCCCTCAGCCCTCACCTGAGAAGTGGGGAAGGGGATAGAAAACCTGTGGCAAAATGGAGATACTGAACAGGACAGGATTATCTTGGCTCAACCCAGAGACGTCCCCAAGAAGGTCGCCAATCATCTGGAACCATACTTAGCAAAGGGAAGAAGGGGAAATTTCCCATGAGCCCCGAGCCCTTTTTCCCACTCCCCTATTCCCACACACACATCCACCCCAATGCCCAGGGATGGCTTTACAGAGCCCCCTGGATGCCCGGCCCCCAACATTGGAATGTGCTTCTTTGTTGTTACAGAGTAGACGGGCAAGCCGAAGCTGGGGTCCCAGGACAGGCTGGCTCCCTGATACTGTGGATATGCATGCTGCATCTCCCAGGAAGGGCCCAGGGTGGGGCAGGGGTAAAGGATATGTGCATGAAGGGGCCCTGTGCATGCTGCAGGGAGAAAAGAATTCCCCCAGCCAGAGAGAGCCTGCAGCAGGGGACTGGGGAAAATTCCAGGCAGCCTTTGAGGTAGGACCTTTCTGAGGTTTCAGTTGGGTTTCTGAACTAAAGTCCATCCCCCTAACCTCCCCACCCTGCAGACCTCAAGCAAACCTCCTCTCTGGGCCCTGCATGAATAACCCTGGGATTCCCATCTCTCCAAAGACAGATTTTTCAGATAAGCCACAGTAACTATCTAAGATTCTGGAACTTTAAAAAAAAGAAAGAAAATAGCCCCCTGACAAATGACCCTAATAACCCTAACCTTGGTTTGTTCCCTTTCCCTCCCCTTCACAGTGTCCCTTCCAGCCCCTTCTGTCAATGCAGTTCTAGCCTGTCTCACAGCTTCTCTCCCCTGCCTTCCTCATTCATCCTTCCCTCTCTTCAGGTCCCGATTCACTTTCATTCTTTCCGTGTCACTTTCATGCCACTGCGTGGCAGCCAATGCCATCTGCCTTTCAGTGTTTGAGATTTTTGCCACTTTCCATCTCAGATGCAGTGGCTGCTTCTCCTCTGTGTCTCATCTCTCCTCTCTTGGTCTTTCTCTACTTTTCCTGGTTCCTGAACACCCGCATATTTGCCTCTGAGTCTGTGTCTCTTCCGCTTTAAGCTCCCACTCTTGCATTCTTCTCTCTGTCTGTCTCTCTCTTCCTCATAGTCTCTGGGATGATCCCTCTCCTCCCTGGCTGGATTCATGTCTCTGGATTTCCCAACCCTAACTCCTCATTTTCCTGTTTCTTGCTAACTGCTCCACTAAGGACGGTGGGCTCGATGTCTTAATCCCCTGGTGGGCCTCACACCCCAACACCATCTCCATGACACTTACAGCCTGACCTGGCCATCCCTCCTGCCCACACCACTTAGTCCCTTGGAATAGTGCCCTTATCTGGGACCTAGGGAACAGACCCTACCCCCACCCCCACTCCCACCCTCACCATTGCACTGAGCCGAAATCTGGACCTGTCACTGAATACTGATCCCTATGGGAGCTATGAATGAGTCTCGAGATTCCATGTGGATGCTTTCCTGTCTGTGACGCCTTGTCCATGGCTGCTGTGTGGTGCTTGGTGTTCCATGTTGCATGCCCTGCATGGCCCCACCTCCTTCCTCCCTAGGGCCAGTGGCCTGTGTAACCATCCACCTGCCTGCCCACCTGCGTGCGCACTGAGCATCTTCTCAGAGGGAATGTAGCGTGTGATGGTCTGCTCCAATCTTACGCAGTCTGGCCCAAGTTGGAGGGCATTCCTGCCCATCCCTTGGCCCACGTGCTCTGTGCTTCTGCCTCTGCCTTTGCGGCCTGCATGTACTACCCAGAAATGGGTCTGTGAGGCTTCCAGACATGTTCTCTTTTTCTTTGGAGTTTGATCTGAATCGAGCCATCCAGGGAGAACTCTGTTGGGCCAGGACATAGGAAGACCTGGGGGTAATGGTGTGGGGTGGGTCCACAGATTGCAGGGGACAATTGCTGGGTTCACGAGGATAACTAAAGGTGCTTACAGACAGAAGACATTCCCTGACTCATGCAAAGGATGCAGAAGGCATTAAGGCTTAAGCAGACCACCACAGAGGAGTGATCTCTCCTCTTAGACACAAGATAGGAGCCCAAGAGCTGGCCACTGCCTGGGTCTCCCTTCACCAGAAAAAATGGGGACCTTGGATAACCTCCAGATACCTGGCCCACCACAGAGTTCTTCCTGTTGCTCTTTGATTTTTGAAATGCATCCTGGAGGGGGTTGAGGACACAGGGGACAATAAGAGGGGCACTGGGCTGATTAGCTCCATGTTGACTCTCCGCAGAGACTTCTGCGAATGGATTTGCCTGTTGCAGATGACAACACAGTTCATTTCAACTCTACTCTCATGGCCCTGATCCGGACAGCCCTAGACATTAAAATTGCCAAAGGTAAAAGAAGGGGTGAGAGAAATGGGAGGCACCAACGCTAAGCCATGGCCCTGATCCTTTGAAAGGCAGGAGGGTTTGTGGGGAGATGTCCAGTGACCACCTTGAGACCCAATGGGCTGATAGACAGTCCTGACTGAACCCACACAAAAGGGTCATAGGTGTTGCACTTTTCATGCCAGAAGCCCTAGTCCATGTTTTGGGGGGACAGTGTCTCTACCCAAAGATCCCACTGACTACCTGAAAAACACCTTTCTCAGGAGGGTGGCTGTGGATAAATGGGTTGGACAGGAGAAGGAAGGAGAGATAGGAAGACTCATACAGGGGCATCAAATACCCCAAACTCCTAGAAAAGAGAGTATTCAATCGAGGTGACATAGGGACCTCCCCAGGAAACATCTTCTAAGCAGTGGTGGAAATAATGAGGAAATTAGGGATAGCAGTTGGACCCCAGAGACCTATGCACTGCCCCTGATTCTGCAGGGTACATAGCAGGACCTTTGCTAGACTCTTTCATACTCCCCTTGGAGAGAAAACCTACTGAGCTGACATTCTGGGATCCCTGCCTTTAAAGAAAATGTTTGTCTTTGGAGTGTGATGAAGGACAGTCACTTTAGTAAAAACTTGCACCTTATGCCCTCTGGTGTGGATGATTGTAATCATTTATGCAACACTTGGTCTGAAGCCAGAGTTACCTGGGCAACTCACCTAGTTGGCGCACAAAGCTGCTCGTTCATGTCCACCTGGGTGGCACCTGTTTGCTTCATTCTCTTCCATAGCCATACATTGCACCCATAACCCATAACCCCAGGCATCCATCCATCTGGCAAAGGTATGTCCTTATGCCCAAAGTGATTAGCCAACAGCCTGGAAAGAGAGTGCAGGTAGCTTAGTGCCACACATCTCCACTGCTTAAGAGAAAGCACATCTCATGCACTGAGCAGGGTTCAGCTACAGGAAGAAAAGTGTTAGCTGACTTGGAAGATGAGGGCTTAAGTAAAAACAAGATTGTAGTGGATAATCTTCAACCTACCTGAGATGCTTTTATGTATGTTAGGATAAAAATAATAACAGCTAGCTTTTATATAGTACCTTCTATGTGCTGGGCAGTCTGCAAAGCACTTTACAAATATTATCTTTTTTGACCCTCACAGCAACCCTTTGAGGCAGGTGTTGTTATTATCTCCATTTTATAGATAGACAGAGGTTAAGTGACTTGCCTAAGGCTATACAGCTAGTGGTCAGGTCTTCCTGACTCCAGGCCCAGATTCAATCCATAGCACCTAGAAGCAATATTCATATAGGCCAACATAATACTCATTTTTATCTAGACATTAAAGAATAGACTTACTTAACAAAACGTACCACCTGTGTTAGCCTAATCTGAATTACTGTATATATTTGAAAGTCAGCAAATATAAGTGGTAAAGTCAAAAGTTTGGTAGGAAGAGAAAGGACAGAGTCACGGATAGGGTAGCTCAGGGACATAATGTGGTTAAGAAAAAGGTGTTTTAGGTTCTGGAAGACATGAGTGTGCTCATCAGAAGAGGGCAGTGTTTCTTTAAAAGATTATACTACTCCATTATACTTTATACTACATTATAGTTTCCATCTTCATTCACCACATATTTACTGCACACCTCCTGTCCTAGAGACAGTAAGAACACAGAGATGGGTAAGAGAAGATCCTTGCTGTCCAGGGGCTCATAGTCTAACTAGGGAAGAAAGCAAATGTCCACACACTGCTAATGCAAAGCAGTGATGAATGCCCTAGGAGAACCACCAAGGTCATGCTACAGGAGTCTGAAGAAGAAGCCAGAGGATCCAACGTGTATGATCAGAAAAGCTTGAAGGAGGCACTAGAATTAGGCCTTGATGGATGACTTGAATCTTAGCAGGTGGCAAATGTCTCCTCTGAGAAAGTACAAGGTATGTCTGGGGAATATCCATCCTGGATGGAATAAGAAGTCCCATTGATGTGGTATCCGAAAACTTACAGAGCACTTTTTTCACAATAATGTCGTGAAGTAGGCAATACAAAGATGATGATCCTTACTTTACAGATGAGGAAACGACGGCAGACAGAGGTGAAGTGACTTGCCCATGGTCACACAGCTAGTAAGTGTCTGAGCCTGCATTCAAACCTAGAGGTTTTGATTCCCACCTCAGCACTCTTTCAAATATGCCTAACATCGACATAGAAATGCAGACTGGACTAGATTGTGTAACACCTTCAGCTTAGGTTTTATTTCATGAACCCTGAGGAGCTGCTAATTAGTGCTGAACAAAACAGATCTCATCAGAGCTGTGACTTAGGAGAAATCAAAGGTAGATCAGGGACTGGAGGAGGCCAGGATGGGACAGGGTAATAGAGGCCCAGGCAGGAAAGAAGTATAAGGAGTGGTGGAAGTGGGTGAGTGGCTGGGGGGTATCAGGGAGGCCCACAATGTTAGTTGCTGCAGAGAATGAGGCAATGAATGTTTGGCAACAAATAGGCTGCTAGGCGCCTTGAGGAGAATGGTTTGGGAAAGGCAGTAGGGACAGAAGCCAGAGTTAATGAGCAGGTGATAAAGGACATGGAGATGACTGAGAAGTCTGGTAGCAAAAGGGAGGTGAAGTTAGAAGGGTTAGCTCACAGAAGTAGCAGAATGGAGGAAAAGACTGGATTGGGTTGTTTACTTTTTAGAATTGGGGAGATTTGAGCATGGCTGTAGAAGGAGAGGAAGGAACCAGTGGAGAAGGAGAGCTGAAAAATATCAGAGAGAGAGAGAGAGATAACAATTGGCAGAGCAAGATCCTGAATAATACTAGCTAGCATTTATATAACACAGATATCTCATTTTACCTTCACAATAAATCTGGGAGGTGGGTACTATTATTATGTCCATTTTACAGATGTAGAAACTGAGGCAGGAGTTGTGACTTGTCATTGGTCACACTAGTACAAGCCTGAGACAGGATTTGAACTCAGGTCTTCCTAACTCCAGGTGCATTTTATAATCCACTAGAACCCACCTAGCTGCCTCTGAAGCAAACAGAAGATGGAAGCAATAGCCAAAGAAGATGGTAGAGGGCTTTGTCTCAGCAAAGTTGAAGCTCTTCTTATCCATGAAAGCCCAGGAGAAAGAGGAGGATGCATGATGATGAAGAAAGATTTGGGGGGTGTGGGGGAGGATGGAAGTATGGAGAACTCAAGTCAGCCTCTGTATTAAAAAATTAAGAGTCCAGGTCAGCTGGAAAGGAATCAAGTTTAGAAGTTGAAGAAAAGAAAAAGGTGAGAGGATGAGACAGAAATTTGACCAGATAAGTAGAAGGAAAGCCCAGCTACCACTAGAGAACATAAATCTAGTGAACCCAATCAACTATTTTGCAACTTTTAAGAAGCTTAGGAGTAAAAAAAACCAGACAGAAGATGTTACTCAGAATTGAGAACTGGCAAGGCAGGTGTAAGTACTAATGTCACTGGCCACAAGGTCCAGGGTGGGTAATAAATAAAGTGAAAGATGATGGGGGCTGAAGGAAGAGGAGAATGAGGAAGGGGAATAAGAAAGTAGAGCTTACAAAGAGCACCTTCCTGAGTCTCAAAAGTCAGAAGAGGCCCTACTCCTGGATCACTGTCTTGCTGTGGTGGAAGAGCTTGCATAGCTCAATGAAATCATGAGGTAGGCCATGTAGGGTTACCCAAGATGGACAGATCACAGTGGAGAGTTCTGGCAAAAAGGGGATCCATTGGAAAAGGAAATGGCAAACCCCTCCAGTATCTTTGCCAAGAAAAGCCCATGGACAGTATTAAAATGATAATAGAAATGACATCAGAAGATGAGCCCCTTAGGTCGGAAGGTGTCCAACATGCCACTGGAGAAGAGTGGAGGACAAGTCCAAGTAGCTCCAGTACTAATGAAGGGGCTGGACCAAAGCTGAAAGGAAGCTCAGCTGCAGATATGTCTGGTGATGAAAGGAAAGCCCAATGCTGTAAAGATCAATGTTGCATAGAAACCTGGAATGTAAGATCCATAAATCAAGGTAAGCTGGATGGAGTCAAACAGGAGATGGAAAGATTAAACATTGACATCTTAGGTGTCAGTGAACTTAGATGGATGGGAATAGGTGAATTTATTTCAGGTGACCACTAGATATATTACTGTGGGCAAGACTCCCTTAGAAGAAACGGATTAGCCCTCATGGTCAATAAAAGGGTATGAAAAGCAGTACTGGAGCATAATCTCAAAAATGACAGAATCAGATGTGTTCAAATCTAAGGCAAACCATTGACCATCAGATGGAGCACAGATCTATGCTCTGTGCTCTAACCACTGAGGCTGAAGAGGCCATAGTTGACCAGTTGTATGAAGACCTACAACATCTTGTAAAAGAAACGCCAAAAGAAAGATGCCATATTCATCATAGGGGAGTAGAATGCTAAAGTAGGAAATTAAAAGAAAATTGGAATAACAGAAAAGCTTGGCCTTGGAGTACAAAATGAAGAAGGGCAGGGACTAGGAGGGTTTTGTCAAGATAACTTGCTGGTCATAGCAGATGCTCTTTTTCAGCAACCCAAAAGGCACATGGATAGCATCAAATGGTCAATGATGAAATCAGATTGATTATATACGTTACAACCAAAGGTGGAGAAAGTCTCTTCAGTCAGTTAAAATAAAACCTGGAGCTAACTGTGGCTCAGATCAGGAGCTTCTTGCTTAAAAAAATCAGATTTAAATTGAAGAAAGTAGGTAAAATCATCAGACCATATAGTTATGACCTAAGTAATAGCCTTTATGAATATGAGGATGAATAGATTTATAGATTTAAAAGATTAGATGTGGTAAATAGAGTGCCTAAAGAACAAAGATTCACAATATTGTACAGGAAGCAGCAACAAAAAACATTCCAAAGAAAAAGAGCAAGAAACAAAATGACTTTCTGATGAGGTTTTACAAATAGCTAAGGAAAGAAGGACAGGAAAAAGTAAGGGAGAAAGGGAAAGGTGTACGCAACTGAATAGAGAATTCTAGAGAATAAAAAGGAGAGATAAGAAGGTGTTCTTAATGGAGCAATGTAAAGAAATAGAAGAAAACAATAGAATGGGAAAGACCAGAGAGCTCTTCAAGAAAATGAGACATAACAAGGGAACATTTAATGCAAAAATGGGCATGATAAAAGACAAAAATGCTAAGGACTTAACAGAAGTAGAAGAGATTTAAAAGAGATGACATGAACATATAGAATAACTATACGAGAAAGATTTTAACTCCACAGATAATCACCATGGTGTGGTTACTGATCTAGAGCCAGACATCCTGAAGAAAGAAGTCAAGTGGGCCTTAGGAAGCATTGCTAACAATAAAGCTAGTGGAGGTGATGGAATTCCAGCTGAGCTACTTTAAACCCTAAAAGACGATACTATTAAAGTGCTGCACACAATATGACAGCAAATTTGGAAAACTCAACAGTGGTCACTGAATTGGAAAAGATCAGTTTATGTCTCAATCCTAAAGAAGGACAATGCCAAGGAATGTTCAAATTACCAAACAATTATGATCATTTCACATGCCAGCAAGGTTATGCTTAAGATTCTGCAAGCTGGGCTTCAGCAATATATGAACCAAGAATTATCAGAAGAACTGGCTAGTTTTTGAACAAGTAAAGGAACGAGAGACCAAATTGCCAACATTCACTGGATTATAGAGAAAGTAAGGGAGTTCCAGAAAAACATCTATTTCTGCTTCATTGACTACACTAAAGCCTTTGACTGTGTGGATCACAATAAAATATGGAAAGTTCTCAAAAGAGAGGGGAGTACCAGATCATCTCGTCTCCTGAGGAAACTGTATGTGGGCCAAAAAGCAACAGTTAGAACCAAACATGGCATAACTAATTGATTTAAGATAGGGAAAGGAATACAACAAGGTTGTATATATTGTCACGTTGTTTGTTTAACTTTTATGCAGAGTACATCATGTGAAATGCCAGACTGGATAAATCAAAACCCAGAATTAAGGTTGATGGGAGAAATATCAACAATCTCAGATATGAAGATGATGCTACTCTGATGGCAGAAAGTAAGAAGAATTAAGAAGTCTCTTGGTGAGGGTGAAAGAGGAGAGTATAAAAGCTGCCTAGAAACTTAAAATAAAAAAAAACTAAGATCTTGGTCATTGGTCCTATCACTTCCTTGAAAATAGAGGAAGAAGAAATAGAATCAGTGTCAGATTTTATATTCTTGGACGCAAAGACCGCTGCAGATAAGCAACTATAACCATGAAATTTTAAAAAAACACTTGCTCCTTGGAAAGAAAGCTATGGCAAATCTGAACAGTATACTAAATAGCAGAGATATCACTTTGCTAACATAAATCTGTGTAGTCAAAGCTATGGGTTTTCCAGTAGCAATGTATGCTGTAAGAATTGGACTATAAGGAAAACTGAGCACCACAGAACTGATGCTTTAGAACTGCGGTGCTGAAGAAGACTTCTCAGAGTCCCCTGGACAGTGAGGAGATCAACTCAGTCAATACTTAAAGAAGTTAATTCAGGCGGATTCATTCGAAGGACTAAAACTGAAGCTTAAATACTTTGGCCACATAATGAGAAGACAGGACTCATTGGAAAAGACCCTGGAGTTGGGAAAGATTGAAGGGAAAAGGAAAAGGGGATTCCTGAAGATGAGATAGGTAGATAGTGCCATGGAAGCAATAAACATGAACTTGGACGGACTTCAGGAGATAGTGGAGGACAGAAAAGCCTGGTATGCTATGGTCCATGAGGTTACAAAGATAAGACATGACTGAACAACTGAACAACAATTCCAGAAGCCACTAGCTAGTAACCTTTACCTGACCAAGAATGCCCTCTACAGCAGAGTAGACACAATGTGGTACAGTGGAAAGAATACGGGTCTTAGGGACAGTAGAGATCTGGGTTTAGATTCCAACTACACTTAGTTGGTGTGTGACCACAGGTTAGTCACAACCTCTCTGAGCCTCTTTCCTTCTCTATAAAATGGGGATCGTAATACCTATGCCTACCTCATGGGGTCACTATAATTATCAAATGAGATAGTTTGTATACAGTGCTTTATAAACTTCAAAATGCTACATGATACCAGCTATTATTATTATTTCCAACAACTGGCTGCCCAGACTTTACGACCTAAAGTGAGGGGAAAATTCCCACTGCCGGAGTCAATCAATCCTACCTCTAGATCACTCTAATTATCAAGATGTTGTTTTTCATACTGCATAAACCTGTCTCTCTGTCTCCTCCACCCATTGCTCTTGGACCCTCTAGGGCCAAGAAAACCAAATCCAGTCCCTCTTCCCCATGACAGCCCTACAACCTTTCAGTCTCTGAAGATAGTGCCAAGTCCTCTTGGAGCTAAACATCCCTAGTACCTTCAACTGATCCTCCCATGTGATATGATCTTGAGTTCCCCATCATCGTGTTTGCCCTCCTCTGAATGCTCTCCAGTTTATTAATGTCCATCCTAAAATGCAACACCCAGGACTGAACACAGCATTCCTGAGCCATAACTAGGAATTTGTGCACAGAGGAAGTACAATGGTATACTTAATGGAAGTACCTAAGGTGTAATTTCCAGGAGGAAGAAGCATGCCTACTACCTCTTGAGATATACATACTGCTGAAGGAAAAGCTGGGGGCTGCTGGGAGAGAGGTAGCCTGCCAGGTAGCGCTGTAGGCACCCTGTAAGTTTTGCCACCTATCTATGACTCTGAAGGCAGAAAAAATAAGATTGTCCCCTTCCTTGTTCTGAGCACTGTGCTTCTCTTAGTAGCCTAAAATAGTATTAGTTTTTTGGAGTGCCATGTTGAATTGCTAATTTACTGGATTTTCAGTACATTAAAACTCTAAGACCTTTTTATATGAACTGTTGTCTAGCCATGCTTTCCATATTTTGTATTTATTGAAGGTGATTATTTGACTCCAGAAGTAGTCTTGTTGTTCAGTCATTTTTCAGCCATGTCCAACTCTTTGTGACCCCATTTGGGGTTTTCTTGGCAGAGATACTGAAGTAGTTTGCCATTTCCTTCTCTAGTTCATTTTAAAGTTGAGGAAACTGAGGCAAACAGGGTAAAGTGACTTGCCCAGAATCACACAGCTAGTGGATGACCAGATACAGTACTTTACCTTTACCTCTATTAAATTTCATCTAAATAGATTCAACTAAATAGATTCAACAGCCTATTTAGATCTTTTTGGAACTCAACCTTACCATCTAACATATTAGCTGTCATTTCCAACTTGGTGCCAGATGCAAATCTGATAAACATACCATCTATGTATACCTTTAGGTAATCAGTCCCAGAGGAATGAGAGATGTTGAAGAATGATAGATATCCTGAAGTCACAGAGGAGCAATTCCAATGAGGAGTAAACTATGTGTGTATTCTTAAAAAAGCAGATGCACAGGGAACTTACCAACCAACTTAGTTGTTTTTTGATTTGGGGTAGTGTTTTTTTAAGTACAGAAGATAAAAGCAAAGCCAGATAACAGAGAGTGAATAAGAATGCAGCATGGTTCTATAAAAATGTCTGGAATGCTAACCCTCAGAATGAGCTGAAGTTGGAAAGGGAACCTAAGACCAATAAAAAGGTGTTTTTTAAGTGATATTGGGAGAAAAAGGGGCAAAGAAGGGACAGGACCCTTGCTGGGGGAGAATGAGATAACTGACCAAGAAGGCAGCACTACTCATTCATCCTTCATTTGTTTTCTTTGAAAAGAAGAGATGATCCTTACACTGAAAATGACAAAATAAAAAATGCCTAATGGAGTCCATACCTAAGACAGGAGCTAGTAAGAGTGCCTCGATGCTCCCTTAGGAATTCAAGGCACTTCACCCAGATGAACTACAAGCAGAGATCCTGAAAGAACTGGCAGATGTGATACTAATATTCAAGCAAACATGGAAAATGAAAATGGTATCTTTAGATTGGCAAAGGGTAAATGTTGTTCTGAATTTCAAAAAGAGGGAAGAAAACAGTCTGTAAACTATACATCAGTGAGCTTGACTTTGATTCCTGGGAAAAGTCTAGAATGGATCATTAAAGAGATGACTGGTGAATCTAGAGAAGGAAGAGAATGGAGCCAATATTGCTTCATCAAGCATAGGTCATCCCAGACTAACCACATTTCCATTTTTTGTCAGGATTACTAAACCAGGAGATGAAGGGAATTCTGTGCACATGATTTACATTTTTTGCTAGAGTATCTCCCTCATATGGAAAAGATGAAAAGATATGAACCATGATTCTGATATAATCAAATGGATTCTGAATAGGATAGGTTGCCAGACTCAGAGTGGTTGTTAATGATTTAATGTCAACATGAAAGTCTCCAGGGATCTATGCTTGGCTATGTGTCTTTAACATTTCTGCGCATGATTTGGATAAAGGCATGGATGCTGTACTCATCACATTTTCACATATGGGAGGAATAGTCAACACACTAAATGACAGTCAGGTCTAAAAGGACCTTGAAAGGGCATAACATTGAGCAGAATTTAAGAAGATGAAATTCAATAAGAATAAAGGAAAATTCTTACATTGGGCATAAAGAGTTACAAGTATGATATGAGAGGAAGTATGGTCTAAAAAGCAATTTTTCTGAAAAGGATCTGGAAATTTTATGACTACAAGCTCAAGGTGAGTCAGTAGGGTGTCATAGCAGACCCCTCCATCCCCTGCCAAAAAGCTAGTTCAGTCTTGGCTGAATTAAGAGAGGCACAAATTCCAGGAACAGGGAGATGAAAATCCCCTTGTATTCATCCTTCCCAAGGCCTTTTCTCTAGTACTGTGTTAATTCAGAGCACAAATGGTTTAAGAAGGACATTGATAAGCTGGGAAGTGTCAAACAAGTATAGTGAAGGCTCTTAAGCCCATGTCATATGAGAATCATTTGAAAGAGCTGGGAGTTTTTAGTTTGAAGAAGAGAAAATTCAGGGGGTAACATTAGCTATCTTTAAATATTTGAAGAGTTTGTCTTATGGAGAAAGGATTAAACTTCTGTTTGACTGCAGAGGGCCAAACCAGGAGCAAAGGGAAGAAATTGCAAGGAGCCTAGTTTAGGTATGTATGTCAGGGAAACTTCCTAACTATGACAGCTTTCCAAGAGAAATGAGGGTGCCTTGAGAGGCGATGAACTATCTTTTCTTAGAGGTCTTGAAAATACAACTGAATGACTAGTCAGATGTGGTGTGATGTCAGGTGGTAGTACGGTGGATAGAGTGCTGGACCTGAGTTGAAATCCCACTTCACAGTAGCTAAGTGATTCTGGGCAAGTCTCTTAACCTCTATCAGCCTCAGTTTCCTCAACTGTAAAATAGGGATAATATTAGTTCCAATCCGACAGGGTTATTGTGAAGATCAAAGAAGATAATACTGGTTTAAAAGTGCTTAGCACAGTGCCTAGTGCATACTAGGGTCTATATAAATTCTTTCCCTTCACTTTCCCTAATCTGGAATCCTCATATGCATGGGTTAGACTTAAATAGCCACTGAAGAACCGATTCTAACTTTCAGGTTCTGTCCTCCTATGATTCTTTGATTTGTCCAAGTCATTAATACCAATGTCCAGTTAGTACAGAGCTAAGGCTAGATCTCATGAGCCTGGCAGCAGAAACCTGCCGCAAGTTGACATCAAACTAATTACTCTTTGGGTCAGTTCTTGAACTCATCTACCTCACTGTCCTATTGTCTAGCCCTCATCTCTCCATCTTCTCTAAAAGAATAACATGAGAAACTGGCAAATACTTCACTAAAATCTTCTACCTGTGATATTTTCTTGGTCTGCCAATGTATTAATCGTGTCCAAAATGGGAAATAGGTTGGTCTGGCATGATCCTCTCTACCCATCTTATCCTTTAAAAAATCCTCATTTGACCCTGCCGTCCCCTCCAGCTACCATACTATATCTCTCCTCCTTTTCAATAGCAAACTTTTTGAAAAAATTACCTACATTCATTACTTCCACTTATTCACCACTAATGGGAAAGATTTATTCAGTCATGTTGATCATTAAGTAATACCAACAGAGCAAGGCAAAGAAGTTACAGGTCCTGAGGGAGAAGCAGGCAAGTATAGGTCCAGGACTGCTAGAGCCTAGCCCAGCCTGGCCAAGGTGGGATCCATCAACCAGAGGCCAGAAAGGGCCTGGAGTTTCTCTGTCTCCTTGTTCATCCAGGAAGGATGAAGAGGGAGGCTGCATTGGCAATCCAGACTTTGTCAGTCTCCCAGGCTTGCCATCTATTAGGTTGTTTAAAATCATTCTTCAACCTCCTTTGGTTACTCACTTATTGGTCTTTTGCCATCTGGCTTCTGTCCTCACTCGACTCAAACTGCTCTCTCCAAAGTTGCCAGTGATCTCTTCTAACTGCACTGACTTTTTCCCCAACCCTCTCACAGTATCCCTTTACCCCAACCTCTTAGCCAAGGACTTTTCTCATATTTCAACAAAAAAAAATCAAGACCAATGACAGAGAGCTGCCTCTTCTCCATTTCTCCTCACCTCAAATCACTCAAATATCTTTCTGCACAATCTCTTCTTTCATTATAATCTCAGATGAAGTGGCCCTTCTCTTTGCCAAGGCCAACCCCTCAAAATGCACCCCTGATCCTATGTTTCTGGCTTTCTCCAGCAAATTTCCTCCTCCCATTATCATCTCTGTTCTCTTTTTATCTTTAGTCTCTCCCTATCTACTGGTTATTTCCCTGCTGCCTACAAAAATGTCCATATCTCCCCTTATCCTTAAAAAAAAGTTTTAAAAACTCTCATTTCAGCTGATCACTCCCACTAATCATAGTCGCCATCAGGGCTAACCTCCTCGAGAAAGCTGTCTACACTAGGTGCCTCCATTTCCTTTCCTCTTCTAAACAATCTGCAATGATCTCTTAACTGTCAAATCTAACAACAATTTCTCAATCACCACCAACACTATCAACACTATCCTAGACACAATCTTCTTCCTAGGTTTTCATGACCCTGCTCTCCCCTGGTGTTCCTCCTGCTGTCTAATGATTCTTGAGTCTCTTTTTGCTGGACCTTTATCCAGGCCATGCCCACTAACCATGCGTATTCCCCAAGGCCCACTTGGCAATGCCATCAATGCCCATAAGTCCAGTTAGCCTCTTTATGCATGTAATCTTCACATCCATATTTCTAGCCCCACCTCATCTCTCTACTGAGCTACAGTTATGAATCTCCAACTTGATGTCCTGTAGGTATCTCAAACTCAACATGCCCGAAACAACTTATGATCTTTCACCCAAACGCTCTCCACTTTTGAATTCCTCTATCACTTTCAATGGTGCCAAAATCCTCCCAGACACCCTGTCTCAAAGCCTAGGTATCCTCCTCAACTCTCCCACATATCCAAATCCCTTGCCAAATCTTGTGGTTTCTACCCGCATAGCATCTTTTGCATATGTCCTCTTCTCTCTATTCATACAATTACAGGTTTAATTGAGGCCCTCATCACCTCTCTCAGACAAATGCAATAACTGTCTACTTGCCTGAAGGCCCTTGTCACTCTAATGCATACTCCACTCATGTGCCAAGGTTTGTCTTTCAAGCTGTGGATCTGACCATGTCACCCACTCCCTTCTCAGTGAGTTCTAGGGGTTCCCTGTGTCTTTCAAGATCAAACATAAAGTCCTCTGTTTGGTATTTCCAGCTCTTCATAACTTGGACTCTTCTGACTTTCTGGTACTTCTCATACCTTACTCCCCTCCATACACTCCACAATCCAAGAGCATGACTCTACTTACATTTCCTCAAATGTGATACTCCATCTCCTATTTGGTACTAACTGTTCCCCATTCCTGGAATGTTCTGCCCCCTTATCTCTGTCTCCTAGTTTCACTGTCATCTTCAAGGCTCAGCTCAAATCTCACCTTCTTCTGGAGGCCTTTCTTGGTCTCCCCAGTTGCTAATGCTTTCCCTTTCAAATCATCTTAATATACTCTGTCTCTGTCTTGTGCATATGTATACCTGAGTGCCTACATATTTGCATGTTCTCTCTTCATTAGTATATATATGCATATATATGTAATCTCTTTTAGTTTTATTTAATACCACTGCCCTCTCCAAATTCTACATTTTAGCCATTCTCCAACCCTAATACTCCATCTTCTATCTCATGCATTTGCACAAGTCACTGCCTATGCCTGGAACACCCTCCTACATCATCCCTTCCCATTAGAATCTTTGCCTTCCTTCAAGTCTCCACATAGGGTCCACCTCCTCCATGAAGCCTTCCCTGATCTGTCCAGTGGTTAATGCTTTCTCTTTACTCAGTTTTCTTTGTACTATATTTATTTGTGAAAGTGTTATATCTCCTGCCCCTCCTCCACCTCCCATATAAGCTCCATGAAGGCAGAGACTGTTCCATTTTTGTTTTTAAAATCCCAGCATATAGCACAGTGCCTGGCACATAGTCAGTGATTAATAATATTTGCTCAATTGACCTGTTCTGGATGATGCTATGTTGGTTTTTTGTCATCACCACTTCCTTTTCAAAATGTCCCGTAGTCATTCTGGTGCATACATACTGGACTTCAATCAACCTATTAACATCAAGCTCACTGGGGTATCGTTTGTGACTCCTTTCCTCTCCTCCTTCTTTTCTTCCATTTGACCCTTTCTAATTCACCATAATCTTTAAAAGATCACATGCCAAGGCTCAGCAATCATATCTGCAGGCTCTCTCAGGATCCTAGGATAAAGCTCATGTGCTGTCTTAAATTCATCTAGGGCAGTTAGGTACTCTCTTGTTATCTCCTTACTTACCTTGGGGGTCAGCTCTCTATTAGCTCTTTGTGTTTGGTCCTTTCCAATCTAAAGAGCACTCTCTTTTATAGAGATAACAGAAGCAGCAGAAGAGTTGAGTAGATTTTCCATCTCTCCCTTGTCCCCCTGAGTAGGGGTCCTGTTCCTTCCTATCTTCCTCTTGTTATTCTGAGAAGTCCTCCCCAGTCTTGGCTTATTCTGAGTTTTCACTCTCCTCACATGATTCTTACAGCCTGATGCCAGAAGTTTGTATTATATGCTATCAGCCACCTTGCTTCTTTCATTTACATGTCTTTTTAAAAGAGAAGCTGGTCAGTAAGTCCCTATTCATCCACAGTGGTCTTTTTAGGCAACTCCCCTTTTTCCTCCTCCCAGGACTACCTTCTCTTACGTGTCTCCGGAATTGCATCCTGGACAGCTTCATGTCCTTCCTGGACCAACTTCCCTTGGAGAATTTTAGTGCGTGAGTTTCCCCTGATCCTTCCTCTGAACCCTTGGAAATCAGCTCTTACCAAATCTAGAGTAGGTGACAGGCTACAATGGCTTTCCTTCTCCCTATCACAAGGTGGCAGGCCACAGTGGCTTTTCTTCTTCCTGTCAGAAGTGCTAAGAGAGAGTTATCATCTCCTCCAAGGTTCTCATCAGCAACTAATTCTTACTCATTGGTCAGAATCAGGTCCAGAACACCAACTTCCCACATTACTGCTGCCATCTTTGAAACTTTCTATTCACAAATCCAAGTCAAAACAGCAAGCATTTGTTAAGCACTTGCTGTGTACCAGGCACTGTGCTAAGGGTTAGGGGAATAAAGAAGGACAAAAATACAGCCCTGCCCTCATAGAGCTCCCAAACTATTATGGGAGATAACGTGCATTTAGGATTAGCATTCCTATATACAGGACAAACTGGAGGTAATCTCAGAGGGAAGTTGCAGTAGAGGAGATCAGGAAAGGTCTCCTACAGAGGGTGGAATTTGAGCTGAAATGAAGGAACCTGGGGAAGCCAGGACACAGAGAGGAGGAGGGACAGCATTCCAGGGATGGGAGACAGCCAAAGGCATGAAAATGATGGATGGGGCATCCTGTTTGAGAAATAGCAAAAAGGCAACTGTTAACTGGACTGTAGAATATGTAGAGAGAAGGGAAGTGCTATGATTAGAAAGGTAAGAAAGGGTCAGATTGCGAAGAGCTTTAGAAGCCAAACAGAGGATTTTATGGGTGGCCACTAGGGTTTATTGAGTCAGAGAGTGGCATGGTCAGACATGTACTTTGGAAGATTACTGTGGTGGCTGAATGGAAGATGATCTGGAGTAGGGAGACACTTGAGACCAACCAGCTGACTACTGCAGTAGCACGGGCATAAGGTGATGAGGACCTGCCCCTGAGCAGTGGCTATGAAGAAAAACAAATGTTGAGAAGGTAGAAAAGTCTTGGGAACAGATTGGATATGTCGAGTAAGAGTGAGGAGTCAAGGGTGACACCTGAAACTGTGATGCTGGATAAATGGGAGGATGTCGATGGCTTCAACAATAATAGAAGTTCAGAAGAAATGAGGATTTAGGGGGACAGATAATGAGTTCAGTTTTGGACTTAAGGTGTCTATGGGACGTAGACATCTTATGCCTATGCCCAATAGGCAGTTGATGATGTGACTTGAGGTCAGGAAAGAAGGCTAAGGCTAGAAAAAAAAATCTGAGATTGATCTGCCTAAAAATGATAATTGAATCAATGGGAGTGAGAGGAAGAAGAGTCCTTTGGAGGATACCCACAGTTAGTACATATGACCTGGATAAACATCCAGCAATGGAGAATGAGAAGAAGTCATCATACAGTTAGAAGGAAAATAAGGAAAGCAGTGTCACAAAAATCCAGACAGCAAAGAATCCTGGAGAAAAGGGTGATCAATGTCAGAGGCTAAGAGAGGCCAAGAAGGATGGAGACTGGGAAAAGAGCTATAGATCTGGCAATTAAGAGATCATTGTAACTTTGGAGAGAGTCGTTGGTGCTGTTGTTATCCCCATTTTATAAGTGAGTAAACTGAGGCAGAGAGAATTTAAGGGGCTTGTCCAGGGTCACACAGCTAATAAGGGTCTGAGGGCAGATTTAAATTCAGGTCTGTCCTGACTCCAGGCCCAGTGAATTATATACACTGTACCACTTAGCTATGAAATGCTTATTATGCCCGAGGCATTGGGCTGAGCACTGAGAATATAAAGAAAGCCTTCCCCCAAGGAGTTCACGTTCTAATGGAGGGGACAACATGCAAACAACCTACACACAAGATCTACTCAGGGTGAATGGGAAGTCATCTCAGAGAAGGGTGATGGGGTGGGGTAGGGTGCAGGCAGGAGGGAGACGATGATGCCAAGGTCGTGAGCATTCCTTTTGGCTCTTCTTAGCAGGTTTCCTTCCCTTCTTGGGGGCCCATCTCCCTATGGATAGGCCTGAGATGCCAAGCCCACATTTTTGAGACCCTAGGACTAAGCCACTGACCTCAGAGGTGCAGTCATGTGCGCAGTCTGGGAGACTTCTGAAGGGCATTTCACCTTTGAGCTTCATTTTATTACCTATGGGGTATGCTCTTCAGCCAGGCCTACTGTGCATGCAGCTTGGCTGACTGGGGCATTCTGCCCCACCAGTCGCACCATACATCTAGAGCTCTGTTCTTAGTCAGTGCTGGGACAAATTCAGCCTCCTTACTGACAGGCAGTGCAACCTAATGGTTAAAGATCCCATACCCAAGGGTCCATGTTCTAATAGAGGGCATATAATATGTACTCAAGTAAGACATGAGAGGCTATGATGGAACAGAAAACTGTGGGGCATCTGCAGAAGGAGAAATCACTTTCACCCAGGGGTGCTAGAGAAGGCCGCAAGAAAGACTTGGTGACTTGAGGTGAGCCTCAAAGATCTCCACAGATAGAGATGGAAAGGTAAGGTGGGCAAAGGCATGGATCTCAGAAAAGGGAGGGCAAGAACAGGGAACACAGACTAGGCCACTTTGGCTAGAATGAAAAAATATATGAAGGGCGAAGGACAGGTGGGTAGGAATTAGACTGTGAGAGCACAGGGGAAAGAGATTAAACTCGGTCTAGTAAAAAATGGGGTGTCAATAAGTTTTGAAATAGAACTGATGCGACCATAGCAATGTATTAGGAAGGTGACTTCAGACACTGATACTGCAGAGTGGCTTGCAGGAGGAACAGACTAGAGGCAGACCGGTTAGGAAGATATTACAATAATCTGGGTGAGATAAGGACCTGGTTTTGTCATTTCACATTTATTAAGCACCTACTTTATGCCAAACACTGTGCTAACAATGGAGAGGAGGGAACAAATATGAGTCATTGCAAAGGTAGAAATGCCAGACTTGGTAAGTGATTGGATGTGGGGTATAATGGGAAAGAAAGAGTCAAAAGTGACTGATAGAATAATCATGGAAGATTGAAAGGACAACAGTGCTTTCAACAGAAGGAGGAATTGGGGGAGGCGCTATTTTAGGGGATGCCAAAGTCAGTTTTAGACAGATGAGGTACTGGAGGTGTTGGTGGTCCATCCTGGGTGGAGCTGTCCAGCAGGCAGGTAGAATTTCAGTCCCCATCACTGACTTCCCCCAGTCTCCTCTTTGGGCTTAGATATTCAAGTTTAAATTCCAGACTTATGTCCAGCCCTTGGAAATCTTCTGCCAGCCTCATGCCCCTGTCACTTCCAGAGGTTATACCTGACAGCGCAGGCCTGGCTCAAATCAGCCCACTGGGACTAGAGGAAGGGCCAGGGGTGGCCAAATGGCTAGAGAGCAGGCGGCTGCTGGCCCAGCCCCACATTCACTATGTTCTCCGACTGATCTTACAGGGGGAGCAGACAAACAGCAGATGGATGCTGAGTTACGGAAGGAGATGATGGCCATTTGGCCCAACCTTTCACAAAAGACACTTGACCTCCTCGTCACCCCCCACAAATGTAAGAATGATTCCCAATACTTCCTCCGGGCCCCAGGAGAAGAGCAGCCTCTACCGTGAGGCCCTGGGCCAGCTCCTTATTCTGGGGTAGGAGTTTTGGAGAAGGCTCCTGGGCTAATGTTGTAAAGTTTGCAAAGGAAGAAGGATGGGGTGGGGGAACCGTGCTGGAGGGAAGAATGGCCAAGGAAACAGCAGACAATCCCCCAAGTTTGAAGAGGGTGGAGACATGGTGAGAACCAAGGACAGATGCAGCCACACTTCTGCCTCCTGACAGGCAGTATAAACTAATGGTTAAAGCAATGATCTAGAAATCAGACCTTGATCACAGATGAAGTAATCTCAAAAGCACCTTCTAACCCTAACATTCTGTAAGGCAACAGAGTACAGTGGGAGGCGTCAAGGATAGTGGGAAGACCACTAGATTTGGAGTAAAAGAACCTGGGTTCAAATCCCAACTTAGCTACTTTCCTTTCTCCTCTGGCCCTCTACCTCCAATTCCTATGATTCTACGTGGGCCCCAGGTTCCCCTCTGAAATGGGCTTGGGTTCTTCAGAAAGGCAATGAGATGTTGCCTGGAACTGGGTTGGAGAACTGCCCTGGGGAAAAGTCTAGTCTCTCTCATGCCAAGCCTGCTTGTCCCATTTGCCTACAGCTACAGACTTGACAGTGGGAAAGATATATGCAGCCATGATGATCATGGAATATTACCGACAGAGCAAGGCAAAGAAGTTACAGGCCCTGAGGGAGGAACAGGCAAGTATAGGCCCAGACTGCTGCAGCCTGGCCCAGCTTGGCTACAAAGGGGGAGTCTAGCTGGGACCCATCATCCAGAGGCTACAGAGGGCCAGGGATATCTCTATTTCCTTGTTCATCTAGCAGGGGAAGAAGAGAGAGGCTCCACTGGTGACCCAGACTTTGTCCATCCCCTTGCCTTGTTAAGAGGTTGTTTGGAGAGGAGATTCCACAGCCTCCTTTGGTTACTCTTCTCTCTCTAAACCATGGCTTCTGGGAATTCCTTAGATATCCCAGATTCCTGGGTCTCCCTTAGAGGCATTCCTCATCATTTCTTTCTACTGTATATTTAGGGAAGTTGGAAAACAGAAAGTACTGTCCTCCTTGTAAAAATGAACTCTTGTGTCCTAAGAGATTGACATTAAAAATTCCCCCTCAGCCATCTCCAGACTCAGAAATAAAAACTTTTCTAACTTGATTCAGCCTTTCTTTGAGGAAAGGTCCTCCTGCAATTTCTGTAACCCCCTCCCAATCCAGAGAAGCCTCCCTAAGACCATATATTTCTCAGCTTCTCTGTGCCTTAGTTTCTTCTTAATACAGAGGAGTGATCCTGCCCCTACCCACTCCTACTTTTCTATGCTTTCTTCTCCTCTCCCTCTTTTCCCTCCCCTCGTCTCCATTACTCTCCTCCTCTTCCTTCTCTCTTTTGACATGTGAGCACATTTTGGCTATTTCATAGCCACAGACACCCAGCTAAGACACCGGACTGGCCTTATGTCCCTCTGAATCACATCTGTTCCTACAGAACCGGACACCACTGATGTTCCAGCGCATGGAGCCACCATCCCCAACTCAGGAGGGTGGCCCTGGTCAGAATGCTCTCCCCCCTTCCCAGTTGGACCAAGGAGGACTGTGAGTATGGCCCAGAATGCGCACAGTAGGCACCCCCTCTCCCAAACCTCTAACATTCTGCCTTTTGAAAGAATGAACTGTGCTAAGCAACTGATACAAATAGAAAGGCAAAACAGTCCCTGTGCTCAAGGAGTTCTCTTTCTAATTAGGGGAGACAACACATATGGAAGGATCCAACTGTAGGGTATATGAGAAAAAACCTTGGTTCAAAAAGTACAACAGTAGTTCAGATGGAAGTGCCAGAAAGGGAGTCAGTACTGACCAGCCAAACAAAGAGTGTGGAGGCAGAGCATTTGGTAAGACCAAGTGGTCCTCCATCTTATAGCAGGTGACTCCGTGCCTCATCCAAACAATGTGAGTGACCATGTCTACCCAGCAGGAGGCGTGCATTTCAAGGACTGGGGCCCACATTAGGACTGAGCCCAAGGGAGTGGAATGGGAATACTGGGTTCTTTCTTCAAGTGATAGGGATGAAAGTGGGGGAAGGACTCCCCACTGTGCTTGCCCCTGCTGGTTCCTGAGCACTTAGATGAGATCATCCTATTGAGAGGCCAGAAAGGTGCCTTGCTCTCAGAGTAAGGGGGTGCAGAAGAGTAGACCAGAGGACCACCTTGCCATTTTCATTTCAGTTTAGTAAACATTTGCAGAGCATCTACACAGAGATGAAGATCCTGTTCTCCAGCACCTCACAGTCTTGAAGACGAAATAAGATACAGACTTCTAAATTATAGGATGTTTAGGAAAGGTGGAGGCACAACATATGTTGAGTCCCCCAGGGGGGACTTACTGCTTATTTCTCTGTCCCACCTTTGCAGTCTGGCCCATGAAGGTGGCATGAAGGAGAGTCCATCCTGGGTGACCCAGCGTGCCCAAGAGATGTTCCAGAAGACAGGGACATGGAGTCCTGAACGAGGGCCTCCTGATGATTTGCCCAATAGCCGACCCAGCTCTCAGGTACTTATATCCTCATGTCCAAATGGGGCCAGAAAGGGTCAAGTCTTGCTTGCCAATTCCTACTTCACTTAGGGAAAGGGAGGGCAATGAGCCAAGGAGGAAGCAATATGGGAGGAATAGGATGGGAAGGGGTCAGTGAGGAGGGAAAAAACAAAGTATGAAACTGACTCCCTCTCTAATAGCCCAAGCCTATAGAATCACACAACCTCAAGGACCACTCTCCGTCCACTCCTAACTTCTCCTGGCCAGGACAAAGACAAAATCCTTTTTCAGGGTGGAGCTTTAGTAGACGGGCAAGGAAGAGAAAAGTAGAAACAGAAACCTCTCCAGAGGATAGAGCTCTTATTCTAACACAAGCATACATAGCCACATGCAGACACAGCTTGGCTTGGCTGGCCCACAGCTTTTAGAGTGATGGCCTCTGACTCTATATTCTACAGTATCTGCGGAAAAGTTACAAATCCTCCCCATCTCCATAGTGAGTTCTTTAAAATAATCTGATGAGGTAGGTACTGAAATTATTCTCATTTTATAGATGAGGCAACTATGACTCAGAGAGGTAACACAATAGAATCAGGGTCCCAAGAGCTGCTCCAAGTCATGATTAGAATTCGTCTCCCTTGACTCTCTCTCTCTGTCTCTCTGGAGTCCAGGGCTCTGTCTACAACAGCATAGTTATTAGAGATGATGTTGCACTGGGTAGTGTCCAGAGAGCACCAGACCTAGCCAGAATTGCAAGATCTGAGTTCAAAACCCTGCTTTACTACTCCCTAGCAGTGTGGCCTTAAGCAAACTCTGGTCTTTAGCATCCCCCTCTAAATCTTGTGATCTTAGAGTCAGTCAGACAGACCCACAAAGAATTCTACCACTCTTAAAAGGTCTTTATTGCTCTAGCTCCTGAGGAGTCCATCCTTCACCTCTGACCCATGTCTCTCTGTCCCAGGCTGTTTGGCTAAAACATATTAGTGAGCTGTTTGTTAATACCGACTCAACATTCTTTGCTCCATCATCTCCTGTTATAAACATCTGGGTCTAGTGGCTACAGGGAGGCTTTATAGTTTTCAACCCCAGCCCAGTACTTCAACCCACAACTCACAGTCCCTGGAGACAGACAGGCTGCCTTCTTTCTCTTATTCCAAAACCTTTTGCTGACAGTCTGTCTCCTGGTGTGGGTGCTATCTGTGGTTCTCAAAAAGCATTCTAGTATAGTGGAGTCCTGACTATGCTACTTACTGCCTTTGTTTCCCCATCTGTAAAATAAAGGGGTTGAACCAGAAGATCCCAAAGGTCCTTCCAGCTCTAAATACTGTGGTAATTTGTAGCAGAGGCATAATACCTTCTACCTAATGAACAATACTGCTCTTTTAAGGAAAGGTCATCAGCCCACCCCATCTCCCCAAGTTCCCTCTGATGACATGCCTCAGGTGCCAGACAAATCCCAGGGGAAAGATTTCCCTTAAATCTCAAATTGTGATTTTAAAAAATCATAAATACTTTATAGTCAAGGATGACCCATATTTCTAGTCACGGTAAGATAAGGGTTTCACTTCCTCAAAGAGAGAACAGTGACAGAAGTCAGCAGCCTCCCTTAGCTTCTTCTGCCAGGGATAAGTGGACTGTCACTTCCCAGGCTAAGGGACAAAGAGACTATATGAAGGGCAAGGGGATGTGGGGGAAGAGGGAACAGAAGGTGGCAAAAAGAAAAATCAAGAATAAGCAAGAGTCTCACATCTCTTTCTATTTGGTTTCTCACAGTCCTTTTCACTGATCCCCTCTTTTCCCCCAGAGCAGAGAAGGCAAATGAGACATGGGCCACCAGGACAAGAAGCTAGAATGGGATGGTCAGTCAATCTACTGATGCTAAATCTACCACTCCAGGGCTAGTCCAGAGGTGCCAAGGTTGTGGAAGTAATTTAGAATTCTCTTTCCCCAACCCCAGCCCTGAAGTTGTTAGGAAAGAAGAGATCTGAAAGTAAGGTCTACAGAACAAGTGAGGTGTAACGACTGGCTTGGGAAGCCTGTGATAAAGGTCAGGGGAGCTAAATATTTTGACATGGTGTACGAATCACTTATAAAGTATTCACCACATGAGGGTCCATCTGCTAGGCTGATCAACCAGTAGGACAGGGGAAGCCAGAGCTAGTTCCCAGGACTCCTGGTTCTGTTTGGGATCCCCTTGGCTCCACACGCTTCAAGCCTCAGGCTCACCCACCCCCTTGCTGTGTCCCCTGCAGTCTGTGGAGATGAGAGAGATGGGGAAGGACGGCTACTCAGACAGCGACCACTACCTCCCTATGGAAGGGCAGGGCAGAGCCACCTCCATGCCCCGGCTCCCAGCTGAAAACCAGGTGAGGGGCTTTCATCGGAACCTTCCCAGGGGGCAGGTGAGCCCACAGAGGGCCCTCTCCCCTAGAGAGCAGCTGTTGCCTAAGGAGGCCTTCAACTCTGCTCTGTAGCCCCAACCCCAGAGGGATGTGCTATTATTCTCCCAGATTTTGTACTTTTGAAAGACATACCTTCCCTTTCTGGGGACTGTAGGTCATGATTCGCTAAGCATCCCATGGTGTAGGGAGTTGGGGGTAGGGATAAAGGCCTGAATACGGAGGAACTGAAGAGAGAGATGGTTCCAATTACTCTGCCTAAGAGGCACAGACAGCATGGTGGCTCCAAGGCTAGCTCCATAAGGCCAGGCTAGGTTGGGTGGGTAGAGGGGAAGGTGTTGCAGACTCCTTAGGAGTCTGAAGAGCCAGAGGCTTCTTTTTAGCCACTCAAGGCCCAGATCTCAGGGGGTGGAGCCAGTCAGACCACTCAGAAATCTCTTCACTAAGCCTTTGTCCTATCCCCACCACAATATCTACATGAACATGTGTGTATGAATAGCTACATATACACATACATATTGGATAGTCAATGCACAGATCTAATGGAGATGAGCTAAAGTATTAATAATGGAAATCTATTAATCCTTGAATCCAGTTTTGTTTTATTTTTATTGGTTTGGGTATATAACATTGGATCTTCTGTAGTGGATAACTGGCTTAGACCAACTTTGAATGAGTTTGGGGCCCCAAAGTCTATGTTGGCATCTGGCCCATTGCTTGGGTTGGAGCAGGGGTGGCAAGAAAGGGGAAAAATTCACCACTGGCAAAGAAAAACTTACAAAGAAGAAGTGATTAGTTGTTTCTGGAACTATATAAAATACAAATCCCTTGGACCTATTCCTTCTATAGTCTTCTCCAAGAAAACTCTTTCATTATGCCCAGCAAGCTTGAGCTCTGTGGAGAGAGACCCTCCTTAAGCTGGAGCCTTCCAAGGAATCAGAGCAAGAGAAGGAGTCTGAAGGATAAGGGTGGTGACATTCTCTTTGTAAATCCTTCTACACTGTCAGCACAGTTAAGATCAATCCTTAAAGCATGCTGCCATTTTGGCTGGGGGAAGATGTCCAAGTGGGGATTCAGGTTGGGAGGCAGGACTACTGGGAAGACCATTGTCAGTTTTACTGCTCCTACATGGCGCCTCCATCGACCCAATCCATTCTATACTTCCTGCCTAAGAGTGCTGAGGCCTAGCGCCCTACACATTTTACATCCAGGAAGGTAGGCAAAATTGAAACTAAAGGAAATATGTCACTTTTAATTTGGAGAACAAAGGGAAGGAGAGAGCTTTTTTGTGAGCACTAACAATCAGGGGAGTAGTGAATGTGAGGTGCAACCAGTGATGGGAGAAGACTGACCTTCCTCCTCTTCCTAGTCACTTTGGAAAAACAATGGACTGTTCTTGCAACTGGTCTGAGAGGCAAGACTTAGGGGGGGCATCAATTTGATTTAACAATATAACAAATATTAAGTGTCTTCTCTGTGCAGAGGACATAGTGGGAGTGGCCAGCTCTCCCATCCTGAAGGTTATGGGTGGTATGTGATATGTGTGGGTGATGACATGGGTACCCTTTAAAACCCATTGGTTTTTTTGATGTTCAATCCAAATGGATACAGGTGAGAATGTGGAAGATAAGGGGACCCATGCCTCACTCCCAGGAATTGGTCTGCCAAAGGGAACTTGGCCTTGGAACACCAAGGCCCTAACAGACAGATGGACAGACAGTGGACAGATTCCATCAGGCTTCCGGTGCCGCATGAGCATGCTCGTGGCCTCGGGCAGACTCAGTATGCCCACAGCAAGGGCCACTCCCAGCATGGCAGAGGTTCATGTGAACTGTACTCTTCATTGTGATAAAGATGAGACTTTGGGAGGGGCCTTGGTGTGAGTGTGCATATCCATGCACGTATGAATGTATGTGCATGTGTGTGTGTGTATGTGTGTGTGTGTGTGTGTGTGTGCTGCAGACTTCTAAGTGGTTGATTCTTGAATTGCATTACCAACCTATTAGCTTCTCCCCTATCCATATTGTAAGATGTGTGTGTGTGTGTGGGCAGGGGAGAGGGGAAGGGAATTCTGATTCCATGGTGTTGATCATTGTCAAGTCAAAGCTGTAACTCCCCTTCCCCTGACTCTTAGGTGGGCTCCTCCTGGGACTGAACCTCATGCAGGGGATGATGTAAGGAAAGATGGTGTTAGCAGGACCCTCCAAGTTCTGGCAAATGTCTGTCACAGTAGTCAGGAGTTGAGAGCTAAACTTGTGTCTTGTATGGCTTGGCCCTCCCAAAGCTATTGGATGGATGGATAGACAGAATGGTGCATGATTGAATGAATGGCCAGGGAGTCTACGAAAGACCCTGGAGTAGTCCATGTGTTTGCATGTTTGGCTTTAGCCAAGCTTTATGTGTGGCATTTGCGTTGGAACAGTGGGTGGCTTCATAGGGGGCAGGAACCCCTAAATTCTACTAAAGGCTGCACTGTTTCCTCTGGGGGCAGAGGTTCATCAGGAAGAACCCCTCCCCTTCTTCCATATTCAGGGAATGAGTCTGCTTAAGGAGGAAGGGAAGGGCTTTGGGAACCAGGGTGGGAGGCACGGTGGACAGGCTGAATATCCTGTCCTAGAGAGAATGGAAAGCCCTAGAGACACATATGCACACACCCTCAATCTCCAAGAAACATGGATGAGGCCATTGGCAATCAGGCCTATCAAGGTCTCGCCAGCCTCAGTGGAATGAGGAGACTAGGGCCATAACACTGCAGCTTTTAGCAAAAGCAATAATGGGCTGTAAAGGCCTCCTGTGGGTGATGGGGAGGCAGGGTCAGGGGACTTAATGCATGAGGCAGGGTCAATGGTCAGGGTGCTGGGAAACTTGCTCCAATCTCCGTGTTGCTTTCATTATCTCACATTTATCGATCATGTGCCTCCCTGTTGTCTTTCTATCTGTCTGGCCTTTTTCTGTCTGTCTTTTTCAATCTTAACATGTCAGCAGAGTGGTTTGTTCTCAGCAAACCTGCCCAGCATAAATAAAGAGTGTGATACGCTCTGAGATTAATTATCTGGAGGGGCTGCTCACTGATGACATTAATCTTCTCTTGCTCTCCTCACTTTTTCTCAGGTTTCTCTTTCCCCTTCCTCCTCCTGCTGTCCCCTCACTCACTGAGTGACACTTTTACATGATTTCTCCTCCCACTGACCAGCTCCTCCTTTTCCTTTTTTGCTTTGATATTTATTTTCTCCTTTCTGTTCTTTCTGTGTGCACCATCCTGTGGGGCTGACAGAGGAGAAAGGGCCGGCCTCGTGGGAATAATCTGAGTGTACGTACCTGGACTGGGGGGGAGGGGCGCTAAAGCTCTAGCCCCTCCCCTGTTTCTTCCCCGCTGATTCCTGTCACCCCCAACCTCTGCTGCAGGCTTGCTGTAGTGGCCAGAGCCTGGCTGTGCCTGCCACCCCACCCCATTCTCTCTCTTCAGGCAGGGTCTCTGGAGGTTTCTTGCTGCTGATGGGGTTGTATAGCCCTATAGGAGGGAACAGCTCTATGGCTGCTACCAGGTCTGGTCCAATCCAACAGTCATAACTAAGCCTGTGCAGGGGACTGAGCTTGGTGCTGAGGATTACAAAGATGAAAGAAGGGTCCCTGCTCTCAAGGAGCTCATGGTCTAGTAGACTGATTGATTCTTAATGTCTCCTCTCTCAAGATGACTTGGGCAGCTTCCCTAAGGACCCCAACGTCTATGATGATGTGCTTGCCTCTTTGGCTTTTCAGTCCTTGCAAGCCTCTTAACCACCCCAGAGACCTAGAAACCCTAAGCTAAGCCCTCTGATTTGGGCTTCAGGCTGGAGGCACCCCCATCCTCCCAGAGGTAGGCTGCTGAAACCAGGTCTCCTTGTCTTCCCTTCCCTTCAGACACCTAAGCAACTGTCCACTTCCCTCTGAGTACTCCTTCCAGCTCAGAGGCCCATCATTCCAGACTCCAATTAAGCAATAAACTGACCAACACACTACCCTACACCTCTTCCTCCCCTCCTCTATTCCCCTTGGCCTCAAGGGAGAAATATGCAGTCTATTCTGTTCCCCCATTGTGTTTTGGCCATAGGTGGGGCAAGAAGCAGTCCCTCTCGGTCCTAGAAAACAAGATCCTGGGCTCCCAGCCTTCTTCCCTCCTGGCACTTTGAAACAATAGAGAGTTTCTCTGAAACATTCAGTCAAGTGAGGTCAGCAACATAAGAGGAGTTACCAAGGGAGACAAAAGGAGCAGGGCATCTTTTTGAAAACCAAAAAAACCCATTTTTTTTCTACTCGGGACTGGATGGGATCCTGTAAAGCACCTGTTACAGCCTTTCAGCCTTCCCTTCTCCATCTCCCAACCCCCTCCACCCACCCAATGTCATTAGAGGCCAGAGAGAGGGTCTGTTTCTGGTCAGCTCTCTGTTGACCCAGGCTCCCACAGACAGAGGAAAAGCTTATGGCCTAGCCTCCACTGAGGCTCTCCTCACATTCCTTTTTACACTCAGTGTATGTGTGTCTCTCACAGATGGCAGAGGACGTGCCCTTGGAGAAGAGGTGAGGGGTGGAAAGAAGCTTTGCCATCCTGGCCCCGTGATGGGCCTGAGGCAACAGGGGAGAGCTATACATAGAGGCAGGCAGGGTCCTGCTCTCTGAGGGTGAGATTACAAGGCTAGGCTCAGCTCAGAAAGAAACCAAATGAAAAGAAAGGAAGGACACGGAGGTCCCCGGCCTCATTTAACAGAGAAGCGAAAGAAGATACAAAGATGTTAGCAAAATCTGGGCCTAGAACCTAGAGGATCAGACTCTCCGCTCCAGGCCAGGCTTTTTCCATGTGGCTGTTCTGCTTCTGGGGATTCTACCCCCTTACCCTAGGCCCTCCCACTGAGACCCAGGAAAGTCAAGTGGTCATGGGGGTAGTATTTCTGGAGCCCAGGGCTCAAGGGCACCTAAAATGGTTTAGTTACATCTTTCCTGAAAGAACAATTGTGGACAATTAAGTGTAGCTTATGTGGACAAGTCACTGCTCCCCTGCCCTGCCTGTTTTCCCTCCCCAAACACACTAACCTGCTCACAGGTGATGGGCAAGACTGACCTGGGACACTATTGAGGCTTTGGGATGGTCTGAAAGAATTCCATGAAGGATCCAAAATGGTCACCTTCACCTCCCTCATCAGCCTGACCTACTATGCCTCAGTGACCCCCAGAGCCAAGCCTACACAGCTCTAGTCCCCTTGGTAGGAGAAAGGGACCGGAAGGCATTCACCTTAGGCTTAAAGACAGCCTCTCCTTGCTTTCATGAATGTTAATAAACCAGAAAGACAGTTTAGGGCAATGGAGATCTATAAGTGGGAGAAATATTAATCCTGTGTTCCCCTGCACACACATTCCATTCCATAGGAGGATACAGAAGCTAGGATAAAAAGGGAAGCTGAGTATCACCACCAGTTTTGTAAAATATCAAGGTAGGGGAGCAAAATGAGTGACCTTTGGGAGTCCTGGCCCCAAGTGTTCCAGAGCTCATTGGACTCTACCCAAGAATTGGCTAGACTTCACAAAAGCTTTTTCATATGGGGTGTTTAAGGCTAGGAAAGCCAAATGTCTAACTGGAACTAACGGTACTGTTTGGTAGGTTGTCCTGTCCCCAAATACCTTTTCCAACTTTCCCAGCTTTCTCTCTAATCCTGCCTTCCATGGCACCACACAGTAATGGTGGCCATCACTACAGTCTCAAAGACATTGCAATGACTGTGGCCATGGAGAAAGGGACAACACCTCAAGTCATATCCAAAGATTCCTCCCTGGCAGGCCCCCCTGCTATGGAAGCACCTGGGTTGGGGACAAGTCTACCTCCAAGCTGCCCTCCCTCTACTGGTAACCCAGTGGGGATGACCCCAAGACTGAGGTTGGCTGCCTCCAGGGCTTTGTCTACTTCATTAGTGACCATACATTTGGGCTTCTTGTTCTACCCTCAGACCATCTCTGATACCAGTCCCATGAAGCGCTCGGCTTCCATGCTGGGCCACAAAGGCAGGCGCTTAGATGACTACTCCCTAGAAAGAGTCACCCCAGAAGAGAACCAGCGGCACCACCAGCGACGTCGTGAGCGGGGCCACCGGACATCAGAGCGCTCCCTGAGCCGATACACAGATGTGGATACAGGTTGAGTGTCACCTGTGCCCTAACCTCCCTGTACTGGTCAGCCATCCAAGCAAGATACCATCTTATATCATCCTCTTCTAAGGAGAAAGCTGGTGAAAAATGTTCTGTTATCCAAAGTAGGGAATGAGAGGAATATGGAGGTGATGAGGGCTGGAGAGATATGGGTACAGGAACTTCAAGACTGGAATTCCCTGTGTGGGCTATCTGGAAAAGAATTCACAGACTCAAGCATTGTTGAGGTCAAGCTGGTAAAAGATTTATTATGCTTTTCAGCAGGCAAGAGTTCTTAGGGAACCAGCAACCTTAGAGGGATAGAGGTAAAGTTTATATAGAATATTGAATAGTAAAATATGTGCCAAATGTACTAACTAGGTGATCCAGGGCAGGATTAGAGAGTGGTTAAGTCAGTTCTTAAAGGAACATTCACTTTTGGTATCTACTGCACAGGTCATTTTACCCAGAGTTCATCAGGAAATAGCCCAATAAGGGGCTACATGGAGGTGTGGTTTTAGGCCTGAAATGTCACTAAGACAACTAGCAGTCAGGGCTGACTAAGGAATATCAGGCTGCTCTCATCAATGTCTTGTTAGGCAAGATAAATGTAACGGAGTATCCATATGTCTAAGTCTAGGATACATATGATTGTTAATGAGTAATAAATGTTGTTATGACCCAGTACACAGCCCATTCAGCCAGTACACAGTGGGTTCAGACTATTAAGTTCTATAGATGCAGCTGGCTACTGTATCAGCAAAAGAGATAAAAGTTTTGCTGGGGTGTCCTTGGACTGGCAAGAAACTGCCTGGAATAGTGTCTTGAGGCTAGAAAGAAATGTGGTTTTTAAAAGAAAAATGTGATTTTAGAATTGGGACCCAAGCATATGCATCCAAGCACCCCATCAGAGAGAGGAGGTAATAGGCTCTATGATCCAAATGTATAACGTGGCAGTCAAAATAACTGATGTACCCATAGGCTGCTTTTGGAGAGGCATCAATCTAAAATGAGAGAGGTGTCAGTCCCACTCACCTGTCTCTGCCAAGACCAAACCACACTGGGAATATCATGTTTAGCTCTGGCTACCACATTTTAGGAAGGATGGATAAACTGAAGAGCATCCAGGGAAGAAAAACTACATACTGGTTGTTCTCAAGATGTTTAGCCTGAAGATAGTTGTCTTCAAGTATTTGAAAGACTTTTATATGGAAAGGAAGTTAGATTTTTTCTGTTTTGCTCCATAGAGCAGAACCAGGGGCAATGGGTGGAGGTTTCAGCGAGGTTGATTTAGCATCAATCCTAACCATCTGAATTATGGAAAAGTAAAATTAGCTGCCCTGGGAAGTAGTTCCCTCTCACTGGAAGCCCTCAAGCGGAAGCTAGATGACAGCTTGTTGGGGAATGCTGTCATAGGAGTTAGTGTTCAGGTATTGGGCTAAATGACCTCTGAAGGTCCCCAAATCTGATATTCAGTGAAGTATGAGAACAGGAACCTGTGAGTCTGGAAAACCAAAGAAACAAGTCAGAGAACAACTGGGTGAACTCCTCTGGATAGTCCTCTGCCCTTCCCCCTCAGGCAGGCTTGGATATAGGTCAGAAGTGTAAAGGCACCTGCCCTTGTCCACACTTACTCTTATGGTACTTGGAACAATGATGAATAATGATGTTAGCGGGAAGAACATCAGTGGCCTGAAATAAGTATGATACTAATGGGTCATATTTTTTTCATTTTTATTAAAAGTTATAAGTTGTTTTAAAATATATATATATATAAAGGTACATAGGTAGGATCCTAGGATTCTGAGCTGGCCCTGTCCCCCCTGTCCCCCCTGGCAGAGCTCACATCACTGCTGACCCCCTCCCTTTGAAGAAAGAACAAATAGAGAAGCTCATCTGCAGGGTGGTCTGCACTGTCATTTGGGAGTGAGGTAAAGATACAAGAAACTTATAGTCTAATGAGGGAAACTAGACTGATCCACGTGAAATACTTAAAGGGTTAAATTGTACTATCGTGATAGGCACTGGGAGTGTAGAGAAGAGAGGGGCTAGTGTGAACTGGAGTAGTCAGGGAAGGCTTCATTATACAGGAAGGAGAACCTAAGGGGAGCTAAGGAGAGGAGAGGGGCTATTCCTGGCAGAGCTAACAGCAAAGTTATCTGAGCCAGGGATGAATGAACCCAGAATATCGAGGACCCAGAGGAAGGAGAGAGGATGTAGTCACCCCTAGAAAAGGTGATGGTCTAAGTGAGATACAGGAGACTGGCAGGCAACATAAGCCAATGTGTGTATTCTATGCAAATTATATAGAATGAATATAAAGGGAAGGAGTCCCAGGTAAGGTGGGCAATGTGAAAATGAAGAGTTTGGAGTCAAAAGCCTAGGTTCATGTTCCAGGTTCTGCCACTTCTTTGGATGAGTCACTCCCCTACCCCAGCCTCAAAATTTCCTTGTCTAGAAAATGAGGGAACTGGACTAAGGTCCCTTTGGGTTCTAAATTCCATAGTGTTATTATGATCATAGTTCAAGGAGGGCTTCACAGAGGAAGGAGGCATCATCCAGACAAATAGATTAGAATGTTGGGAGCCTAGTAAGGGGTTTCATGATGCATCAAAACAAAATTTATCAATAAAAATTAGGATAAAGGAAGTAGAAGGGCCTTGCATGAGAAAGAAACTGCATGAGCAAAGGCAAAGATGGATAAAGTGTAGATAGAAGGAATGAGAAGATCAATCTGATACGAGGGTCTTAGTCAACTTCCCACCTCTGTCACTTCAGATATAATCATTAATAACACCTGCGTAAGTAACCTTGGACAAGTCACTTACCCTCGTTGGTCTCCAGTTTCCTCACCTATAAAATGAGGAGACTGAATTAAATGAGGTGATTGAATTAAATCATGGCAAAGGTTGATTTCAACTCTAAAATCATCTAAGTCTCTTAAGGAGAATGATAAGATAGAAAGGTCCTTCGTAGGAGGGTTCAGGTGAACTGAAGCTGAAGAAAGGACACCACGTGGAGGCATGAGGGAGTAAGCACCTGGAAGGTCTAGAATGGTGTCCATGGAAATAAGAGATGGACCAATGTCAAATGTAAGGAGCAAGTCAAAGGATGACCAGGAGGATAATAATCAATGGAGCTGATAATGATGATGGAAATGGGTAAGTTGGTAGGAAAGTACAGTTTTAACACTGAAGTTTTAAGATACTAGAAGAAACACCTTAGCGGAGATACCACTGACACATCTGGAGAGAAGTCAGACTTAGAGACATGGTAGAGACCCTCCACAGAGCGTGGCTGCTGAAAACTGTCAGGGACAGAGAATGAGCGACTTGCCATAGAGGTCCAAAGCCAGTGGGAGACAGTTTGGGGGCTCAAAGAAGAGCTGCTTGAGGATACCAGGTAGGAGCTTGTTAGAAAAAAGAGAGAGCAAAGTCCAGGGAAGGAGAGCACTTGTAGAAAGTCTTTGCACAAGGAGGCTGAGAGTCAGAAACAAGAGAAAAGTGAGAACTGTTAAGAGAGTAGGTGGTAAGTAACTCTGGCAGCCTCCCCCAACCAAGTTCCTCTTGGTTCCATCAATTTCCCCACTAGGTCTGAAGTCTAAGGGCAGGGTATAAGTACTTAGGGCATTCCTGCCTCCCTTACCCATCTCTCATGTGTCATGTCTGTCTCTTCCTATCTCTGGCCCAGGCTTGGGAACAGACCTGAGCATTACCACCCAGTCTGGGGATTTGCCTTCAAAAGATCGAGACCAGGAGCGAGGAAGGCCCAAGGACCGAAAACACCATCAGCACCATCACCACCACCACCACCACCACCCATCTTCTGACAAGGAACGCTATTCCCAGGAGCGGTCTGAGTATGGACGGCCCCGAGCCCGAGACCAACGCTGGTCTCGTTCCCCCAGCGAGGGCCGAGAGCATATGGCTCATAGGCAGGTGGGTCTGGCATATTGCCCCTCTCCCCCTGGTTCCACTTGGTCATGGAGAGCACAGAGATATGAGTGAAAGGTCAGGCTGACAGCTTCAAGGGCAGGACTTAAGAGAAATCTAATTTGGGAGACTAAGACTGGTCCTCCATCAAACTATCTTCCACTATGCCCTGAGCAGTCCTGCTCATAGCTGTAGGGCCTGTTCTTGTCACAGCTCTCCTTCAGGACCTACTCACTCCAGTGGGTTCCCCCAGCCCCAGAGTAAACAGAATGGCAGTGGGATACAGTCTAGTATATACAGAGAGACAGGGAGCAACAGAGAGCAAAGGGCAGAAACAAGCACTAATAAGTAGTGAAGGATAACTTGTGCATCAAGGCCTTTCAGGTCAGTACCTGAAAGAAATGTATGTTGGGAAACACTGAACTGGTGAGAAGAAGGTAGGCAATGAGTATCTGCAAACTAACCAACCATGAGCTCTAACACATAGGCAAAGGTCAAGCAACTGCTGTAGCTGTAAGAAAAAAAACTGGGCAAGAAAGAGTAGGATGGGTAGGGGCCAAAGCCCTACCACCAACTAGCTGATTCTCCCTTCTGGCCTCATAGCCACATGTTCCCTCCCTTTCTCCTCCTCTCCCTTCCCCTCCCGTGTGAGGAAAGACCTACTGATCTATGCCTAGAGTTGGGGAAGGCACACAGGCCAAGCCCAGAAACTCTCCTTCCCTCCACCACAGCAGTTGCCCTCCATAATTCCCTGTGTGCCAGGTCCCATGACAGTCCATAATGGAGTGGGGGTAGGAGGAGTTATAACCCCCCTCACACACACAAGACTAAATGAGAATGGGACACTCATTCCCCTTAGGGGAGAGATGCCCAGCTCTATGAAGTGGCTACCATACCCAGGAGGGCACTTCATCATTAGCTCCATCCCAGTGACCACAAATTCGGTGCCCTCTATCCTTACCCATGCCATTCTCTTCTACTGCGGCTACTTTTGCTTAAGTTGTTTGAAATCTCTTTTTGGTTTTCTGGACGGTTCCTCAGCTCAGTTGGCCCTGCCTGGCCCTGGCTCATGTCCCTTGCCCGCTGCCCTGCTGTGTTTTTTTTTTTCCTTTAACCCTTGGCTTCCCCTTTTTTGGTTTCAATTATGATTTATTTCTGTGCTCTGGACTCGTGAGTAATTTTGGGAACTTTTGCTACTTTAAACCCCGAAACTTACAAAACTCCATTTCTCATTTCTCTTCTCACTGTTTTTGTGTTTGTTTTTTACTTTCTCTCCCTTGTTGTCTCTTATCTCCTCTTCCCTGTGGCTGTTGCTTTCCTCCTTTTTTCCATTAAAATGTTGTTTTTCTTCTTCCCCTCCCTCCTCTGTTTTCTTTTCCGTTGTCTCCTTTGCCTCCTTCTCTCCGTCTTGTCCTCCGTTTCCTCTTGTCTCTTCTTGGTTGGTTTTGTTGTATATTTTTTTTTGATTTCCTTTGTTTCAATTTTCGTGTAGGGCAGTAGTTCCGTAAGTGGAAGCCCAGTCCCCTCAACATCTGGTACCAGCACACCGCGGCGTGGACGCCGCCAGCTCCCCCAGACCCCCTCCACCCCCAGGCCACATGTGTCCTATTCCCCAGTGATCCGTAAGGCTGGCAGCGCAGGTCCCCAGCCGCCGCCGCCGCAGCAGGCAGTGCGCCCCTGCAGATCCTCCACTCCCGGACCACGGAGGTACCAGGCCCCCTCTGCCGAGCACCAGGTGGGGGAACGGCCCTCTGGAGGGGGCCACGGCAGTAGCCGCTCACCAGGAATGGAGCGGCATGCCACTGCCCCACCACGAAATGAGTCCCCGAGGGCTTACCGTCATGCTGGGTCTCGGTGGCCAGCACCTAGCCCCCACACCTCAGAGGGGCACCCGGGACTCCGGCACCACGGCGGCTACTATCAGAGCTCAGACTACGACGCCGACGGCCCAGGGAGCGAAGAGGCAGCCTTCACTTACGATACCCCGCCACATGCCTCCTCTGGTACCGGGCGGTCGCCCAGGACTTCCCGGGCAGGAGGCCCAGCCTCAGTCTCGCCCTCCAGACACGGGCGGCGATTACCAAATGGCTACTATCCTACCCACGGACTGGCCAGGCATCGAGGGCAAGGCCCCCGGAAAGGACTGCACGAACCCTATAGTGAGACTGACGATGATGACTGGTGCTAAGTCCTGATGTGTGTGCCCCTCGCACACACACACTCACACACACACACACACAGCCCCCAAACTTCCCTCATTCACATGAACCTACACCCAGAAGACAAAATTACAATAACTGTCACGAAAAATGGAAAAAATGTTTTTTAATTTCAAACTCTTGTTAAATTTGCCAAGCAGGGATGGGCAAGGGGAGGGACAAGTTGGGAAGGGAAGCTGGAAAACGAAGATTTTCATAAAAGGGAAGAAAGAAAAAACTTCCTTGAGGATGGAAAGAGGAGGACAGAAACAAGGGGTGGGAACAAGGATCCAGAACATATCTGTCCTTTACAGACAAAGTCAGGATAATCCTTGAGGAGAAAAGGCTACAACTTGCAGGTCTGGGGACCAGCTCAATCATGCCAGAGCAGACACCTTTCCTGGAACATCTACCTTAGAGCCCTTCAGGAGGACAAACCTCATAGCTAAAGGGAGTTTGAATTTGTTCAGCAACTTTGGAGAACTTTGGGGGAAAGGAAAAAGAGGGAAAAAAACATTTTTAAAAAGTAAAATGGGAAGAAAAAAGAAAACCTCTATTGATGAGTTTTATCATCTCAATTAAACTTTTCCTTTTCCTAATGAATGACAAGAAGAGTTAGTACCCATTCTCCTGGCGAAGAGGGACCTGATGCAATATAAATGCACACAGCACACCCCCCTTACCCCTCTCTGGCCCCTATGCAGACCTTCCTCTGCACTGAGACAGACCTGCACACACACACACACACACACACACACACACACACACACACACACAGAGGAGTGCTTGCTGGTTATACCAAACCCTATTAATACTGCCTGCAGAAATAAATTTTAAAAAATAAACTAAATTTTAAAAAGGACAAAAAAAAGATTGAGAAAAGCAGCATTTTTTCTGACATTTGGTCCTGCTTGAAACAACAACAAAAACGAACCACCAATTCCTTTGCTTCTTTTTTCCTTTTTCCTACTTTGTTTGAAAACTGTGGGCTTGGGACTGTGAATTATTGCATGAAATTCAAAAGAAAACAAAAAATAAAAAAAAAACAAAAACAAATCAAACCAAAAGGGTTTTGGGTTGCCATGTTCTTAGTCCTCCTCTTGGTAAGGGTTCATCATCACAAGCAAGCTTTTTCCAGGGACAACAAAGAAAAGAGTATTTTTCTCTCCTTTTTCTCCAAAGTAACAAGTTATTGACAAGGATGAATCAGAAAGACCTTGAACCAAGGAAAGGAAGGGTGAAAGGAGATAAGCTAGGCAAGAGACTCCACTAGCCAAAAGAAATTGGAGTAACCTTTGCCTTCCCTAACAGGATCACTTTGAAAAGTCAATTGGAACCGACTTTTGGAGCTAGAATTCAAACCAGATGCCCTGCCCTCCTCTTGCCCCTGCCCCTTGAACCTTTACTGTGAGGACCTCACACCTGGCTTCTGCATGCCATTGATGAAAGATTCTGTCCATGGACTGCACTCCCTGGGGCTCCAAGTAGTGGCTCAGAGCATTCTGGGAAGCTATAGGTCCTGGATGCCAAGAGATAGGAGAAGCTGTGGCCATCAATCTATTGTAAAACACTCTTTGTGAGGTTTCACCATGAGCTACCTGTTACAACTGTCTTGCTGCCCTGTGCAAGTTCTTTGTGGAACAGTTAGCTTGCCCTGGCCGGGTTAGCTTTGGCAGGCTTAATGAGTTTTATTTCATTTGTTTCTTCTGGTGCCAAGTTGGAGCCAGAAGGAGTATATTATGGGATCACCAACTGAGCCCTGCAATGAGCTACTTGGCATAGCTTTTTGCTTTCAGGCAGAACCCCTTTCTTTCTGAGCCCCTGCAATTGAGATTCAAGGCCAACAGAGTATCTACATTGGTTGAGGTGAGTGAAAGGTTGCAGGAGAGATGAGTAAGCTGCTCCCAGTTCTTCATGGAAGACTGAGGGGCTCTTTGATCTTCCAAGTTCCCCAAGCCTCAAGAATTCAACTATCTTCAACTGCCCACTGCAACCATTTAGGTGGATCCTACATCTCTCTTTACCTGGTTCTCTACTCCACCTAAGATTACTTACATGAAGGAGAAGACTGGATGAACCAGATTCTAGTCCCTGTACCATATGAAGGTCAGTTAGTGAGCAGAAACTAAAGGGCCCAAGTGACACAGACACAGAATCCTGTCCCTTGCACAGTACATTCCTCTAAATTTCAGTCCAAATCTTTTCATGGCTCCTATGTAGAGATTGCTAAGCCACTAAAGTTGAAGGTGGACCCTTTTGGGTCCGCCCAAAGAATTTTGGGTTCACAAGTTACTGAGGAAATGTGTCTGAGGTCCTTGGGAAGTTACTACTAATGCCCAGGTCCTTTCACCAAGCTTAGCCAATGAAGCTCAAGTTAAATCACTGCACTTCAGGTGGTTACAGAATAACCCTAGGACATGACTTGGTGGCAGGTAAGCAATGAATCACAGTGTCTTGAGTTGGAAGGAAAAACACCTAGTCTAATACATTCTAGAAGTAAGAATTCCTTTCTCCCCACCACATCCTCTACAAGTGTCTGGGTATTCAGCCATTGTTTGAAGACCCCCTTAGTGAATTCTACTTTTGGTTAGCTCAAGTGCTTAAGAAGGTTGTGTTTTTGTGTGTTTTTGTGTGTAGACTGAGCCTAAATTTACCTCTCTGAAACTTTGAGGCATTAATTCTAATTTTGCCTCCCAGGCCTCAGAATAACCAATCTAATGCTTTTTTCATGTAGCCCTTCAAATGGTTGGAAAGAGCTATTATATCTGTCCTCCCTATCCTCTACTTACAACCCTTCTCTTCTCCAAGCTAAACAACCCTTTTTCCTGCAACCAATCTTCATATGGCATGATCATGAGGGCTTTACCAACCTGATTGCCTCCTGGATGCTCTCCAGCTTGTTGTCAATGTCACTCATAAAATATGGCATCCAGAACTCCAAATGTGGCATAGCTATGGCAGGGTGTAGGTTATCATCTCCCTCTTTCTGGACACTATGTCTCCTTCCTTTCATGGAGCCCAAAATCACATTCACTTTTTTGGTTGTCATATTAACATGACTTGAAGACCACTAAGATCCCCAGACTGTTTTTAGATAAACTATGGTCTACCCATGCCTCCTCCATCCTGTACTTTTGAAATTGATGTTTTACCAACTTTCATGTAAGACTTTATATTTACACCTATTCAATTTTTATCTCAGTAGAGACTAGCCCATCGAGATCTTAATACCATCATACACGTTAACTAGCCCACCCAGCTTTGTGCTATTTGCAAATATGATCAGTGTCATTCATGCCTTTGTCCCAATCCTTTTTTAAAATGTTTAATAGCACTGGACAGAGGATAACTAGAGTGAGGGGCACTCAGATACAGGCTTCCCTCCAAGCTTTGACCATTCTTGGAACCAGTCATTTAAATCAGTTCTTAAATATCCTAACTATACTTATCATCTAAGCCCATAACTGCTCACCATCTTCTCCATAAAAACAGCATAAAAGAATTTGTCCAACAGAAAAAAAAATCTTCCAGAGAAGTCTCACAGATTGGCCCTGCTACCTGCATTCCCCACAACTCTCTGCTCTCTCTCACCCATGTACTTTTTTGTGAAACAGAGTACTTTACCCAAGCTTCTCTGGCTTTTACTGAAGAGGAAAAATTAGACTTTATATGTTTCTTACCTGTTTGGCTTTAATTACCATGGAATCCCAGATACCCCAAGGCTAGACTTCAGGTGATAAAGCAGAAAATGTAACCTGGCTAGACACAGGACACAGGCAGAAATCTTCACTACCTGCAGCTCAACTTCTTTCAAATAAGTATGTATTGTTGGCAGCCCCCAGGGTTTGAGATCCAAAGTCCAGCTCACTCAGAGATCCAAGCAGCCAGTCTAGGAGATTTCCTCTGTGAGACTGAGTCCTGTGTCTGGACTGTCCTAAAAGCCATGTATAAGACAAGAACTGGCTGATATAGTAAGAATGCCCAGAAATGACAGAGCACTCTTTGTTTCTGTTTTGAATATAGGGGCAGGGCTTGCAAACACCCAGTGTGGCCTTGATCAGGACCACCCCTTGTCATCAGAAATGGGGAGACAGGGTCACTCACTTCACTAAGGCCAGCAAGGGACAGCAATAACCCTGTTCCTCAAAGTTACAGGTTAAGGGAAAGGCTATGAGAAGCAGAATCCCTATATGGGTTTTGAAATCTGCTGCCTAGATAGGGATCTCTTTCACAGTAAACAAACTACTAAAATTCTTGTTAATAGTAAATATTAACAATAATTTATTTTTAATAGTAACTCATCTATAGCACATAAAAGATTGTTACAAAGCACTATTTTTAGAACAACCCTATGAGTTGAAAAGCACAAGTATTATCCTCATTTTACAAACAAGGAAACTGAGGCTCTGAGAAGTGACTTGTCTAGTCCTAGCCAGTAAGTGGTAAATTAAATTGTGGTAAGTGGTAACCTAAATTAGAATCAATCATAAAACATTAACATATATGATATACCTGGCTTTGTACTAGATATTGTAGATAAAAGACAAAAATGAAACAGTCCCTGTCCTTGAGTTACTTATATTCTTTTGGGGTAGATAGACAATGCCTATGCAAGTGTATATAGAATATATATCCCCCAAAATTACATAAAGATAAGGTAAGTGAGAGATCCCAGCAGTTGTAGGGATCAATAAAGACCTTGTATAGAAGATAACACTTAAAGTTCAAGTTTGAGGGAAACTAGGAATTCCAAGAGTGAGGAAGGAATGCATAAGCAGGATGGTGACCAGCCTATACAAAAGCATGGAGGTGGGAGATGGAATGTCAAGTGTCAGGAATAGCAATAAGGTTTGTTTGGATGAACTGCAGTGTAAAAGGAAGCAATGTATATAGTAAGCCTGATAAAGTAGTTTGGAGCCTGATGGAAAAATGACAACAGATGAATTTGGTTTTGACCCCAGAGGTACTAGGGAACTATTGAAATTTATTAAGGAAGAAAACAATGTGGTCAGATCTATGCTTTAGGAAAATCATTTTGGTAGCTTCAAGGAATACATCACAGAGAGGATTACTGATACATGGAGGCAAAGCCGAAAAGTACTGCAATGATCCAGGCAAGAAGCGATGAGGGCCTGAAATAGGTTGGTAACACATCTATGATGACTAACATTGCAACAAGACTGACGAGAAGGCTGATGGTACACTTGACAGAGCTAGAAAGATTCAGAAGAGGGATGGGTTTGGGAAAAAATAATTCATTTTTTTGGGGGGCATAATGAGTTTGAGATGCCTACAGACACCCAAGTCAAAATATCCAATAGTCATCATCTACACTGAGATGATAATTAAACTCATGGAAAGTGATTAGGTCAAATAATAATAACGGTATTTATATAACATCTGGTATTTGCCAGGCTCTTGGCTAAGCACTTTACAAATATGACCTCACTTGATCCTTATAACATCTGTGCGAGGCATATGCTATTATTATCCCCATTTTACATCTAAAGAAACTGAGGCAGACAGCTGTTAATTGACTGGCCCAGGGTCACACAAGGTCATATTTGAACTCAGGTCTTCCTGACTCTAGACCCAGAGCTCACTGTGCCCCCTAGAAGCCTGAAAGTGCAGCCTTCAAAGAGGGCCCAGAACATAGGCCTGGGGTATATCCCCTTACAACATAGAAGAAGACCCAACGAAGACTGAAAAGGAGCAGTCAGAAAGGTGGAGGAAATTCAAGACAGATGAAAATGTTCAGGATATCTGAGTTCTCTACATTGTCAAATGCTGCAGAGATTATAAAGAAAGCACTGTGAAAAGGTTATCAGATTTGGCGACTGAGATCCTGATAAGCAGTTTTGTACCCAGATATTCATATCCAGCGTGCTTTGTACTACACCCCTGGTACCTCTTGATTACACAGACTGACCTCATAACCAGGGCTTTCTCCAAGGTTTCAGAGGCCAGAACCCAAACCAGACTCACCTCACACAGCAAACTCTTGCCTCTTGACTTGACTCCCCCAGGATATACCTGGTCCTCCATGCTGTGAGTCAGACCTCCTGGGCCTCACAGAGTACATTACCACCTGCCATGGGGTGGAACCTAGCAGGAGAAGTTCTTGAAAAGTCTAATTACTTGCCTCTTTCAAATGGACCTTTCTCCACCTATTCTCTTTGTTCAGATTTATTTCTCAATGGTAAGCATACTCCCAACCCTTCCTTAACCCATCTCAGTGATTCTAAACTCCAGCAGACAATATACAAACCTGGTTCCCCAGCCCCAACTGCCTGCACCCTTATTCCCAACAACCTCAATCCTATTCCCCTGTAATGTTCCACTATAGATTTACCCACCTGATCCACTGGGCTTTCTGCTCCAAAGCCAGCAAACTTGGTCTCATCTCAAACATCTTCCTTTCTCACTCCTCCCATCTTCTGGCATTCATTGAGATCTGGCTTTTTTCCTGTTGACAACTGATCCCTGGCCTCCTTTTCCAGTTGTGGTTGAACTTCACTCAAGCTTCCCAACTGACGAGAAGACTCCCTGCTCCTCACTATGGTTACTTCCAGATTCTCTCTCCACCACTTTCACTCAGCAGTCCTTCCTTTGAAGTTCACGATATTCAAATTTACCAACCAATGCAGAGAACTGGTGGCAGTTATCTATTGATCACCACACACACCTCCCTTCCCACCCCCTTCAGGACATTCTTTTTTCTTCTTCAATGAATTCAGTGTCTGGCTCAGACATTTTTTTCACCCCAACTCCTGCTTTCATAAGAGGGGACTTCAGCATACATGTTGATGCTCCTTAAATACACTAATTTCCCCATTCCTCAGTCTACTAAATTCCCATGACCTACTCCTCCATTCTACTTTGGCTACACACAGAGATGGTTATACCACTGATCTTATCATCACTCATGAGTCTTGAACTCTGAAATGTCTTTACCTTATCATAATTTTTCATCATTTCATTTTTCATCATTCCAGGCCTTCATCACCTCTCACCTGGAGATCACAGCAATAACCTTCTGAATGACCTTCCTGCATCATTTCTCCTTATTCCAATCTATCCTCCATTGAACTGCTAAGATGCTTTTTCTAGATCATAGGTCTAACCATGTCATCACCTCCTCCCTAAGCTCTGGTGGCTCCCTATTTCCTCCAAGATCAAAAATAGACTCTTCTGTTTGGCATTTAAAGCTCTTTATTATTTGATCACTTTCCTCCCTTTCCAATGTACTCACACTTTACTCCTCTCCCTTTACTCAACAATCCAGTTACACTGACTTACTTTCAGCTCCTGGAACATGGCACATCATCTGCTATCTCCTCTCTATCTTCTGTGCTCTCTATCCTCACCTCTACTACCTAGCTTCCCAGGCTAAGAGACTCAGTTAACATACAAGAGACCATTCTCAGTCGTCACTCCCCACTCCATCCTACCCCTCCTCCCAGTACCTTCCCTGTGAGTTTATATTCCATTTATGTTGTATATATTTGCACATCACACTGTGTGAGCTCCTCAAAGGCAGGAACTGTCTTTACCTTTCTTTGTACCCTCTAGCTCTTAGCAGAGTGTTTGGCATAAAAAAGGTGCTTATTCAACACTGGTTGACAGGCTGACCAAAGTATCTCCTTCCAAACCCTGTGTTCAAGACCCCCAGCCCATTTTCATGAATTCCAGCAAACTCTAACAACTTGAAGAATTATGAGTTTCTTTAAATTTCTTTTGTTTCTATTTCCTAGCTCTTGAGATCTCTAGGTCTGTATCTAAACTCTGCAAACGACCCCCAGAACAGCTGTTGTTGGTATATAATGAAACCTAATTTTCCTCAGATTTGTAAAGCTCCATTTCTTAACACAGACATGGAACTCCAATCTCCACCATCACTCCCAGGAGAGCCTCCCTCTAGAGAAGGTGGGGGATGGTGCATCTTTGTTCTGAACTAAATGTGGGTGGAATTCAGACCACGCAACACAAAAAGATCTGATTTCATTAATGTTGATAGTGTCCACTACCCTGGAGAAAAGCTAGAGGTGGGGAGAGGGAAAATGCTGCCTGGAGAGAACAGGGCCAGTTTGTGGCTTTGTGGTTCTGGATGGTATTATATGTATGGGTGAGGGTACAGAGAAAGTCAGGTTCGAGAGCAACAAGATGGGGAAGTGAATAAGCCCCTTGTCATCTTGATTTTCAATCACTTGAATTCCCTGCCCTCCCCTCAGTCTGTTCTAATTTTCCATGATGCTCAATGATCATACACTTTAGCCACTGGGAAAAAACCCAGAATTGTATCTCATTTTGCCTTGGCCTCCTTTCCACCATGACCACCCATCCCCCGTGAGAAGTCATAACTGGTGGATATGCAGAAATACCTCTTCCTTCCAGTTTCATTGGTTCTTCCTCCAACTCTGTCCTCAAATGACTGTACTTTATGAGACCCAAGACTTCCTCTACTTTTTGATATGTCACACTCCAAGCCCCTAAGACCATTTTCAGAGGTGGGGGGCAGTTTTGAAGTGTAAGAACAGCAACCATACATTGTTATACCATTGGCAAAACAGAAATTCACAATCATGAAAGTTTACCTTCCAGGCTCCAGTCGTTGTGGTTAAAGGTAATGGAAGAAATATGGCTTAAGGGCTGGAGGCAATGATGAAAGGATGGCATCTAAAGTATCAAGCATCTGCAGATCCTCAACTCTGAGTAAAGGGAAGCTGTAGAAACTTTCCCTTTCTCAGCAAGGCAGAGGAAGGAGTCCTTGTGGCTTTCAGACAAACTGGCACCTATCCCCACATCTTTCATGCCTGTCCAATGTAACCCAGCAACAGTCTGGGGAGAAATGATGTACACAACAGTCCACAGGATAGGGGGCTGCCTGCTGGCCAGCAAAAGGGCACTGGGAATCCTCAGAGATTTTAGAGCCATCTGTCAGAAAGGGACAGAGACCAATTGGTTGAGGCAACCTTCTGCCTTTGGGCCTCAGGATGAAGCCTGAGGCCAAATATCTAGCCTGTACATCTAAATGCCAGCCCTGCAGCTGGGCTGGGGAAGGTAACCAAATGCCAGGGTAACAAGGAAAAGGGATCTTAGGGAAGGGAAGGGGAGGGGAAGGGAGGGGAGGACAGGGAAGGGAAGAGAAGGCAAGGAGAGAGGAGGGGAAGTGAAGGGAGAGGAGGGGACAGGAGGGGAAGGGAGGGGAGAGGAGGGGAAAGGAGGGAAAGGAAGGAGAGGGAAGGCCAGGGGAGGGAAGGGAAGGGGAGGGGAGGGGAGGGAAAGAAAGGGGAGGGAAGGGGGAGCCCAGAGCTTGAAAGAAGTATCCTGGCCCAACCAGAAGATCCCATCACCTCAACAAAGGCATGTGTCAATTCCTCTGGTAGGGAACATCTCTAGAGCTTAAGTCTGTCAGTCTTCCGTGCCTGAACTCTCATGGGTCAGTTTTCAGGTTCTCAAGCATGAGATTTCACAGAAACTCAGACTTTACATCCCTTGGCCCAAATGCCTCTACTCTGCCAGGAGAGAAAGAACTGGCTCCAACTTCACTTGGCATCAGAATGTGTCTTAGTCTTTTCTATCTATTCCAAGGTCTCAAAGGGCTGTGGTTGGTGACAGTGATAGTAGGGATGGCACCCCTCTTCCCAGGGGCTGCTCTCTCCTCCATGATGTCTGTGGGGACCAGATAGGAAGCAGTCAGTGGCCTAGGAAGTGCTACCCCTTGAGTTGCCTTCAAAATCAAAATCAAACATTTTGCTCCAATAAATCCCCTTTAGTGAAATTATGTTGGCTCTTGTTGCTCCCGAGTTCCTTTTCTAGGTGCTCACCACCCGTCGTTGTAATAACCGATTCTAGAATTTCCTCAGAACTTACAAGCCTGCAAACTCTATTCCCTTCCCTTTTTGAACTTCCCCACTAGATTGTGAGCTCACTGAGAATGAGAACTGCCTTTTGCCTCTCTGAGTATCCCCAGTGCTAGCTAGGTATGGTGCTTGGCATAGCAGGTGCTTAACAAAGCTTTATTGACCTGAAAATCAAGGCATCTGTCTACCTCCAGGCCTCAGATACCTCCTCCATTTCCCATAATCTTTCAAACATGGCCCAGAACAGCTCACTAATTCCTAAGGATGCAGTTCATCTTTGGGGACTTGAATTCATCAAGGAAAGGGACGTGTCTTCTTCCTGACACCTTGCTACTCTCTGGGGTTCAGTGACCTTCTCTGTAAGCTAAAGGTATTGGAATGACACTAAGCTCTAAATTCACCAAAGCACTGTGGGATCATCTGTGCCACGACAAGATTGCCCAAGGCCAACGTACTGCCTCTCCTTCAGAGACAATTCTAGCTCTGGAAGTCTTGAAACACTGGAGACAGAGCCCCTTGAATGATCAGAGCCAGGTGATGCCTGGAGATGGTGGCGGTGGTGGTGGTACTAAAGGTAGGGAATGGGACTATTATGCAGGTGGCTGGTAATGCCAACCACAGGAACAGGGAAATGAATAAATCAGGCTTTTATCCCATCCCCCTCCAAAAAAAAAAAAAAAGATGCCTCATCTTACTACTCAGTTCTACCAATGGGTCCTATAGTCACTTCTGTCCCAGTTGTCAGTGTCCCTATGTGGGATGTATCATTCTGCCTTCGGACTATGCTAGCCTAATCTCAGGACCTCCTCACTGTCTCTAAGGTCCCTTCTAAGCTCAGTCTTACATAATTTCATGTGATCACCAATAAGGATGTTCCTCCTGTCAGAGACAGTCCTAGTACCTTGGTGAGAAGGTAAAGAAAGTGCTTCAAAATGCCCCCTCAACCTAAAAAATCCCTGGAGATAAAATCTCCTAAAGGTGCTGAGGGTTCAAGCACCTCTTAGCCAGGGCTAAGCCAGGCAATGATGCTGAGAAGAGAGAATACAGGGCAAATGACTAGTGGTTTTATCTATAGGATAGGGAAATCAATAAAACAGACCCTCAAAGAAGACTTCCACTCCACCTTCCCTATCAACCATCATCTCTGTTACATGAGAATAACTGAGATTAGAAAGGTATAGGTTTATCAGAACTATAGTTCTTATAAAATTCAGTTTTGACCTTGCAACTGGCTTCAGCATAAAGGCTGCCTCTTCTCTTTCTCTCATCTTATGTCAGAGAAGAGGTCCCCCTACACCTGGTCTGTTGCCTAAATGATTCTTCTCTGCACCCCTGAGACTGGAAATTGATAAACATTTAGCAGCACATCCTCTCTAAACTCAGCTGATAGCTTGGTCCTTCCTTTCCCAGGTGGGCTGTTCAAGCCATCCTATTTCAATAGCTCTCTCCTATGTAACAGAGATGATTCAACATGAGATTCAGCTGAAGAAACCAGAAGCATTTAGCCTAAAGGAGAAAAGATTCAGGGGAGCACATAATACCTACCTTAAGATATCTGAAGGGCTCTATGATAAAGAGAAATTAAACATATCATTTTGGGCCAAGGACACAAAACCAGAAGCAATGAGTGGAAGCTGCAAAGAAACAAGTTTAGGCTAGATGTCAGAAACAACCCTCTTCCACCCAGGTTCACAATCTCAGAGTCATCCTAACTCAACCTCATCCCCCAGTACTCAATTAGTTGCCAAGTACTGTGATTCTTCTGGCATATCTCTCACAAATGTTCTCCCTTCCCTAATGTTTTTCCCAGCTCATAGCCTGAGACCTTCATTCTTGTCTAAATTTCCATAAGGGCTTCCTTACTGGTCTCCTCGCCATCCTCTACATAACTGCTAACCTTATATTCTTAAAACACAGATCTGACCATGAAACTCAAAAATCCTAGATGGCTCTCTCTATTGCCTCTAAGATAAAGTACAAACTCTTTCCTCTGGCATTTCAAGCTCCCCACAATAAGGCTCCCATCCACATGACTTAGGCCTTACTTCATATTACTTCTTTGTTTTAGTCAAACTGGCCTTCTAGCTCTGTAAACAGCTCACTATCTCCTGCCTCGGTGCTTTTAAATAACTGGCCCCTAATATCTGAAAGGCACTTCTCCATAGTCTGGGCCCAGGTCATATAGGTCATGCACAGTACTGCTCCTCTACACAAGGCCTCTGGGTGATCTCCCCCATGCTCATCTGCACCCCCCTCCCTCTTGAAATCACTTTGTGTTACATGTCTTATATTTACTTACCTGTATATGTTTTATCCTCCTAGAAAAATGTAAGTTATTTGAAGGAAAGCCATTTAATTTTTGTTTCTGTATCCCCAACACCTAAGCAGTGTTTTAGAGTAAATACTTAATCAATGTTAGGTGAATTGAATTAAATTTAAGTAAAGGGGGATTAGATTTGTTCTGCTTAGCTAGGGGTGGGGAACCTGCTGCCTCAAGGCCATATGTGGCCCTCTAGGTCCTCAAGTGTGGCCTTTTGACCAAATCCAAGCCTCACAGAACAATGGTTTGTTGAGGACCTAGAGGGTCACCGGTTCCCCACCCCTGTGCTTAGCCCTAGAGAGAACTAGAAACAATAGACACAAGATGCAAAAAGGCAGATTTCAATTCCACATAAGGAAAACTATCTAACAATCTTAGAACTCCCAAAAAGGGGAAATGCTACCTCAGAAGGGAGTTGGTTTCCCTTCACTAGAAAAAAGAGTCACAATAATGATAGCTAACATTCTACAGCACATACTCTGCTCCAGGCGTGCTAAGCACAGAACAATTACTGTCTCTTTTGAACCTCACGACAGCCCTGAAAGGAGGTACTATTATTATTCCCATTTTACAGATGGGGAAACTGAGGCAAAGAAGGGTTAAACGACCTGCCCAGGGTCACACCACTAATTAGCATCTGAAGCCATCAAATTTCAACTCAGGTCTTCCTGACTTCAGGCACAGCACTCTATCCAAAGGACCACCTAGTTCCCCCTAAGACATGAGGTCTTCTTCAAGCAGAGGCTGAATAAACCTTTGTTGGGACTGTTGTAGGGAGGATTCTGATCAAGTAAAGTTAGCCAAGATGCCCTCAGGTGACCTTCCAACTCTGATTCCTTTATGCAACACCTATTTGCTAAGCAGCTTCAATGTGCAAAGCACTGGGATTCCAAGTTTAGCTAAGACACGGTCTCTGATCTCTTTGACCTTGCAGTTTAGTTAGTGCCTTAAAAATGGTACAGACCAAATGCCAACAAGGAAAGAATGCAGGTGGTATGTGAGATGGAGCTTAAAGATGGGCACACCCAATGAGTAGCAGAGCCAAAATATGCTATAAAATATTGGTTCAGAGGAAGAATGGATCAGTGTGAGCTTCACTAGAAAAAGTATCCTGAAGGAAGTAAACTCAATCTGCTGTTGAAAGATGGGTTGGATCTCAATTGGAAGACAGCAGAGGGAGAATATTCTTAGGCAAAGCAGTAAAAGTGGTGGCAAGAATGAGCAAGGATTATTCAAAGGATATACAAGGGGAAAAGTACTTGGAGTTGTAAGGAGAGGGAGGATGGCAACAGATAGGGAAGCTGTGGGGGTAAAGGAGGAGTGGCTCAAAGGGACAGTTTGACTTCAGATGGTTTGGGTCTAAGATGCCAGTGCTCCATTTCACTGGAGACCTCTTCCTGACAGCAGGAAATCAAGAGAGGGAGATATCATGCTTGAATGAGATGTGAAACCCATCTGTATATAGGTGATTATGAAGACTACAGAGACAGAGAAACTCTGAGGTAAAGCTGACATTCGGCTAGGAAACATCTGAGGAATCCTAGACCTTTTCAGTTAAAGTCAGTGAAGTAAACAGGCGAAGAGTTGGGAGACTTGAGAACGTAGGTTTGGACAAGTCACATAAGGACTACTAGTAACTCAGAGAGATGGTATTAAATTCTGACTTCATGTTCTTAAATTCCTCTTGAGCTCTAACTCCTCACACAGTAAAAACTTTAGCCTCCACACACTTTCCAGCAATTTTCAAGTATAATCTGAAATAGCCAATAGCACCTCCTAGTGGTCTCCATGTATCAATTAAATCAATTAAAAACACAACTAAAGGAGCACTGGATAAGGAGCTAGAGCAGGAAGGAAACTTAAGGAATCTTAGAGGTTCAAACCCCTCATTTTACAGATGAGGAAACCAAGACAAAGAGAGGGAAAGTGCCTTGGTTTCCTCGTGCTCATGCAGGCAGCAATTAACAAAGCCTACATTCAAATCCCAGCATTTCCCCTACGTCTCTGCGATGGTAAGGCCATTCTGGCCAAAGACCAATGGGCAATTCTTAAATAATAGACACAAATTCTTAAAAATCATTTGAGAAAATGCTCATCCTTACTAATAAAAAGGGATGAAATTTTTAAAAACTTAGGTACTGCCTTATATCAATAAAACTGGAAAAATAAGAGCAGTACAATGGGCAAGGTGAAGAAAAAACAAGTGTATTCATTCACTGCTGGTAGAATGACACATTTGTAGAGTTTTTTAAAAAGCAATTTAGTAATATGACAAGAAAGGAACAAAAGCCACCATACCCTCTGAACTAATAATGCCACTGTTAGGAAAATATCTGAAAAAATGTTACAAAAAACAAGAAGACCCATTTGTTCGGTAACTCATTCCAAGAGATGTAAGTGCCTCCATAAAATATAATTTCCTTAAGAGAAGGAATCATTTCATTTTTGCCCTGGGGCCTGCCTGAGACCTTTAGCAGTTATGTAATCTCAAGAAAATCTACAACACTTACTAGGTGTGTGACCTCAGGAAATGTCACTTAACTTAAGGTTCAGTTTCCTCATCTGTAAAATGGGTATATTAAGAGTTATGAGTAGTTAATTCACATGATTGTTGAAAGGAAAGCACTTTGTAAAACTTTTAAGTGCAATCTAAATGTAAGCTACTATTAATTTCATTGTGCTGCACCTTTTCTACTGGAAAGCTTGGAAAAACTTTTGACCAGGTCAACGGAAGGAAACTCTAAACATCTTCTCAGAGGCATTGGGTTGGCTTTCACCCATCCCATAAGCCTGCTCTTGAAGGACAGGCAAAGTGACCCGCTGTCTTCTATCTCTCAGGCTTAGTTTCAACTTTTGGGTCACTGCTATAATCTTTTAACTCAAGGTAATGCCTTGGGAGTAATACAGAAGAAAGGAAGCACACTTGCAGAAAGAAACACAATGCATATACTTTTCTTTTTACTACAATATAGGAGGCTGATAGCAAAACATAAAATGATTGTGATCCAAACTTCCTAAAGGCTAAAGGTGAGATAGTCACAGTGACCAGACTAAATGGACTGGCCCAGGTACAGAAAATCAAACACTTTCAGACCTTTGGGCAACCTGTCTGTCATAGATCCAATGACTGTACACAGCCAGAAGAGAAGCAGGGTAGTAAAGTGGGAGAAGAGTACTGGATTTATAGTCCCAGGTGACCTGGGCTGACTGTGTTCACATCCTGGCTGTGATACTTTCCTGCAGTGTGATTTTAGATAAGTGAATCCTTTACTTTCTCAGGGTCTTAACATCCATATCTATAAAATGAAAGCGTTGGACCAGATCATCCACAAAGTTCCCTTTTACCTCAAGATAGGATCCTATGATCCTACCTGGAGCTTCAGTGAGCATCTTTACTCCAAAGAACATAGAGTAAAAGAAGTCTTATCTGACCAGAAAGAATATGATATTTTTGTACACTAGTGTCACCTTGATGATAATGTAGTCAGGTGGACTGGTAGCTGCGTGTACAACTGTGCCCTGGAATGATGATAAAGGCTTAAATGTCAGCCAGGAGAGAGGGCTCCATCCTTAGCTCTGGTACTGTTCCAAATAACTGACTTGGAGTGATATAGATAAAGGTCAAGAGATGCTTTAAAAATTTACAGTGATACAAAGCTAGAGTGCTGTAGCTAGTTCATTGACAAAAGGATCTTGAAAGGCCAGAACACGAGGAATGAATATAAAGTCAGGTGCTCAGGTTCATTCATATCTTAATGAATAGGGTAAGTCTTTCTTTGTATTACCTGAACTCTAGCAATGAAATCGGCACATAGATGTCAATAAATATTTTTCAAATGAATGAAGTCAATCAGAAAGAAAAAGTCATAAAGACAAGCTCTTTCATGGTCCAGATCATGGATTTTACATGGACCTAGTAAGCCAAGAGTCAAAAAGAAAAGATCACAAAAACAGGGAAGCACCAAGTGATGCTGACCAATAAGTTGCTTTTAATCTGAAGAATAAGTAAGAACTTAATCTATTCTTTGATTTTTGTAAATGACTACATTTTATGAAGTCTGGAAACCTTAGGAGAAAGAAAGTAGGTTTTTAAAAATAGCTCTAGAACCAAAGTATACATAGGTAACAGCCCACATGTTCCATGAAATCTTTATATTCCAATAGCGAATGAACAGATGCCCCTTGTCTCTATTTTGTGATTATATAGCTAATCTGTCTCAGAAATTCTCTCTCCTTTCCCCATTGCCCCCAAAGAGTTCATTCTACTAGGTCTCTTTGTGACTCAGAAGTGTCCAAGGAGTGTAGCACTTGACTTGGCATCACTGGATCACAAAGGGTCCTCAGAGGCAAAGTTCCTGTCATGTAGTCCAAGTCCCACCTAAACAGGAATTCCCTAAAAGACCCTCAATTGAATACCAGCCCAGCTACTTAGGAGCCTTGGGGGTCTTGGGAAAGCCAAAAAAGTTTCCTCATCTCTAAAATGAGGGGGTCAGGTCAGACAATTTCTTAAGAGATTTCTGGATCAGAATTTTATGATTCTATAAGTAAAAGAAGCCCAGGAAGAACTGGTATGGAAAGCAGTATAAAAGTTTATTCCATGCTAACTATGATCTAGGTACTGTGAACATAAGTATAAAACAAACAGTTCAAGCATTAACCTAAGAAGGTCACAAGTTAGCAGGAATATAAACATAATACAAGGCAAAGTGTGCTAAGAAGGAAGAAAATCCAGACAGAGGATTCTGGGACAATTTGAGGAAAACACTTTCTGCTGGAAGGTGAAGAAGGAAGGAGCTTCACTGAGGAGACCGCTCCTTTCCTGAGCCTTGAAAAAAAATCCTAAATCCATTGTAATCAAGCCAGATTTCAGAAGAGGCAATAGAAGACTGGTCAGTGAGAGAAAAATCAGGGTTGATTTGATGCAGGGTTTTCCTCAGGCAAAGCTTAGCCCTTGGCAAAATCCAGCTGATGCCTCAACCTCGCTAGCCCAACTAACATTAATGCAGGAATGCCACCAGAGGGCTCAGCCAGCCTCAACCTGGCCCTGCTGACACCACTTGTCTTAACTTGCACATGATTTTCTTTTTTCAAATGACAATGTAGCAGGGTGATGGAAGCATTCATGTAACCACAGAATGATACTGTTTGAAAGGAACCGTAATAATTATTTAGTTCAAACCCTTCATTTTAGAAATGAGGAGCTCAAGTCCTATTCTCAAACGATTTACCCAAATTCACATAGATATATAGTGATAGAGTAGGAATCAGAACCCAGATTTCCTGACTCTCAGTTGAATTCAGGACTCTTTTCACTACTTGCAGAAGATGTAATACTTCCTCTCCTCAACTTCATTGTTAGCGCCACCCTCCCTCCCACCAGATATTTTTTAAAAATGTAAAAGGAAGATAAAGCTTCAACAGGCCATACCACAATTAAGACTTACCAAAGACACAAACAAAATGCTGATCAATCAATATGGGGCAGAAAAAAGCCTTTATTATAAAGATAAAACTAACCACAGCATCTTTCTAGACTCACATAGACTGGATAAGCTAAGAATCTTCAGAAATACTCCTATGTTCCCCCAAAGCATTTCTGCAAAGGCTCCAAGATAAAGTGATCAGGACCACTGAGTGGTTCAGAGGCCATCCCCATGCTGGGAGCCCCCTCAGCATGCTAGCCTCTCTTGGGTACTTCCTCTATTCTGCAGCTGCGATCATAAGCAGCTCTGTTATCAGTCTAATTCCTCTGAAAGGAGCTGCAGTTCATCATGTAAAGGCAAGGAGGAGGGGAAGGAAGGGAGTGGCTGCAGCAGGAAGGAAAGGGGAGAGAAATGGTTATAGGAAAGGAGGAAGAAGGCACTACTTCAGCAAAAAAAGTAAAAGAATCATGAAGAAAGAACTAGTAACCAACTCAATAGTGCTAGATGACAGCACTGGGCCCCCCTAGGATCTGCCTGTAAACATCCTGCCTTCACAAGGTTACTGAATGGAGATGGAAAGCTTTCTTGCCACTCTTAAACCCTAAGCAGTTTACAACAGTCTGGGTGGCCCCTGGGCTCTGGGAAGGCTTTAAGTAGGAGGGGATGACAGGTCATTACAGTCCCAAGATGGGAATCTCCTTTCTCCTTCCACCCCCACATCTGCCTCCCACACCTCCGTGTAGAACTATGGTGAGACACCACTGACTCGTGGGATACCACACACTGAAGACTCATATCCACCTAAACCCAAACACTCAAACCGACATTTCCCAGTAGGGGAGGGTCATAGGATTAAGAGATGAAACTTTAGAACTATACTTAAAACATTTGCCACCTGATAAGGCAAGGACATTTATGAAAACCTGTCAACACGCCAGTGGCACCACTATCTGCCTGTGAGAAATACATGGGACTGTATGTCTACCATTAAGCCAGAGGCCTTTGTTACTAGTCTCAGGCATCAATCTCTTACGGCATCAATCATCTCTTATGGCATCAGTCATTACCCCAAACTCCTTTAGGATATTATAGTAGCAAACAAATACCAACTGGTTTGAAAATGGAGGAGATAAAAGAGTGCCTGCAGATCCATACTACTTTACAGGTTTCCCTCCTTAACTTCCTTCCTGCCCATTAAAAGATTAGTCCATATCCCCAAACTTCCCTTGTTTTTCCTGCTTCAAAAAAGCTGTCAGACCTTTGCATTTGACTTGAAAAGGGGGAGGAAGGATGCATTCTATGATGTTATACCTTTAAAAGTAGAAAACTCTGAATTCCTCTTTCCCCACAGTAACAAATCACTCCCACCCCCCAAACTGGGGCTTGGTATCCAGAATGGCTAAACACCACATATACTCTTTCTTTGGCTAAATATGTTTCAACCTCAGATACATTCCTTACACTGCATTCATTTCCGCCTTCCTGCCCTGGTCTTAGTGCCAAGAGAAAACCTCACCCCCAACCTCTAGCAGAAAGGGAAAGAATCCAGGGAGCTGCTTGGAATGTAGCTTCAAGGACCCTGATCCTCTAAGGGAGAAGGAAAACATGTAGGGGCATGATGGCAACACCCTGAGTTTGCTTCTTCTCTCTCCCAACACACACCAACAGCTTCTCATGAACTACCAGGGCGTTGCTCACAATTCCAGGCAACTCCTGGCATAAGGCCATGGTTTCTGTGGGGTGAAGGGAGGGAATCACTGGGTGTGGAAAGACCTACTCTGGCCTCTAGTTCCTTGGTTTCTCCACACCCACAAGAGTCTTTAAAAACAAAACCATATACGCAGAAGGGAATGGAGACAGCATGGGAATCTAAAGCTGAAAAGAGGGTTAGATCAGTCCCTCCTGAGGGCCTGGAGCTGCAGAGCCCAGGACAAAACTGCTTTTCCACTGCTTTTCCTTGGCTCACACCTGCACAGAGGGCCCGGGGGAATGTGGAAAAGTGGAAAGTGTCATGACCACTATTTCAGTTCCGATTCTCTAGAAACCAAGGCTTCCACAAAACAAAATGGGGAAGCTAAGCCACCCTTTCAAGGTCTTCCCCAGGATACAGAGGGGAACAGTCCAATGGCAGTAGCCCCTGCAATACCCCCTACCCCAACCTCCATCATCAAGTCTTCATTCTGGCACTAGATTCATTCCACAGTAAGATTTGGTTGGGGAGATAACACACGAAAACACACAAATTCAGTCTACCAAGCTGTTATTGAATATCACAGAGATCTGCAACAAAGGAGATAAGACAATATAAAACATGGTCCCAGTGCATAGTCTATACTGGGGAGGAAAGTTTAACACACCAAAGACATTAAGAAGATAATTATTTATGATCCTAAGAGTACAAAAGGAATGCAAAGGAATAATAATAGATAACACATATATAGTGCTTTAAGGTTTGCCAAGTGCCCATTTTATCCTGAAAACAATCCTCTGAGATAGTGCTCCAAGAAGCTTAAATAGGCTAAGTGATTTGCTCAAGGTCACTCAGCTAAGTACAAATTAAAAGAAAAATCTGAGCTCAGGTGTCTCTCCAGAGCTCAGTTCAGAGGGATAGCTGCTCAGAGGTAGCTAGATCATAGTGGTTAGAACTTAGCCTGTACACTAAGGAAGACCTGGGTTTAAATCTTGTCTTGGATATGTATTAACTGTGTGACCCTAGGCAAGTCACTTAACCTCTGCCTGCCTCAGTTTCCTCAGCTGTAAAATGGAGCACATGACATCTATGTCACAAGAGTTGTTGTAAGGATCAAATGAGATAATACTTATGAAGTGCTTAGCACAGTGCCAGGCACTATATAAATGCTTGTTCTCTTCCCCCACCTGAGTTCAAGTCTGGCATTGTTTCTATTGTACCACATTACCACTGTGGGTGGGCTACAGTAGTTAAATAAGGCATGAGGTAAACCTTGAACTGAAATCTGGAAAATGGATAAGATTTAAACAAGTGGTAGCACAAGAAAAAGCACAAAGGAAAAAAGAGGCAAGGGTGGGGGTAAAGAGAATGCCTACAGACTGAAGGGAAGGGTACAGGTAGGGCAATCTGGGAGAATGAGTTAGGGTCTGGGTACTTACTCAACAAACATTTTCTAAGCATCCACTGGGTGGCTGACTGTGCTAAGCACTGAGTAAGAAATAAAGTTTAGATAAGATAGAATGTCTAAGGTCATAGAGTTTAGAGTCTAGCAGGAAAATACAACAGGTAACAATAGTACACCTTCTTTGCTGAAAACACTGGTGAGCTTTGTCTGAGAGGTCTGAGAAAGTCCTACTGACCAGGAGAAGCTCCTGGAGGGACTGACGTTTGGGCTCTAAAACACAAGCAGGAAATCAATAGAAGAGGGCAAAACAATGCATTCTATACATGCTGGCACATATCCTGGATTCTGGGTGAGAATATTTTCCTCACAAAGATGTAAGACAGCATCTGAAGTCCAACCAAAATCAGGCCAAAAGGACCTGGAGATGAAGAAGCAACATGTCTTCTGGGTATAGGCACCAGAGACACTTGAGTAATCAAGGCCAAGCAGAGTGGGGAGCAAAGTTACTCAGTGTGAAGTCGGCCCGAAGGCAGGCAACGCATAACCTCTGAGCGGCTGCCTTGTGTAAGTCAAAGAGAGCTCAGGCAGGAGACAGAAATTCAGCCCAGGAAGCACCAAGCTCAGAAGGGCAAGCTTATCTCCTCAAGACTGAGAAAGAACACAAGAGTGGGTCCTCAAGTGCCCCCTTGGGACTGCTGCCTTTAGTCAGAATGCAATTGTTTAGGACTTCAACTAAGTATTTATGAAAAACTGATTTTTTTTTTAAAAAAGGGAATAGACAAAACAAAACAAAAAGAAAAGAGAGTGAAGGATCTGAGGAGAATGAAGTAACCCTCAGAATGTGTTTCTCAGCCAAGAGTCCATTCTTTTCTCATTCTTTCTTACCAGACAAAACTACAAAGATTAACAAAAAAGCACTTGTCTACAAACTTCCCAGTATAGCTGGTGTGCCAACGCTATCAGAAAGAAGGGTACTTCTCTAGAAGTAAGAGTAGCCAAGGCATAAATATAGATATCTAAAATATAGATTACGAGAAGCCTCCTTTCATCCTACCACCTCCAGAGAGGTCAAGCAGCACATGGAGAAGGAATGAGCAATATATAAGGCAGAGTTCTGACCTTTACTAGTTGTGTGACTATTGGAAAGTTACTTAACCTCCTTCAGCATCAATTTCCTAATCTGCAAAAATAGTATTACTAATATCTGCAATTACCTACTTGTTGTGAGGCAAACACTATCTAAACCTTAAGTTACTTTAGAAATAAAGAAATTATTAAAAGACATGTAATCCACAACCACTGGATCAATCAAAGACATCGAGATATAAGCATTTCCTCTGTCAGACTCTATTTCTCCCACAGAACAGGGATCACTCCACTTCCCAAAGAAGAGTTCTGTTAATGGATAATATACCAGCATTTTTAAAACATCAGATATCAAAGAAAAAGGATGCAGCATTATTTTGAGTTTTGACTTCCACAGATGGTTCCCCAACCCCCTTTAAGTTTCACTAAGTGCACATATAATAGCACGAGGTGGAACTCTAGGAGCAAAAGTGCTTGTATTGATGGGCAATCCCAACAGTTCACAAACCAAGGCTCAACCCTCTCCAGGTTCCCAGGACTCTGTCCCACCCCAGAAATTATTTAAAAAAGGATAGATGATCACTTGTTTCATAGATTAAAGAGAATTCTTTTTCAGATAGAACTGGCAGAACTTAATCTGGCCACTAATGTCCCCTTCAAATCTGAAATTCCGTGATTCCTGCCAGCACCATGGCTAATGATTTGGAAACTGAGAGAAGCTGCCAGTGACCCAGAAATGAGTAAGAGTGGCTTTGCAGCATTCTCAGACCTGCTGCAGGAAGCCAGGGCAAGGTTCATCCAGGAAGGGTGTGCCTCAGGGAGGGGGCAAGTCTGCCCGGGTTAAGGCTTGTCTGCCTAGCTCCACAGCCTAGGCTGGCGCCAGGAAGCCAGAGACAGCTTCTAAGTGCAGACCTCTAATGTTCACTGATGTGAGTGGTTTGCTCTCTAATACCTAATACTACTGAGAACCTCAAAATACTCTGTCAACAGTACTTAGTACTGTTTGATCCTTTCTTGGCTCTGTGAAACAGTTTCTGTAGTGTTACTAAAATGATAAGAAAGACAATATCTGTGATAGATTCAAAGAACAAAGATCTCAACATTCATATAGCTTCTTTTTGCACAATAAATAATAACAAAAACACTTTGGTCCCTCTCTAGCATCTGGCTTCAGTAAAAATCCCAGAGAGATTTTGCTATCAGTTTATGAAACAGAGATGGGAAACGTATCCAAAGGCAAACAGCCAGTTAATGAAATAGCTGATGAGGGAACCCTGCAGCCACTCCAAACCCCACCAATTTGTATGGGCCTCATACCTGCCATGTAGTTAACCTACTTTTGGTCCAGTGGTGTGCTGTTAGATCTCCATGGGACTTTTATCGTCAAAAACTACACTGTTGTTCTCCAGGGTCAGCCTCTGTTAAGGTGGTATTTTGAATCATCCTGGTGAAGACAAGGGGAGGAAGCTGCATTAAGCCTCCATTAATATGTTACCTAAAACAAACTCCTTCCCCTCTCCTAAAAGCCCCAAAAGAACACAAACCCTCACACAATGATCCTCAGAAATCACCTACACAGAATTTTGTCTTTATTCACTTAAAGTCATTCCCTTACATGCTATAATGATTCTTTTTACAGAAAGGGAAACTGAGGCACAGCTCATGGAAATAATTTATCTGAACATCTGCCATCAAAGAGGATACAGGAATCGTAGGATTTAGGACTAGAAGCAGTCTTCAAGGTAATCCAGTTTAACCCCTTCATTTATAGCTGAGGAAACAGGCCCCCAAAAGTGAAGTCTAAGATTACACATAAACATAGTTGGGATTTAAACCAAGCTCCTCCAATTCAAAATCCAACACTCCTGATTTACATGGGAATTCTGGAATCTGTATAGAACAGCTCAGCCTCAGCTGTGCTAAGTATTAGCTGATGATGGTGTTCCTGCTATTAAACAACAAAAGTAGATGGTCAAGCCTGGAAATGATACCATGAAGCAGTTCTGACCTCCACTAAAACAAAGACAAGAATGTAAATGCACAAATGAAAACTGCTTGCATTTAAAGATCTATCAAGACATCCAGCATTGATTCTCTCCGTTGTCCCTTACATTCCTTTTCCCCATCCTATCTCCAGCCTCCCCAATTTGAAGAGACAGAATTTGCATCAAAGATATGGAAGGGTTAATAGGAAAACTGAATTTCTTCAGTGCTGATATACATTGTTGTGAATTCCTACCCTGCATTTCTCTCTCCTCTCTCTCACCCCCAACCCTCTAGAAAGATGCCCACCCTCCAGGGAGCCCCTTCAAAGCAGCTGTTCCTGTATCTACAAGCTTCAGGCCAAAGGGTGGCTGCTTGGCAGAATGTCAGAAGATAGCACAGGAAAAAGGAAACCGTCTTAGGGCCCCAGGGATAATGGGGAAACAGAGCCGCCACTACCTTTTCTCAAGGTCTCAGAGGAAGGGAGGAGATCTACATCCATCCTACCCACCCCCACCATCCCCGCGCTCACCCATCCTCCCTCATATGCTGCAATAGAAAGCAGACAGCTTCCTGCAGCTAGCTCCCTTTTCCCTTCCACACCATATGGGATCCAGAAGCGCTTTGATCTCAGATCCATTAAGCACATCCCCAGCTTCTTTATTTCATTATGTTACCTACCCCGCCCCACCATGGTGGTTCCGATCCTCACAGAAAAAAAAAAAAGACTGGAGGTGGAGGGGGTGGGAGGGGGAGAGCTATGAAAGGTACAGTATCCCTTGGCCCAAGAAGCAGCAGCATCTGTCCTACTAAAACATCCCCCTCCAATTTCAGAGCCTTTCTCCCGTCATAATCGTCTTTTACGATCACCGTCTCCACTCCTCGATCACATCTGCCTCGGGGTTGGAAGGGTGTTTCTGCGGTGGGGGTTGGAGGCAGAGCTATTAAAAATCCCCTGGAACCTCCTGGGGGCGGGAGAGGAGGGAGAGCAGCTGGCAGCCAGATGTGGGCGTAGGATGGAAGCGCAGGGGAGGGGATTAATTGATGCCAGTTGGACTAGAGAAGGGGAGGGGGTGCGCGGCTAGCCTCGGCCTCGGCCGGGGGGAAGGCAGACAATTACCGTGGTGATTATTTTAACATTTACGGAGTGCCAACAATGTGCTAGTTGTGCTTTCGATCCGGAGGCCGGGGGCTGGCTGCAAGAAGGGGCCCGCAGGAAAATGTCGGGGCGGAGAGGGGGGAGGGAGAGGGGAGGAGGGGGAAAAGGGGGAAAGTGAGGGGGGAGACCAAAGGGGAAGGGAGGTGGAGGGGGCCAAGACGGGGAGAGAGGGAATGAGAAGGGGATTTGGGGAGAAGAGAGGTGGGCCAAGAAGGGAAAGAGGAAGCGGGCTCCGGAGGGCTGGCAGCCCCACCGCCCGGGTGGTGGCGGAGGCGGGAGAGGAGCCCTCAAGGAGCTCTCGGGCCTCTAGCCCAGCCCGCCCCCTTTCCCTCTCCACTCTCCCCTTTCCTCCGGCCACAAGGCCCAGGGGACGGACCCTAGCGGGAGACGGGGGCGTAACAGGCCACAGCCGCCACAGCCTCTCCCCAGCTGAGACTTCCTAAATTAAAGCCTCTCGCCCCTCCAGGGCGGCGGATGGGAGGCGGGACGAGCCCGCGAGCTGCGCAGGAGGCTGAAGCGCGTGCGCGAGCCAGGCAGGAGATCGATTGATTGATTGGTTATACGCGTGCGCGAGCTGGGAGAAACACTCCGGCGCGCACTGAAGCCAGACAAGCAGCTACGCTTCACGCGCATGCGCCAGCTGCCTTGCTGGTGCTCTTGGGCCCCGACACGCGTGGTCTGCCAAGGCGTAAAATGGCCCGGCCCCTACCACAGCATGCCAAAGAACGTGGTGCCGGGAAAAGGGCGCTGACTTAAGCCACTGAACCGGACGCTTCCGTACCTAACCACTATGCCTGGGCCTCAGTTTCCCCTTCTGTAATTAGCACCTACCTCCCAGGGTTGTTGTGAGGATCAAAAGCGCATAGCAAGTGCCCTGGCACATAGTAAGCAGTTATCCCTGGACCTCGGTTTCCCCTTCTGTAAAATGAGGGAAACTGGCTGATCTGACATCCCTTTCAACTCGCTAATGGGATTGTTAGGGACGAGCACGCATGCCTATAGCCCCCAGAGATAGGACCCCGGAGCCGCTTAGGTTCGGCTATCTGGGAAGGGGGCGGGGCAATGCCGAGGCTACTTTCTGTCTTCCCCTCTGCAAGTCCGTGGGAGCAGTGGGGTCGTAGGTCCATCCTGACCCAAGGCTACTGAGAGAGTTCAGCTCTTTTTACTTCTTTTTTTAGCGCTTCCCTTCTACGCACCAAAGTCTGCAAGTCCAGGATCCTTCCATATGGCAAACCCAAACTATGTCTGTGTTCGTCCTTCATTGCCGAAGAAGAGCACGCCATCAGAGAAATAATGACATGACTTGCACTTGACTTTGTTTTGAGTGAGGGAGGGCTGCGCAGGTCACCAGCCTCACTTCTCCTCCAGAGCCATCTGAATCCAGTGACCAGATGTTCATCAGGATGACTGGAGATGACCCAGGATGAGGCAGTTGGGGTTAAGTGACTTGCCCAAGGTCAATAAGTGTCAACTGTCTGAGGTGAGATTTGAACTCAGGTCCTCCTGACTCCAGTATTGATGCTCTACCCACTGCACCACCTAGCTGCCATGGCAAACCCAAACAGACGCTAGGGAATGGGCAGCCTCTCCCCTCCCCCACTAAAAGATCCTCCGCATTCTGGTCTCATTGGCCGTGCCCCCACCGCCGCCTCTCTAATGCGACGTCATTTGCATACTCTTATTTCCACCCTCCCAGAATTATTTACCCCCACCCACTCCTCTCCCTAATTCGTTTACTCTTACTGCCCCAGGAGTATGCACCCTCGGAATTCCCCAAACTTTCTCACGACCGAGCCCCTTTTCCTTGTCTGGGACCTGACTCTGGGAGACGTCTCCTGACCTGTGGAAAGGTCCCCAGGTATTGAAAACCGGCCAAGCTAGTTTGAGGGAGTTGTCATCAAGAGCTCATCCTTCCCTAAACGCCAAGAAACTCCCCAGACTTGGGGCTAGGCACTGCCTCCACCTGCGCCAGAAGCAAAAGTGCCTTAGGCCTGGGCTGGGAGAGTATTTAAACTGACCCCAGCCCATAAGCTCTTTCCTCATTCTTGCTTTCTGGACCCGACTCTAGGGTCTGCAATTTGGGCTTGAGAGTCCGCTTCTCTGGGTTCTTTATTGTCTAGAGAAGTCAGCTCCCCGCCCCCAGTAAACGGGATTTGGAGGCAAAGCCTGGAATTCAATAAGAAAGCTTTGGGCTCTTTAGAAGCAAGGTCATTCATTACATTTCCTCGTCCCGCAACTGGTGGCTAACTCGTTCCCTTCTCTCCTTCCACCTGTTTTGTATCCAACCATCCAGCTTCCCAATCATCTCTTTCCTCATCCTGATCACTCCTAAGAATTGTACTCCAGACCTTCCAAGGTCATGTAGTCAGCCTCCAGGATGGCCATCTCCACTCAGAAAAATGGCAAGCATCCTCACAGATGGAGAAACCCGAGAGTCCTCTGTATGGAAGGCGCTAGAGCGTCTGGAGATAGGGGTGTCTAGAGTTACCTCTAGGCCCAGAGAGCAGCTCTGGGGGAAGGATCGGAAGAGCATTTGACTCCTGAGTCTGGGGGAAAGAAAACCCAGCCCTGGGCATGGTTGGCAGAGCATAAGTTTCCTTCCCCCGGAAGGAAAGGACTTCATGGTTCCTGCTACAGGATGTGAGGCCGCAGCCGAATAACTGGGGGCCTCTTTGCTGGAGAGATGCCCTTCCCCCCAACCCCCACGCCCCTCATCCCCGGAAATGTGCGGCCTAGCCCGCCCACGCAGCTTATCTCCGCCCCCTCGAGCTCGGAGTTTCCCGGACTGCTAAGGGTTCGTTTGCTGCCCCTGCTGACCGCCCAGGTGCCTGGCACTGGAACCGACAAAAGCCAAAGATGGAAATCACCCCCGTCTCCGTGAGCCTTAGGAACTAAAGAAAGGGGAGGGGAAGCTAGCACTAACATCTGAAGAATCCTTCTGACTTTCACAGCCCTGTTCTCTGCACAGGATATGTGGGGGCGATTAGCAGGGTTCCTTGAGTTAAGGCTGAAATGGATGCAGGACTCGAAGCAGAGCTCTTCCCCCCCCCGCCACCACGACTCCCAAAGGCAAAGGGAAGGTGACTGAGAAACTGGGAGCACAGGAAGCCTGTTACCGGAGGAGGAGGGGGGAAGGGACTCAGACTCCAGATGCTGTCCGGCAGGGCTCAGGGGAGGGGGTGGAAGTGAAGAATGAGTATGAGAGGAAAGGGGCTCCCTCCCCCTCCTGCCCTGCTCTTCCTGCTCTTGGGTCACCAAAGGGGCCGGCTTTACCACGCACAGCGAGGGCGGGCCGAGACCGGATAGGATGCCCGAGTGCAGACCTAGACTTAGATCGGTTCTGGCCGTTCCCCAACTCCCCAGGCGATCTCCACTCCACTCCTCTTTCCACAGCATCCTAAGCTCAACCCCACCTGCGGTGGTGCGGGCGGTGCAGGCGCCGCCCCTGGCCTCCCACGGATGGAGCTGGGCAATCAAGGGAATCTAACTAGTTGGCCTGGGCTTTCGTCTGCTATACAGCCCCTCCCCCACCCGCATTGAGCTTAGACCCACACACAAATCCAAGGAGTTTAGGAACTCTAACCTTTCCTGGGGCCAAAAGAAAGGTTGAAATATGGCTTTTCCTTCTCCCCCCACCCAGAGTTTTACCCTGAGGCAGGCTGAGCCCTACTTTCAGTTCGGAAAAACTACGCTTGCAATTTGCTATAAATGTCTAAATCTGACCTCTGACCTTCCGACCCCAGTAGCCCCCAAGAGGCCCCATATCAGTCAGCCAACTGCCCAAGGAAACTGACTGTTTCACTATAATTTAAGGGGGATGCTGAAGCACGCTTCAGAACTCAAATTATCCTAAAAAAGAAACAGAGAACTCCAGGAAAGGGAGAAGAGACCAGTGAATACATTGGTGGGAACGGTCAGGACTTCAGACAACAGGCTCCCGCCACCACTCCCACACCCCCACACCCGGAGTAAGTAGCCCCGACCTCTCCCTCCCTCGTGGTAATCCAGCCCAACCAGTTCCTCAGGGCAAACAGCCAGGAAAGCTATGTGAGTGAGCCCCACTCCTGCTCCCATTAACTCTCCCTCCCCAGGGAGAGCAATGAACAAGGCCTGCAAACAGGAGCTTGAATTGAAAAGATCTTTTTATTTTCAGTTTGGCAATATTACAAAAAAAATCCTAAGGTTGGTTTTGAACAAAAAAATTTCAAGCAAACCTTGTTCAAGTAAAGAGGAGGATAACAGCATATGCTTGTAGGCAGATGGTTTAATGACTTAATACAAAGAAACTGGAGACCCAAACTGAATCTCAAGGTTCTTGCGGCAAGACTTGCTTCTCTAGGCCTCAGTTTTATCAGGTGTAAAACTAATGGATTGGGAGAAATCAACAAATATGTATTTTGATGCTTCCCCGGAACCTCAACCAATTACTGGTTTGGTTTGACAGTTAAGTTTTATAAACTCTAACCCCTACAGGAACAAGAACCATAGTTATGTGGAAATGTTAACACCCTAATTCAAGGTATATCTATTTCTAGTACTTCTCTCTTCTTCCCCTTCCCCATCTCCCCCCACCTTCTTGCAGTGTGACTCAGACCTAGATGACCAGTCTAATCTGTAGCTGAGATGGAAAAGGGAATGGAATTCCAAACCCCTATTTCCTGACCATCACTAATGAGGAATCTAGCTGGGAATCACTTCCCTTTCTAGGTTAAGTGACTCATAAAACCCTAACAACTCCACACCCACACTTCACTCCTCCAACACAGCCACTCAACACACAGAGGAGCAGTCCCACCACTCCCAACTCACCACCCAAGACTCACACTGAGTTCATAAGACAGCAAACAGGAAGTTCCCTGCGCCAATGATGTCAGTATGATCATATGAACAAGTGTGTCATTGTAGGGGTGGCTGAATTTTTTTTTTGAAGGGAAAAAAAGGAGGCCAGTGATACTCATGAAACACCAGTGAATTTTATATAAAAAGCTTTAATGGGACAGAAGTACCGCCCCCAATTTAAAAAAGTTTAAACCCTGAGAAAGGAGATTCTACCCAGCCTCCCCCACCTCACGTTCCCACCCCAGCAAACGCCCTCAACACCCAGCACTTGCTGCTCCCACCACCGCCCCCACTGGGTGGCCAAGAACAAGCATTAAGTTAGGGAAGAGGAAATACCAAGTCATGTCAATAGCACCATCATATATGTCTCTTTCCAACAGAAAGGTCTGAGGCAGATCTCTTAAAGGGAGGACCTCTAGGGTCTCCACGAGTCTATGAAGTCTGGATGCGTGCTGGCTGGCTTCACCGGCATCCACACAGTTTGACGCCGCGGTCCCTTCCGCCCCAGCCGGGAGGGTGACTATTACAGAGGTCAGAAAAAGCATCCCATCTTCTCCTCTCGGACCAGCCTCTTAGCAGCATTATGGAGCAGATTCTCCAGATCAGCAGCTGCTCTGTCCTCCCCACCACCACTCCCTTCTGCCACCAAAGCCGTCACCAGCGCCTGGGAAGGACAGGAGCGAGGTCAGTCTTCCTCTCTGGGAGGTGGTTGGCCAAAGCCTAAGCCCCCAGGTCACTCAGGGCTGGACAGCGGCCTCGACACATATCTTGGGCCAGCTAAAGCTACGGGCACAGTCCGGAGTACAGGGCTCACGTTAGAAAGCCACGACTGTCCGCACCAAGATGTTTATCATATTGTCTGCCTGGCGGCAACCCGGCTGAAGTTCACAAGAGGGAGGCGGGGCAGTGGGCTTTGGCGGCCCTCCGGTGTTACTCAGGATGCCGGAAAAGCGCTTCTGTAAAACTCTGGCCAGACTGGGGAAGGGGCCCTCCTCCACCTGCGACTGCGGTCTCCCCAGGTCTTCGGCCTCGACCTCAACCTTCCCTTCAGCCGGCGCCATTTCTTCCTCCAACCTAGCTTTCTTGCTGGGGACCAGCCCGGCTTCCCCACCCTGGCCCAAGCTACTGCTCCGTCGTTTGCGGTTGGGTTTCATTGAGCGCTGAGATAGTGTAGCACAGGGCACCGGAGGCAAGTGGCTGCAGGCGGGCGCCGGCTCAGTCTCCCTAGCTTCCTGCGTTTCCATAGGCTCTGGGGCCGGGATCGCCTCTTCACACACTTGCCAAGAGCCAGCTTCGGCTTCAGCTACGGTCATGGGCTGGGGCAAATTTGGGGCGGGAGCCAGGGCCGCGGCCGGGAAGGGCAGCTCCGCTTCGTCTGTCTCTACCTTGGCGGACAGGTAGAGCTCCCTGGCGCTCCGCATGACCAGCGATAGCTGAAGGCTCCGGTGCAACCTCAAGCCGCCGCGCTGCATGCGGGAATGGTACATCTTCCACACCGACATGGTCATAATACGCTGCGCTTCCTTCTGTGCTTCCATGTCGGGACCGGGCGCAGCACCAGAACAGAGATGGAAGGGTAGATGAGTGGGTGGTCGGGGGGGGTGACTCTTGGGCAAAGTCCGGTAACAGATGTGGGTAGCAAGAGGTATGACGCCCTCCTCTTCGCTTGCTTTCACCCCCAATTCCCCGAGACGCCCACCTCAAACTGGAGACAGATTCTTTCTCAACTCTCGAAAAGAGCCGCAACCGTTTACACAAATGAGGCAAACCCGGCCCGAGACCGAGCTCTTTATACCTCTAGTTGCGTCACTGAGTAGCCGCCACACCCAATCAGAAAGCCGCATCCCGGCTTTTCGACCCGCCACCGGAGGCCCTTTAAAGCCACAGGACGGAAATGCCGGACCTAATTCAAAGCCCAAGGGAGAGTGGGGGAGGGGAAGAAGGCTGGAAGAGACTGGACTGGACCGAGTCGGGGGTGGGGAGAAAATCCTCTCACCCTTCCCCAAGGAATTTTCTTCTCCTTGTTCTTGCAGTTGGGTGCATATGGTTCCTGATCTCGGTGTGAGACAGGGGGAGGGGGAAGAGCCCCTACAGCTCGCGGTGCGAGATAGACAGGCCGCTCGAATGTCAGCCCTTCCAGGGCGTACCTAGGTGGGGTCCAGCCAAGCTCCCCACTGGCACCTTGCAAAAGCGATCAGCGTTTGTCTAAGCATCTGAAAGAGCCTGGTATCTGTCTTATTAAAACTAGCAATTCCCAAAAGCTACATCACCCCTACTCGCTTTGAGGCTGGGGGAAAGGAAAAAAGACAGGGACAGAGAACTAGTTACAAATATTAAATGTGATGTCACAAATTCACTCCTGCAGGGCCGCCTAGTGATTCTGCTTTCCCAAAAGAAAAGAGGAGTGCAAGTAACTTGTGGAAAAAGTAAGGAGTTTGAACCGTAGCTCCGACTTCCCTAAGTCCGGCCCCTTTAAGAGAAGGTCCGCCCCTTGTGAAGCTTTGCTACATTCCCGCCACTAGGTTTCGTTTCCATGACTATATTAGGTAACCGTGACGTCCGGAGGCCCAGGGACCGTTCGCCGGGTGCCGGCTCTGCTTCCTCTTGCCCAAATAAGGGCAGAGGCACGGAATCGTAGGGTCAGTGAATGGGAAGCCTCCTTCCGGAACCCCAACCCGGGGCCTCGGAGCTGACCCGCCTCAAGGAGGAAGGTTACTTAGGAAGGATGAATTGAGAGCTGGAACTTAAGAGATTATTTTACAGATAGGAAAACTGAAGTTTGGGAAAGGAAATTGTACGGCTTACGGGGTAGTAACTAACTAGCAAGCGTAAGGGTTTCGTACTCTGCATTTTGTCTTCCTTTCGCTCCAGACTCCACGCCGACTCCGGATCTTCTTCCACCACGCCCCCACCTGGGTAACTTAAACTTACCCCACCCCTTTCAAGCCTTTCTTTTTTTTTTTACGTGTTATCTCTCCCTATTAGAATCTAGAATCTAAACTCTTATCCTAGAGGGCTGGGATTATCTTTCTCCCTGTGTTAGCATTCCTTGTTGGGGCAAGATGCCTATTTGTAAATGTTTAATAAATGCTTGTTGACTGCTGTTCTGATACCTCTTCCGGTCTTTCCGCTGGAGATTCCTCTCCACTTTTCCTAGAAGTGACTGCCCCTCCCTCTGGCCCTGCCTACGCTTCCTCTCCCCCTACCCTTTGTAATCTTTCCTCCACTCTACCCTCCTCGCGTAGGTGTTCGGCTTTAGAGCCGCAAGAAGTGGGTGGTCTCTCTCCTGCCTTCCCTCCGAAGCGGGGGAGGAGGGGGACGCTGGTTTCCCTCACCATCTCTGTCACCCGCTGGTCAAGTAATACCTGACCCCTGGGCGCGGCGCAAAAAAGGGAGTCGCTTAGGCTGCCCGTGAGTCCATAAATTTAGACTTACACCGAGGAAATGATTTCAGCTCCGTTCAGATCTCTGCAGCTCAGGTGCATGGCTCATGGCCACGGGTCTGAGACTCGGGGAGTTGCGAGTGGAGAAACCAAAGCCCTCCATGTACAGAGTGGAGTAGAGAGATGGTACGTAGATGGTGCCAGAGCTTCCTGAGGTTTTGAGGGTTAGGGGAAATTGGGGCAGAAGGGCTGAAGCACGGGAGGGATGTGATGCAGAACTAAGAAGCTTCATACTCTGCCTTCCTCATTTCTGGAGCTCGCTGGCAAGAAGAAAGGAAGGAACTTCTCAATCTGGGCTTCTTTGCTTAGCACACTCCCCGCACTGGGAATATACTATACCTTGTTTGTACATGGTTTGTCAGCACGTGGTCTCCTCCGTTAGACGTCTCCTGGAGGGCAGGACTGGCTTTTGACTTTCTTTGTATCCCCAGCCCATAGCCTGGAATGTAGTGGGCACTTAATGCTTCTTCACTTGACCTGAGATGGAGGGCACCGACGCAGGGCGACCAGGAAGGTGAGAAGGGGCTGCCTCCCAGCATTACGGTTGTGCACACACGCACAGACACACACGCCTACAAACACCACCACACCACGAGTTTCCCCCTACTGCCCTAGGCCAGCATTCCGGAAGAGAAGCCCCCACGTACCCTGACAGGGAGTAAGCATTCAGCCCCTTCCCCAGCCAAAAGCCCAACAGCCCCGGCCACTTCGCCCCCACTTCTGGCAGACGCCAAGGGAGGACTTGCTCTGAAGGAGCCGGACCCAGTCCCATCGGCTTCTCCGAGAGACGGCCTGTGCCGGAGAAGAGAAAGGGGACAGCTACCTCGGGGTAAGAAGCCAGCCCTGCCCCTAACCTAGATGGTGGCCTGGGATCGGGGAGAGATGGGGTGTCAGTGAGGCCACAGAGAGGGCGGAAGTCTCTGTGTTCCGGGATCCCGGGACCTCACTCCTCCCCTCTCTGTGCGTGGGACACGTCTCGTAGGTGGCCTGGGGGGTGCGTGATAGGGGCGGAGCCCACATTCCCTCCGGAGGTTGGGGCGCGCATACTTGGGGCAGTATGGGTCTGGGAAACCCTTTTTTCGTGATCCTGGAGTGAGCTGCAGAAGCTGCCCCGGAATAACTATCTCAGGAGCAGGGGCTGCGAGTGGGGCATGAAAGTGGGATTCTTCTCCTTCCACTCGGCCCCGGTTACCCGTGCCCTCCACGCCGTAGTGAGAGGTGCCCTACCGGCTTGAGTCCCAGCAGGGGGTGGGGGGAATTGGCAAAGCACCAGAGCTCCTGCCCCCTCCCCTGCCTGGCAAATCCAGATAACAGGAAGGGGGTGGAGTGCCTGGAGAGGGCCATGATTTTCCTTTTCACAGACCACCAGGAGAGTGCAGAAAGTAGGGAACACCTCCCGGTCCTGTACCGGTGATGGTGTGAGGACACTCAGGTCATGGTGAGCAAGACTTCAACTGGACCACCCGTGAGCTGCGCTACAGCCCTCGGGGCACTGAATGGGACCTGGAGCACCTGAAGACTTAAAATCCTACCTGGTTGAGAAGGGGGAAGAACCAGATTTTGGCGAGGGCAGAGTGCTAGCTTTGGAGGAATATCTGCCTCCAAATCCAGTCTCCCATACAACTAGCACTGCGACCGAGGCAACCCTCTGTGCCTTAGCTTCTTCATCTCTGTAATGGGGACAATAGCACCTCAGAGTTGTTTCGAAAAACAAATGAGATAATAGGCAAAGCACGCCATGTAAGTGGTAGCTATCATGTAGATAATGTTACATGGGCATCTAAAGACCATATGGCCTAGGACCCCAGTAAACTAAAAATTATTGATGATTCCCCCAAAGAACTTTTGTGTCTTTAGGTTCTATCTAGATTAATTGTATTAGAAGTTAAGTTGTGTTATTATGAAGTGTTTGATGTCCAGGATTCCCAGAAAGGATCTCAGAGGGCACTGCATCACATTTTGAGAACTGCTGCTCTAGCTAGGTAGGAGTTAGAGTCTGGGAGTAGGAGATACTGTCCAGAGAAAAGAGTGGCCCTAAGGGACCCACACAGTCCATACATAGAGTGAGAGAAGAGTACCAGGAAGAAAACAGGGGAGGGCAGCTGCTAAGCCATAGTAGATACCACCCTAGGTCACTGACCCTCATTTCCAAGGGACGATGAATTAGACTAAAGGCCCATGGGCGACATCTGTCTCCACCTTCACTGACCCTTGACTCTTATCTACCTACTCATCTTAGAGTCCAACCTTGGAAAATTCAAGATCATGGCTTGGGCCTTGTGATCAGAGAGCTTTCATAGAGAAATCTGTCCAGGTGAATGACACCTCCCCTCCCCCCAACACACACACCCAGGGTTCTGAGACCATAAGAGGTACATTAGAAGAGCCATTCTGGACTTAGAACTAGGTTAGGAAGAGGTGCTTATGGCTATCCTCCCTAGGAAAAAAGAGGGACCATGTTACCCACCCAGCAGCTACAGCTTTTATTTAGAAAAATCAAGAGGTAACCAATGCACCTTGCCTCCCTCACCAGCAACTCTACTGCCAGGGATCTTTGCCTGTCCCTTCATTATTTATAACTATTCATTTCAATAATGCTCCATGCTTTACAAAAAGCTCTTTTCTCACAACACCCCTAAGTTAGGTAATACAAGTATTGTTATCACTATTTTATAGATGAGAAACTGAGGCTGTTATCTTGCCTCACAGCGAATATTGCAGCTAGGTATGTGGGTACCTAATGCTTCTGAATATATGCCCACTTCTGCATGTGTCTCTCTGGCTGTCTGCCCTCACTGTAGATGCTGACGGGTGGGACAGTCCCTCCAGACTTAGACACTAGCCACTCTGACCAGCTGGACACACGTTCACACAGCTATTCACACATTGAGGAAACAGCAGGTCACACAGCAAGTAGGAAGAGAAAGGGTTGGGCTGGCCTAGGAGCTTCAGCAGCTGTGGGAGGAGGGAGGAAGGGGGACCTTGAGGAGGAAATGGGGTCACCAACCCAATGAACCAAAGCCTCCCCACTCTGCTCAGCTGATCATGGATCAACAGGCTCTGTAATTGGCAGTATCCAAATCCTGAAACACATCAGACCAGGTTGGCAAAGAGCCAGATGAGCAGAACACAAGTAATGCCTCTTAGGGGAGCTGAGGCTTCTACTCTACAAGCCCCCTAAAACCAGAGCTAGGAGATAGGTCTCTTGGGGCTAACATGGCTTTGGCATGCAGCATGTTGGATGACTTTCCCCAAGAAATGGATGACATTCAGTTGCCCGGATGGATGGGCTCCTCAATAAATTGACCAAGGAGTGGTCATGTGAGCAGCAATGAGTCCTGGTCCAGCCCCAGAGAAGGAAGAACACCCTGAAAGTCAATCCTAAGACCTGCCCTTCAGGGGTGGCTCAGGTCTGGCTCTCTCAGGTGTCACACCCTCCTGTGTCCCCCAGCCCAATAACAATGGTATACAATCTTCTTGCTGCTCATTGAGATCCTTGTGAGGCCTCGCCTGCTCTTTTTCCCTGTGACTCCTGGGAATGCCCAAGAGGGCAAGGGAAAGAGGAGGAAGTTCTCCGAATGGGGGCATGAGGGATCAGGATAATTGCGCTTTATAGAGCTTGGCCTAGAGGTTGAACTAGTCAGAGTAGGAGGGTTGTTCCTTGCCACCCCCAACCGGATTTTAGTTTGGCAGGAAGATACTTGGGGGTAAAGAGGTTGAACTTTGCTCCCTCACCTTTACCTACTTCTATGCCACAGATCCAGCCCCCCTAACCCTGGGTTAGGTAAGACCTGTTCCTGCCCCACATGCTCTTAGTTGAGGCCATGTAGTCCTGAAAGTTCAAGATATATCAATTTTGCAATAGAAATCCAACATTTTAAATGAATGCTACAAGCTTGTCCGGCTTCTGGAGTTTGGGGAGGAAATTCAGCCAAAAAAGCAAGACAGGTTACTCTGAGGTATAACCTTGATCATATGTGTCCCCATTGTGCCTTGTAACGGGCAGGAAAGATGGAGTCAGAGTATGGGGGCAACCTCCCCCTCCCCTTATAAGTAAGTGGAAACTTTAGTTACAAATGCCATTGTTTATTCTTATCAGTATTATTACTCCCATTATTCACATTTCTCCAGCTCTGCTCCTCTTTACAGTAGTTAATGTGCAAGCCTCATTACTGGGGGTCACAGGGGGTGAGGCGGGCTGGGGGCTGGGGAGCCTTGTGTGTGTTTTTGAAGGTCACAAGGTCATTGGCACTTCACACAGACAAATCCTGGCAGCCCCAGGGTCTGGGGGAATTTTTTTGTCTTTTTCTTTTTCTTCTTCCTTTTTTTGTGGAAAACTTGATTCTGGGCCTGACTTCTGGGGGTAGTTGGTGGAGAAGCAGCTGCAGCATCAGTGGAAAGCCCCAGCATTCCTGGGCCATGCAGCTCAGCAGAAAGGCGAATGGGCAGGAGGGGGGGTGGGGGGGGGTGGTGGGAAGTTAGATGAGGGATGTTTGAGAAAGGAAAGTGAAGAGCAGGACCCTGGTGGGGGGAGGGGGCAGCCCCCCTTTGGTAAGGCACAACCCTTGTCTTTGGCTCTCCTAGGAGGAGCGGACTCCCCTGCCCCCCTCCCCAGCCCACTTCAGCACAGTCCTTCAGATCCCTTCCAGGTTCTCTGTACAACGATAATTCCTAGGTCCTTTTCAGCTCCAAGTCTATGGTTCTCAGAATCATGGCACAAACACCTGCTTAAAACCATGGAATTTGGAAATCCAGAAGTCTCCCCTCTTTCCATATTCCCCTCACCCAGCTACCTCCTTTATTGCTAAATGACACCTCCCCTCAAGCTTCCAGGTGTATAAAATAGGGGATTCTGGTGACTTTTTTTCCTGGAAGGAGAGGCTGCAGCCTAAAGGGAGGGAGGAAGCTGGAGTCCAATAAGGGTTGCAGAAGTGGGGGGAGGCATTAGCAAAGCAAGACACTCTGAAATAACTATCACACCGGGGATAAGCTCAGGCCCAGTGTGGCTGAATCTCACCCACTCACTGTTTGTATTGGGGCAAAAGGCTCCAGAACCTAAGCTGGACCAGGGGTTAGGAATGTGCTGAAGGGTGGCTGGTAGACAACCCAATTTTAAATTTCAACTCTGGCCTACCCCTGTGCTCCTGTTCTCCTCCTCCCAACCCTTGTTAATAGGACAGGCAGCTCCACAGGCTACATAGTTCACAGCTGGATTTAGGGACCACAATACATAAGGGATACTCATACTGTCCTTCCTCCCTACCCCAGGCACCAAGGTGAGAAGGGGCTCCCACTCTGCCTCCCCTCCTTACTGATCCCTCCTTCCCCAATTTGGTCCCAGAACCTCAAAGGTGACCCTAGCTAGAACACCTTGAGGGGCCTTGTGCTTTGGGAGATTTGGGGAAGGGGAATTAGGACAGTTTAGGGGTGGGAAGGCAGATAAGGTGCTTGTATATTTGAGGAAGAAAGGTCTTGTGTCCCTCCCCAGGGGTTTAGAAAAGTGACTGAGAAGTGGACATACAGAATGGGGCACAAGAGGACTCTGTTCTGGGGGGTACACAGCTAGGGGAAAAAATTTGCTTGCTCCCTCTCTCTCCTTAACCTACACTGAGAAGAATCATTTAAAAAGGGTTTATCCTGAGGAGTTAGGAAAGATCAGACAGACAGCAACAGGCTATTTTCAGGAAATAGGGGAGGGGGACATAAGGTCCCCAATTCTGCCCTCCCCCTTTGAGTAACCAGCAGCCTCTCTTATTACTCTTACTTAACAGGGGGCTCTCTCCTAGGTACACTGTGCCAAAGTCTTGAGGTCTCAGGAATGGGAACTCCTTCAAAGTGCATGTCCCTCCCCACCCCCACTACCCCTTGCCTGGCAATCTAGAGCCAGATGTTGCAGGTAACAGACCCTTCAGCTACCCTCGTGTCTAGCACCGTGGGGCATGCTGGACCCTGGGCAAGATCCCTGAGGATGAGAAGGGTAGGTATCCTCTTACACTGCCTGCAAATGGAAAGCAATCCAAAGACAGCAGAAAAATCAAGGACAGCGCCACCATCTGGTTTCATCCCAAACTGTGGCACTAGGCATTTCCAAAAAGAATGACTCAAACTCAGAAAGCCTAGGGAGGATGAAGGAACAGTGTCCAGGCATTCAGACTCTCAGGAAGCTCTTACTTTGACTCCTTTAAAGAAGGCAGAGCAGAGAGCAGCCCAGGAATCATTTCCATTAGAAGGTAAATTCCTTATGGGGCAGGGACTGTTTTGTTTCATGTTTTGTCTTTCTGTCTCCAGCTCTTAGGCCTGTACCTGGCCCATGTAAGTAAATAAATACTTATGACTTATTAGCTAAAGATCAGAAAGAGATGCACCCAAGGTGATGATGGACAGAGAGTGGCTGACAAGGCTAGGATTCTGAAGGCTCAAACCCATCACTGGTCCTGTGGAATCACTCCAATGAAGTGGGAAGAGGAGGTAGAAGTAACACAGCAGGTACCCTCTGATGCGCCTGCCCTGTGCCCAGACCCAGCAGAGACTGGTGGAGAGAAAATAACATGAAACTGGGAATCATCTTCTCATCCTAGCCCTACCTTAGGGAAGTCATGTAACTTCTGGGGGCCCTCACTTGAAAGAGATGACGCCTATAGTCCCTCCCTTCCACCTCTAAATTTCTGAACAAATGAGAGGTTCAGAAAGAGCATGAGATTTGGCCAAAAGGCAGGGGCACCTAACTCTTTGGCAGACAGGTCAGCCAGGGTCTGAGAGTTTGTGAGGGGCCTAAAGGGGGAAAGATGGGGAAGAAGAGACAAGGGAAACAAAAATGAAATAAAGATCGCCTCCCCCCCCAAAAAAAATCCATGTTCACATATAACAATCTAGAAAACATCCTTATTAAGGAAAAGGAATAGCCACAAACCAGCTTAGTCAAAATAATTAACAATGCGAACTAACCCCCTACTTGGGCCTGTCCAAGCTAGACATGCCAGGGTCTCAAAGGGAAGGCCATGGACTGGCAGAAATGAGGACCATAAAGGAGAGAAGGGCACATTAAAGGAAAACCAACAGAGCCCATAGTATGTGGACAGATTTCTACCTACTCTGCTCCCCAGCCTGGTCCCTCCAACACCTTCTAGATCCCAGGAGGCAATTAAGCCTTGCAGGCCTCCAGGGTGGGAGGTAGAGGACATGGGGGGTGGGAGGGGAAGAGTCACATTCCTATTGGTTTGAAAATTCTAAGGGTCTTGATATTTCCAAAGAACTTAACACTTGCTACAAAAGGTATTTTTAAAGTCTGTACACAGGGCTTCAGGGAAAGGGGAAGAAGAAAGACAGGGACTAGACAGGGAGGAAAGTCCCAGGGTCCCCAGCTCTCAGGAGAGATCCATGTACACACAAGGTGTATACACCCAGCCTCCTGTTCCACCATCCCCCGAGAAACAATTCCGATTCAGTCTTGTGTTTGCCAAAGTAAAACCATTCAAGTCATTCCTACCGTAGCATACACAACACATTAAAGAGAACTGCAACCAATCTTTCACTTACACTGAAATACATGGAAACACATGTGCACTCAAGCAAATCACTATCTCACACACACTCACACACACACACACACACACACACACACTCTCTCTCTCTCTCTCTCTCTCTCTCTCTCTCTCTCCCTCTCTCTCTCTCTCTCTCTCTCTCTCTCCCCCCAAACAGTGCCCTGATTCAGTGCCTGTTCCTTCCTCCAGAAAGAACCAAAATGGGTTAAAGATCTGAGGCAACAGGAGTCTGGTGGAAGAACGATCACTCCCAAGAACTGTCTCTAAAACTAAGTTCTAGTCCACACCCTGACACTCCCTGGCTATGATACTGGCAGATCAATTTACCTGGGGGGGGGGGGGGGGGGGAAGAGGAGGGAGGGAGGGAACACCTTCCACCTCTCTGCTTAATGGAGTTACTGCCAGCTGCCCTCACTGCTCAGTTACCCACAGGATGTCCCAATGATAAAATTAAATAGATGGGAAGGTGTTTGGGAAAAGTAGGCTAAGAATGAAGATGAAAAAAGCCAGAGGCTATGAAGGAGGAGAAAGAAGGGCAGAAATGCAGACTGGAGGCCTGGAAGAACCATGTATGAGGAGAGCCAGAGGCTGACTCCAGCCCCCAAGGGCAATCCTCCAGGAGGGCAGGGGGAGTGTTTGCCACTGAGAGGCAGTCTGTTACTCATTTTCTCTTGCTTGTAGGACGAACATGCTTTTCCTTTCCTGGTAAATATTTTTATAATATATATATATTATTTCTAGGTCTATAGATTTCTCTCTCTTTATATATATATAGTTAGATCATTCTGAGTGTGTGTTTAAAAAAAAAGTAAAGGAAACAAAACCATGTTTGATACTCTCCCAGCCACTCTCAGTGCCTGTCATGACATGGGGAAAGGGAAAGGAGACCAGAGAAACCTCCCATTTCAGCCCACCCCATAGAACCACACAGCCCACCTGGATTTCTGCTCCTTGGTACTATGTGTCCTTTGGGAAAGAAGTGGTGCTGTTTGAGAGAGGAGAAGGAGAATGGGACAGACAGCAGCGTGCAGTGATCACACGTCCCCTCTGGCAAAATGGACCAAGGGCAGGAGGGGATGTTAACCAAAGAATAAACAAAGTCCAAAGTGAAAGGCAGAGGGAGCCCTTGCCAAAGGGCAGCCTGCAGGGGGAAGAGGGGGAGGAGGTGGGGATGCAGGCCAGGAAAGGCCAGGCCAGGTAGGGCATGGAAGAGGGAAAGGGTCATTGGAGGGCTTCGGCCGAGGGTCCAGCATCCCCATCATGGCTGGCCGTCTCAAAGCCGTGCTCCACGCCCATCATGTCGGGCTCTATCTTGCCTGAGTCATTGATGAAGGCCGTGTATGTATCGCCCTCGACCATGAGCAGCTTCGGCTTGGGGATCCAGCTCTTACGCACTACCCTTCGGGCATTGGTGCACATGTCCGCTGCGATGGCATTCATCTCACTCTCCTTAAAGTTGGGGGCGAAGTTCTGGCAGTAGACTTAGGGAGAGATGAAGGAAGAGGAGGGAAGTCTTAAGGACCATGGCTCATATTGTCTTCCTCACACAGAAATGTGCTAAGTACTAAAATGGCACTAACATTATTTTCTCCATGAATGAATACACCTGAACCAGCCCCATGTCCGTCCAGGGGACTGGCTCTATACTTCCCAAGTCCTGGACTCCCTCCCTCCCCAACATGCCCCAGTCCTTACACTTGACAGCATGGAGGACCCGGCTGTCCAAGGGTTTTCGGCTAGGGTCATTGGTGGAAGATCGGATGCCTGTGCCACAACTGTTGGCCAGAGTGTTCCTGGAGGGAGAAGTGGGATCAGAGTTGAACTCCATGGGACCCTTAGCCTGGCCAGCCCAGGTCAAGAGTGGGCATTAAGCCCTTCACTCCAGAGGAGCAGGAAGGGACTAAGTCATAGCTGAGTTTCATTGGGCCCTCAGGCTAGGTCCCAGAACTCCATGGATGCACAGAAGGCATCAATATATGCTTGCTGTTTTTAAATGAAGGGAAGACTGGGCCTCACCTGTCAAAAAAGGAGGCAAGGAGCCGACGAAGGAGGACTTTGTGCCTTGTACCCGCACTGACGTGACAGTTCATGAGCTGTGCCCGTGTGATGTATACATTGGTGCCTGGGAGGGGGAGGGGGGAAGATTTGCAATGCTAAGTAAAGGCCAGGCAGATCACCCAAAGGCTCATCCCGATAGACCAATAGCTATCCTACAAAAACCCACTTAGCTACCTTAACCTTACCCACCCCAGGCTGATGGACCTCTAGCCCAGGCAGGAGCTTGGAAATATTGAAGACATACACAGTGAGAGTCAAGAGGCCAAGGTAACAGAATGGAGTTGGACGACGTAACTAAGACTGGAAGAGATTTCAGGAGACAAGAAAGCTTAATGCTCCTGTGCTTGTTCAAGCCCAGTCAAGCTCCTCCTCAAAGATCCCCACCTAGTCTAGCGGGTTCCCCTAGCTTGGAAATGCTCTCCCAAGTCCCATCTGTTTTATGTTAAAGGCCCTGCTCAAGTCTTGCTTTCTCTATCTTTTCCTGACCCTTCCAGTCCCACTCCCCCAGCACTTCCCTCAAGAAAGTCCTAAGTAGTTGCTGACTGTATTACTCACTTAACCACTAGTATAATTTTTCACAGGTACAAATCCTATCTCCTCCTAAACTGTGACCTCAAGATCAAGAGCCCTGGTGGCCTTGTTCAGCCTTCGATCCCCCCAGTGACTGAACACACAGCAAGGCAGGCCTCTCAGAGTCCCGGGCCCACCTGTTACGAGCTCCAGCTTCTCAGCAGGGTCACCCTCGTCGTAGAGCTTTGGGTGGCATCGATTGCCAATCTGGTTGATGAGCTCAGCTGGCAGTGAGGCCAGGTCTTGCCGCACCCGGATTCGGTTGCGGGACTCGGAGACCACTTGCTCCGGCAGGGCCTCCACCTTTTCAGCTGGGGAGAGAGTGGGGAGGGGAGGGGAGGGGAGTGCCGATGGGGGCTGTAGGGCCTCCCCGGGGCTAAGCCCCTCCCTCCCCCGTCCCAGGGGGCTCGCCCGCTCACCTGTCTGGCCTACATTCATCATGCTGTACATCGTGTACATGTTGCAGATCTGGCGGTACTGCTCATCAGAGCCCTCCTCCCCTGCATCCTCCTCCTCATCCTCCTCATTGTGGTAGGAACTGGGGCTATCACTAGTGTAGGCGCTGGATGTCCCAGGACTGGTCCGTTCTGATGTGCTGGGCCCGCTCCCCATGCCCGCTGCCCCTGCTGGCACTGGGGCTGGTGCCATGCCCTGGGGCATCTGTTGCTGGGACCGGTTCCCTCCTAGGTCAGGGCTTGAGAACTTGGCCATTTTGCGGCTGCCATTGCTGCCACCCTCTTTCTGGCCACTGTCCCAGAGCCGCTTGGCTATAGGTGTGCATTGAACTGAGTCTGACTCTTGCTGCTCAGTCTTAACTCGAGAGACAAGGGGAAGTGGGGCGCTGCAAGCTGGCCAGCTGGAGGTCTGGGCTACAGGACTTTGAGGCTCTGATGAGGGTGTTTCCTCCACGTGTAGGCCCTGTGAGTCACAGCTGGGAGAGCTCACCTTGAGGAAAAATTCTGTGCCCTTCTCCATGATCTCCTGGATCTGGAGGAAGCCTGCAGTGTACATGAGGAGGAACTGGTCACCCACATTCATGCTGAGGCGGCCAGTATAGCAGAAGCTAAGAATTTGCTGGAAGGACTGGGGCTGCACGGCGGCAGGCAGCTCCACCACTGCACTCTTGCTGCTGTTAAAAAGGTCCCGGAAGTAAGAGCTGCTGGCAGCCAGGACAGCACGGTGGGCCTTGAAAGCGTGGCCTTTTACCACCACTGACACATCGCAGTAGAGACCCTGCAGCCGCTGCTCATTCAAGCATTCCAGGATACTGTTGCCAAAGTTGGGGATCTCCATCTGCAGGGTCTGGGCCATGATGGTAGCAGCTTGAGGAGGGATGGGGGAAGCCCCCCTTCCCTCCACCCAGGATGTCAAAGTCCTCACACAATGAGGCTGAGCAAAGCTCAGGGGCAAACCTCCCTGGATGACAAGAGGGAGAAGCTGAGGCACCAAATGGAAAAACAGGTCTGGAACCTGGGGATCCAGGCCCAGGCATCAAAAGATAGACTTTAACGGGAAAGGAAGGACTACAGGAGACTGGAGGGTCTAGATGGGAGAGAGGGTGTCAAACTAATCCCATTGTTGGGGGGGACGTCATGGGAACCCTACCCACCTCTCCAAAGCTCAGCTGAGGCTGCCACCAGAGTAGGAGGAAATGACACCTGACAGTAAATAAAAGGGCCCCAAACCCCGAAAATCGACCATGTGGGAATAGATAAGCTATACGCTGCCCTTCTTAAGCTAAGCCTCTGAGCTATACTGTTACTCTGCCATGGGCCTGGCTCAACTGCTCTCTGGGCCCCAGATGCAATGATTTCCCAAAGGGATTGTGGGTCTCATGAAGCCTGCTCTACCAACTCTTAGAATCCTAGAATGCTAGAGCCGGAAGGAACCTTGAGGATCATCCAGGTCACAGGGTTCTTAACTTGGGGCTACTTTTAAAAAATCCAGAGAAACAGAGGACAAACGAGGATAGTGCAATCTTACATAGATGCATATGAATGTATATATCTACATATGTGTATGATTACAGATATCTAAGTATATGTATGTGTATGGTTGTATATATGTGTGTATATATACATGTGTGTGCAATTGTGTGTATGTGTGTACACGCATGCATGTGTATGTATATACACAAATACATCTTTGCTTAACTGTAGCTTTCGTGGTGGAGGGGGAGGGAGAAAGGGGGAGAAAAGAACAAAGTAAAAGGTGTACAGCAGAGTACAAAAACTTACAAGGAAGCAAAGAAAAGATGGACAGCTTGGAACATAGTGTGTAGTATTTATTATATAGGCTTTCTTAAAATAGAAATTTATTGCTGTATATTTTGAATCCTCTCTCCATGTGCTGTGTACATGGCAATGTTTTTTTTTTCCTTTTCTTATTTTGTATTTATGTTTAAAATTTTTAAAAATATATTCTAATAACCATATTCCAATATAATCATTTTCTTTTGTAATCTATATTTTTTATTTTATGCATTTAAAAATCTTACTCAAAGAAGGAGTCCATAGACTTCAGCAGCTTGTTACAAGAGTCCAGGACACAAAAAAGTTAAGGGTCTCTGATCTAGGCCAAATCTCTTCATTTTACAGAGAAAGAAACCAAGGCACCAGAAGGGTCTTGCTCAAGAATACACACTGTTATCTCGAGAGATGGCATTTAATCCCAGGTCTCTCAGTTTCTTCACCAGGACTTTGGAGGAAAAGTGTCCAGAAATCAGAAATCAGAAGCCTGTGGACAGATACAGATTCTGACCACCCTTAGCCAGGAGATGCCAGATATCCCCAAAGTGGAGGAGGCAAAGGGGGGGGGGGGGGGGTTCAATGGATTGGACTGAGAAGGGGACAGAGAAAAAGCTGAGAAGGCAACAAGAGCTGGTTAAAAGGAATGATAATAAGAGCTGACATTTATGCAGCACTCAAAATCAAAGCACTTACAGACATTATCTCATTGATTTTGAAGACAATCTCATCACTCACCTAGCCTGGAAACACCTGAGGCTGTGGGCTGGGCAAAGGAGGGGAGTGAGCCTCCAAGGGGCTTTTAAAAATTCAATTAGCAATTCTTGGGGGAGAAATTATTGCAAATTGCTCTGCTAATCAAGCATACATAAACCTTCATACCTGGTTAATTAGAAAGCAGTTTTATGGGCTATGGAGACCTAACTGACTAGAGAGGAGAAATCAGAAATGGATCTGGCTTGGGGCCCTGTGTGATTTCCGATGACCCCCCGCTTCTCTAGGGAACCTGAGTCTGGGGGTTGATGATACTTAAGGAGACAAAACTGGGACCTTATGGGTTCAAAGATTCAATTTGCATCTCCCCCACCCCAATCCACGTATTTCTTACAAATCACTTTACCAGATTGGCTGACCCTCCAAAGAAGCCAAACAGCCAGCCTGGGCACTAGCCATGCTACCTATACCTCCCACCCACTCCATCCACCCCCTGGCTCAGGCTTCAGACAGTGAATTCCACAAGTAATACTGGAAGTAGAAAGGCTGATGAAAAGGAAGAGAAGGGAAGGGGAGAGAGATCGGGTAAACTGATGGGAAAACAGCAATAATAGATATCATCTCCAAATTCTCTAACATTTTTACATGTACATAGCATTTTCCCTTCAACAACCCTGCAGAGGTAGGTAGTGTAATTACTGTCTCCATTTTATAGATGAGCAAGGGTGAGGAGAGGCAGGGGTAGAAGCCAGGGAGGGGCCTTCAGTGGTCTACCATGACTTACAACATCACACATTTAGATTCTACATCTAGAGATCTTTCAGAAATGCCAAGCTCTCTCATTCAATTCAATAAGTATTAAGATCTTACTGTATGCCACATCCTGACAGTCCATGGAAGACTGAGCCCTCTCACTACAACTAAGCAACACTGTAGGAATAAACTCAGAATAATTCCCTCCATTAGCCCCCTAAGTGGGGAGGAGGGAAGGAGGCAGGGGCAGTTTCTACCAGGAACCCTAACCCTAAATTCTCACCTAAAGCTGGCTCAAACCAGAGCCCAAGAGGTCAGCAGAACAGCTCCAGTGCTATCTGAGACCCCTCTGCCCCTAATAAAATGACATAGGGCTCTCAACCTCACCAGGGTGGTGGTGCCTCCCATGTCAACACAAGGGGAGGAAACGAATAGGTTGCTAGGGGCAAGTTTCTCCAGAAATGCCTTCAAACACCCTGATTCCAAACTAAAACCTTTCTTGCCACCTAAACCAAATCTTCCTAGACTGACATTCCTGAATCGCTCACCAAGCTGCATGCAGGAGAAAGCTCCTAGCAGCTCTGGCCTTTGCTTAGACCATACCAGCTATTTGAGAAAAGAGGATTCTGTGCTCTGTTTTGAGGGGCATGGCACTGTGTCTCTAGGACATTCTTTTGCCTGGATGTCCTCATCAACTCCAGCTCCACAGAACCCAGACAAGACCATCCTAGAGCAAAGCAAAGTGAGTACAAGGACATCACTGAACATATCTTTAACTTAACAACTCTCCTCTCCCTCCTTTAAGTGGCACAGGCAGAGAGATTCATTCTCCTTTCTTGGCCTTCTTTCTAATAAGGAAGGAAAACTCTCCACTCTGTCAATGGCTATTTCCCTCTGGCACTCCTACCCTCCGAAACCTCTCAGTGACTAACATTTCTGCCCACTGTAGAGTTCAGCAAATTCAACTGGACACAGCAAACCAGCCTTATAACGCATGCCAAATTCTGTACCCATGGTCCCCCACACTTTCCACTTCCTCAAATTACTGACAATGATCACTTTTGAAATCGGGAAGAACATTTAATTTGGAGTCAAAGGACCTGGTTTCAAAAACTCAGATCTGCTCCTTACTACTTATGGGACCTTGGGCAAGGCACTGAACAGGAGAGAGTTGGACTTGATAAGCCCTGACCCTGGGCTTCCTTCTAGTTCTAGAGTCAAGATTCTATAAACTCCTGTGATTCTTCTCTCAACTCCAAGCCCTACAACATGGCCCTCTCTGCAGCCATGGACCCTGCTCTGGCTTCTCTAATATGGCAACATTCTGGCTTTTGTCCTGCCTCCCTGACTGGTCCTTCTCATTCTGTACTGCCATTTCTAACTTCCAAAACCATGATGCCAGTTCTCTATTAGTTACCTTCTGGGCAATTTCACAAACTCAGTCTAATGGGGGATATTACACAAACCACTCCGTACAAACAAGATTAATAATAATAGCAGCTAACTTCATATAACATAACTTTGTGCCAGGCACTGTGCTAAACACTCAACAAATTATTATGTCATTTGATCCTCAAAATAACCCTGGGAGGCAGGTGCTTTTAGTGTGTCCATTTTACTGATGGAGATAGAGAGACAAACAGGAATTAAGAGACTTGCCCAGCTAAATTTAAACAGAGAGACAGACACTTACTTGCCCAGCACCACACATCTAAAGAAGTGTCTGAAGCCACATCTGAATTCAGTGCTTTCTGACTCCAGGGCCCAGCACTCCATTCACTTCACCTAACTACTCTAGATCTATATGGGAAAACTGGAGATAATCTCAGAGGGCAGATGCTAACATTAAGGAGGTCTAAGAAAGGCTTCCTGCAGAAGGTGGACTCCAGTAGAGCATCCATAAGGGATGGCCAGTTGGAGGATGGAGTGTCTCATTCTAGAACAGCAAGGAAGTGTATGGAGGGGAGTAAGGTTTAAGATTGAAAAGGAAAGGAGGGGCCAGGTTATGAAAGGTTTTAAAAGCCAAACAGAGGGTTTTATATTTGAGCCTGGAAGTAATAGGGAGCCACTGGAGTTTACTGAGTAAGAAGATGACCTGATCAGGCCTGTGATTTACATGAAAGATCAGTGGATAGCTAGGTGGATGATGGACTAGAGAGGGGAGACATTAGAGGCAGGCAGACCAACCAGCAGACTATTGTACTAACTCAGGCATCAGGTCACAAGTCTGCATCAAGGTTGTGACAACATCAGAGGACAGAAGGGGGTGTATATAACATTAGGCAGACTTGACAGGTCTTCCCAACAGACTGGATTTGGGGTGAAAGAAGTTGAGGAGTCAAAGATGACTCCTAGGTTGTAAGAGTAGAAGCCTGGGAGGTTAGTGATACCCTCAACAGTAACAAGAACATTAGGAGAAAGGGAAGGTTTGTGGGGAATGATCATGAATTTCACTTTGAACATTAAGCAGAATGGTTCAAACCCCAGCTCTGCCACTTACTATGTGCCTCTTGGCTTCCTCTCCCTCCATCAGAATGGGAGTGTTGAGAAATGGTACTCTTCTTACTTTTCTGTTTTATCTCAATAGCTTAGCATAGTGCTTTGCAAAAAATGAGTACTTAATAAAAGCTTTTTCCTTCAGTCAACATAACAAATTTGATGGAAGGACAAACCTCCCATTAATTAAAGCTGTATACAAGTGGAACTGAATGAGATTTCCACTTATCAGAGGTCTTCAAGTTTAGGTCTGGCATCCACATGTTGGGGACACTATAGACCAGATTAGTGCTCTGTTGGAAGGTGGCTAATATGGCTCCAAGGAGACTTTCAGCTCTGTGGTTTTCTCATTAGCTGCCTATTCACTGAATGGGTGTATCTCACTCGAAGTGATAATGTGATAAGACCTTAGGCTGAAAGGGCCAGGATCTCATATTGCACCCTAGGCCAACTCCAGGTGTCCTAAAGAGTATCAGGCCACTGGATCCAGACAGCTCAGAAGAAAGTGAGGTTGGTGACTTTGCACAGCCCTCCCTCATCATGTCATCATCTTGATGTCGTAGTCCTCTTCGGGAATGAAAGACAAACACAACAACAACCTCACTACCCATACTATTCATTTTCCTTCCCAAACTAATTTCCTTTCCCAACTTCATTCCTACCATGCATGGCGCCAGCACTCTTCCCCTTTCTCTCCCTCTAGTCTCCAAATCCTATTAATTTTTCCTTCACTGCCTCTTATATTAGTTCTGCCCATTTTGTTCCTACTGCTACCATACATATCCATGACCCCAAGGTATCTGCCTCAATTACAACAGCCTCCTAAACAAGGGTCTCAGTCCATCCTCCACAAACTGCCAGACTAATCAACATAAAGCATAGATAACTCTGATCATGTCACTGCACCCACTAAAAACATTAAGTGACTTCCCACAGTCTGCAGTATAAGCCAGTTACGGATGACTTTTGAACAGTAGACAAATAATTTTAACTTGATATGTAGACAATTAGTAGCCACATGAAACTGAACACCTCTGTATGTCTATCAATAGTCCCCAATACCCTCCCCTATTGTCCCAGACTCAAAACTCAAAAACCTTTGAGTTTCTTTCTTCTACTTTCTTCTCTTTTTCCAGGTCCCTACATCCCATTAATTACCAACTTTTCTTTCCCGTTCTCTCCCACATGCATCCTTCCCTCTAGTCAAACTAGTCTCCACTCATATATTGTGTTCATTCTGACCTCTGGTACTTAGCACTTAGTCTTCCCTTTGCTTAGAATATCCTTTTCTATCTCCAAATCTCTCTCTCTCTCTCTCTCTCTCTCTCTCTCTCTCTCACACACACACACACACACACACACACACACACACACACACACACACACACACACAATTTCCCCCACCCCCTCCAAAACCAGCTCAAGTCTTCCTCAACTACTCTAAAACCCAGTGAGTTCCTCCCTTCTGGGAGCACCTCTGTGGTCTAAGCAACTTGTCCTTCCTGGATGTAGCCCCAGCACTTACTATAGTGGTTCAAATTCAGCTCTTCTACTTTATGACAGCATGACCTTGAGCAAGGCCCTTAGACCTTTCTGAGTCTCAGTGTCCTCATCTATAAAATGAGAATACTGAATTAAATGACCTCTAAGGTCCCTTCTATTTCTAAATCTATAAATAGGATCAAAGAATGATCTCAATAGAATGAGAGTAAAGAAACTGTTAAAAGAAATGGCTGGATGGAAATTTCAGTCAACTCTACTCCCTTGCCTATATCCCAGTATCCAAGATAGTCAAGTGATTACCAAGATCTTCTCCCTTCAAAGTCTCTCGGGTAGATGTGAACAACAGCTCCTCTATGCCAGGTCCTGGGCAGTGCTCTCTTGTTGGGGTGACAAAGATAACCAAGATTCTGTGATGCCTACCATCTCCAAGCGTACAAATCTGATAGAAAAGCTGAGACAGATACACACAGAAATCCCTTTTTTCACCATTACAATGGGTATCACCTGAATCTAACCTCTCTTCCCCTCTCCTTGGGATCCCACAACAGCCAGCTACTCAACTGCCTTGAAAAGTGATCTCCCCAAAGCAACTCTTTCTCACCAACTGCCCAGAAGGTATGTGATGGGGTGGAAAGAATGCAAGACTGGCATCAGAGGCCCAGTATGAATATCTCCATTCAGTGGTCCCTTTCTAGGCATCATTTTTCTCGCAGTTAATGATGGGGTTCAGACTCTGGGACCTCCCTGAACTCTAGAATCTCCCTACCAGGCCTTTCATACTCAAATTTGTAGCCAGGTCCTCCGGAATCTTCCCACTAAATCTGGCCTTTCATACTCAAATCTGTTGCCCTAGGCCTAGCCTGGTCTTCCATTGTCTATTACCTCCGGATTGCCCCACCTGCTTCCTACCTAAACCCTCCCTAGTCAGTTATCTCCCGATTCCCATCAAGGATTACATAACTAGTTACCCCAGTCCCAGCAAGATCCTCCTTAGACCCTCCTCCCAGACCACTAGACCACCTCTAGATCTTTCCCACGGATTTTTCTGTATATAAGTTCCATCTCGCCTCCATGAAGGCGCTCAGATTCAATCCAACTCAGACTCTCTCTAGCTGAGATTCTATCTGGCCTGTTTGTAAATACAAGCGTTACAAGTGCTTAGGCACCTTAAGAGTCAACCCAGTATGGCAAATCTTTAATAAACTTTGTTTTTCTTTGGCTTCAAGAAGGCTTGTGTCCAGTTCATTCGAGCAGGACCCGGTGTGTTGGTATTTTGGGATCCCCAGTACCCCTGAACCTCAACATTAAGAGAGGATACCCAAGGTCCCATCTCTGATCCTCTGATCACATCCCAAATCAAGTCTGAACAACAAGTCTGGCATTCAAAGTCCCCCACAATCTGCCCTTAAACCTACTTCAAAGATCTCCCCCAACGTAAACCTCTGAAATCTAGTTTCACTGCTGTCCATTCCATCATCGACTCACCAATTCAAATCCTACCCTTCCTTCAAGGGAGTGCTTTCATCCCACCCCAGCGTTCCCCCTCAGACTGACTGCCCTTATTTTGTACTCCAAACCCTCAATCTTAACTCTCATTTTCTGAACCTTCTTCCTATTCCTGACTTTCTGCCTCTGACTCACAAATCAACATCATCCAGAAGGGTCTGTCAATGGACTGTCAAAATGATCCAGTCACCACCTCTGAGACTCTCTAGGCCACCATTCCTCCTAAATGTAGTCTGGGTCATGAGAACAATGAGGTTCTGGAGGGAAAGGACTTTTGTATTTGCATCCCCTCTGTCTAGTACAAGGTAGTGCTTAACAGATGCTTTTCAATCATTCACCTTCTGTGTCTCTCTATGAGACAAAAACTCAACACTTTTCAGGTCCTTGGCTGCAGTTTTTCACAGAGCAAGGACTAAAGAAATGCCTGCTACTACAACCTCTGCTGCTCACTGGCTGCATGACATTGAGCAAAGCACTTCCCTTTCCTTGGAGAAGCCTCCATTTCTTTCCTGTAAAATGGGGAGACTGTTAGTCACCCTTAAAATAAGGAAAGGCAAAAAGGAAGGATGTATTAGGTACCTATTTTGTGCTAAGCATTTTACAAATACTATCTCATTTGATCCCAGCAACAATGCTGAGAAGTAACTGCTATTACCATTCTTATTTTACAGTTGAGGAAACTGGGGCAGAGGTTGACCTATCCAGGGTCATACAGCTACTAAGTATCTGAGGATGGATTTGAACTCAGGTCTTCCTGACTCCAGGTCCAGGGCTCTATCCACTGCACCACCTAGCTGCCTCACAGGGTATCTAATTCTACTTATACTATGCTCAGACCCCACAAGAGTACTCCAAACAGACCTGACCAAAAGTGTAATATTCATCTATAGGAAAAAATGAAGCAGGAAGCGAGAGGTAAGATTCTTTATGAAGCATCATGACATAGGAAAAAAGAAAAACTAGGAATGCTGGATTAGGAATGTGGTGCAAACTGCCACATTCAAACTGTGTTACACAGAGCAAGTCACTCTCTGAGCCTCGTTTTCCTTATCTATAAAATGGAAATAAACACATCTGCCCCGCCTCTCTCATACAGGGCTGCAAAGCACTGTTATTGGTAAGCAATAACACACTATACATATCTAAGGGAGGATTACAATCAAATTTCTTTGCCAGTCATTCAAAGCCCTCTACAATCTAACACCACCCTAACTTTTCAAATTCTTCCATTATCCCTCAAGGATACAAGCCACAGTCCAGCCAAACACAAATACTCTTCTGCCCCACTCCCAAAACACACCCAGCTGCCCTCCAAGTTCTGTGCCTTCGATTAGGCAGACCCTTCTGCCAGAAATGCCACCCCTCCCCACTTTCTTTGCATACTAGATTCCAATGAAATAACTCAAATACCATTTTCTCCAAGAATTCTTCCCAGTTTCGGACCAGCGTGGGATAACCTTACCCCTCTAATCTCAGTTTGCTTTGCAACTCTCTAAGGCACCTACCACAGACAGCTCCCTCTCCACCTCTCCCCACCCATACACAAAGACACAGACTCTCACCTAAAGAGCTCAGCCTCCATGGTTACCCTAGATAAAGCTGGAGACAGAATTCAAGGGTTTGGCCAATAGAGCAATAGTGCCCTAACCAACTGCACCCTAGGTAGAACTCAGCATCTCTGAGACCTGAGATGCCAGCACAGCCCCAGGCCCTAGCTACTCCCTACTAGCAGGAGTATTTTTGAAACTGAGTGGAAAAAAAAGGAAAGATTCCTCATCTCCTAGCCCCAAAACAAGGTGAGGGTGAGGCCAGAATATAGCTGCTCCCCAAAGGGAGAAGAGGTGTCAGGAGAGCCTCCAAAGTCAGGCTGCTTGGCTGATGTGTGGAGGATACTGGGCACAGGTTTCCAACAATCAGATTGGGGGGGGGGGGGGCAGGGAAGGGGACTGTTTCTAACCTTTCATTAAACCTGGAAGAACTGGCTCAACCCGGTGTTTTGCTCAGGCCTGGGGGCTCCCAAAGCACCTTTCTAGATAAAAGCCTGGTAAGATCATCAGGAAAGGAAGGAATTAGGAAACAAGAACATCCTAGTGGGAAGAATAAAGCTCTGAGTGAATTGTCCCAGACCAAGCAGATTCAATACCTGTCTTCTAACCTGAGGCAATGTGGCCAAAAGCACAAAAGCCCAGGCCCTGATCCACTCCAAAAGCAAATACAAACACTAAATCTGATTCCCACATATCCTCAGGCTACTGCTTCTAACAAAAGCCAGAAACCTAGAGACAAAAGAACCCTTCCAGCTTCCAGGACCCTGGACACTAATCACCAGCCCAAAGACCACTCAAACTGGGGCTACCAGGCTTTTACGGATTTCTCTGGGGCAGGGGCTAGGTGCATCCTATCAGAACTGGCCTTGGGGCTGAAAGGCCTTCTTCTCTCTTCCCACACAATTCCCTAGATCCTTCACTTCTCAGCTCAAAGGCCTAAATAGGTCCCCACTCTGCTTCCCGACAACAGAACTGCCCCTAGCCCAAGCCCAGGGTGAGTAATCTTTGGAAGGTTATGCCTTCCGAAGCTGCCAAGGAACAGACAAATACTATGACCCTGTTTGACACCCTATGCTGTGGAGATGAGACTTAACTGCTTCCCAAGAGAAATATTCTCTTCTGCTCCCTGCTAAAGTCCAGGGAACAAGCTTCTATCTCCTCTCCTCAGGAACCCTTTAGCACATCTGCATGCCCTGGAGACTGACCACTTGACACTCAGTCATCTCCTGGTCAGAGAAGGCCTTGTATGTTTCCTGTGTATTCTCTGGCCCTAGATTGTGAGCTCCTTAGGGAAAAGAACCCAGTCTTCTACTTCTGTGGTCATCTCCATTTCTTACACAGCAAGTGTTTAGTATTGACCTGGGTAAGCTCACTGGACTTTGAAGAGCACATGCCAGTGATGATTTCCCTATCTCCAAACCATATGATACGAAGCTGTCCAGCTCCATCTTAAGGAGGCTAGACAGGGAAGAAGAAAACCTAGCACCTTCCATCACTACAGAATAGACGAAGGGAATGGGGACACAGTATTGTACAGTCTCTGATACAACAGAGCTATGGGATCAGCCAGACCAACGAAAACAGGAACTCCTCTACAACATTCCCCCTTCCTCTCCTCTCCACCCTCAAACCTGGCATACAAACTTTAAGATAGCTCTCATCCAGTGATGAGGAACTCACTCAGTAGCTCCTAAGACAGCCCATTCCACTTTGGGACAATTTTTGTATTCTCTTAATTCTTATATTTGTCCTTATATCAAACTTAAATTCATCCTTCTAATACCATCCAGCGCTCCTAGCTTTGCTCCCTTGGCCAAGAAGAAATCTAATCACTGCTTCCCAAGATAATTCTTCATGTAGAGGTCCAAAATCAGCCCAAGGTCAATGGTCAGTGTCCTACTAGGCTGGTAATTATCAATGAGAAAGCAAGCCTGTTATGCTCAAGGGGTAGATGAGGGCTACCCTCAACCCAAGCCACTTACTTATCAAAGGCCTTCAGCAGGGGAGCTATGCTTGAGGAGAGCCTGCAGACCAAGCCTTTGCTTAGCTCCAGAGGGCGACCCTGGGGTTCAGTTGGCTGAGGCCAGGGGCAGCCTCCCTATGACAGAGACTCACTCTATTGGGTGAAAATCAAGCAACCACTAACTTATAACTAAGCACCAATACATTCATTTCCCCAATTCCTTATCCTGCAGGTTCCTGGGAAACGACCTATGCCTAGATTGGAAGGACAAGCAAATCTATACACATAAACATCCTTTTCTCCAGCCCTAAAAAGCAAAGAACAGAAAACTCCAAGAAATCTGACCTGAGGAAAGAACTGCAAAGCACATAAAACATGCTGAATGTTTGCTGAATGGAACTGAGGGCTATGGCCCTGGGCAAAAGATGCCCAAGCAGCAGCACTCCAGCCCTCCAATCCCAAGGCAGGCAGGAGGGACAAACTATCACTTCCTTGCAAGTGGCCAGGCAGGCCCTCCCAGGAACCTTTTCTATTGGGTGGGGGTTGAGGGAAGGGGAGGGACAACTACCCTGGGGCCACCCCCTCAGAAAACAAAATGCCTTCGTTAGGTGTTCCAGGCTGTTTCTAAAGCTGCCCACATGCCACCCACCCAACCAGCCGGCACCCAGCAAGGCAAAGAAACACAGCTGAGAGCTAGCAAAGCCAGAATCAGAGCCATAGCCAGCACTGAGCCAGGGAAGGAGAGAAACCAGCCTTGAGAAGCAGGAAGGACAGAGAGAAGAGGCTACACCTGGGATAGGGAGTGGAGGAGGAAGGAGAGTTGGGGGAAAAAGCCTATCCTAATGCCCAGCCATCTGTGTCCCAAGTGATTTTAATTTCTATCAGGTCACTGACTTATCATCTCTATCTCCACCACCACTCCCCCTCCCAAGTACATTCTAGGCTCTCCCCCACCTCCAAAAGCTTAGGGGAAGAAGTCACCAATCCCTACCAGGCCTCACAGCCACCTCTGAAAACACATGGCCTAGATTGCCCCCTCCCCTCCCCTCGACAAACACAGCTGCCCAGCAACTCCCAGTGGGGAAGGGAAAGAGGGATCACCGGGGTTACCCACCCTCCTTTTCCCCCCAGGAAGACTGGGAAGTTTGCTTTACCCAGGCCCCTCCCTGGAACCTTGTTTGCTAGAAGGGGAGGAGAACAGAGGAAGAAAGAAGAGGGAGGAGAAAGGATGGGAACTCCGAGTCACCTCCTCAGCTGGGAGCGGGGGGGGGGAACAGATCACCAGGCCACGGAAGGCTTAGGAGGGGTGGGGTAGCAGAGGACGGGGAGGGTCGAGAAACTGCCTGGGGATACAGCCTACAAGGCACCTCCACCTATCACTCAGATTTGCGGGAAGGCAGGGCAGGAAAGTCGTGGGGAGGAGGCGAAAAGACCTGGAGCTAGAAAGAGCAGGTTTTCCAGGACCAGCCCCCTCCCCCAAACTCCATGGAAGAAAGAGGGGTCAGGCAAAGGATTTTAGAAGGGGGGAGGGGAGAAAGCGGGTCTGCAAACACGGGATAAATCCGAAAAGGGGAAGGGAGTCACCAAAAGTCCGGGGGATGGAGGGTCCAGGGAGGTGAGAAACTCTGGACCTCAGGGGGCGTGGGGGGGGAGGAGCTGGGGCCCAGGTTGGGAAGGTGGGTTTAGAGAACTGAGAACTGAGTCGGAGAAGGGGGGGACAAAGGTCGGCCCGGGATGGAGCAGGGCTGAGTCTGGGGCCGGAACTGGGACGTGAATAGGAGTAAGACGAAACTTGGGGTCCGGACCCGGCTGAGATGGGCCTGGGGCTGGGGTCAGGGGTCAGAGTCAGGGCCGGGGTCGGGGCTGGTGCCGTGCTCGCTCGCTCACCTGGCGGGGGCCGGAGCCGGGGCCGGGGCCGGGGTGGCCTGCGGGGCTGCGCCGGCTCGGGCCGGGCCGGGCCGGGCTGGGCTGCGCTGTGCTGGGCTGGGCCCTGCGCCTGCCTCCCTCGGCTCCCAGGCTCTGGGGCCACGGGCCCGCGCCCGCCTCGCGCCCTCGCCTCAGCCCCCACAGCCGCCGCCGCTGCCTCGGGCTCGGTCCCGGTCCGGGTCTCCTCCTCCTCCGAGGTCTCCTCCTCCTCAGCAGCAGAAGCAGCAGCGGCAGCCGCGGCGGCCATTCATTGTCGGCCCAGGCCGCCTCAGCCGAGCCCAGAGCCCACGATCGCCGCGGCAGCAACGGCCAAAATCACACACACACGCACACACATACACACACGCACGCACGCACCAAAAAAAAAAAAAAAAAAAAGGCCGCTGCTTTGACGGCAGATACGCAGAGGGGCCGCGGACGTTTCCTTCTCTTCCCGCCCCTCCCCCCCCGCCCAACCAGTGGGCAGACCTAATCAGCTGAACGCCGAGGATGCCTGCGCTCCTCCCCCTCTCCTCCCTCCTCCTGTGGGGGAGGGGAGAAGTGAAGGGGAAGGGAAAGAGATAGGGGGTGGGACAAGCTTTGGGAACTGGCGCCAGTTACCTCTCCATTATTCCCCTCGCTCTTTACCACCAAGCTCTTCAAAGGGGAAGGGGAATTAGGCTTTGCCGATAAAAAGGATTTTGGTGGAAGAGGAGGGATATTACTCCCTGTCCCCCTCTGCCCTCTAGCCATCCATCAAAGGAATCATCTACTAGGGCAGATGGTAATGACCAATCCCAACCCCTTCCTCCATGGGGGAAACCTCTGTGGTTCAGGTACAATGAGAGGCCCTGGCCTGGTCCGAGCTTCGGTGTCATTACTGTGAAATGGAGGAGGAACCAGGGGCAGGGTGAAAAGAGGACCCGCCGCAATCTTTCCCAGCTGGGTCCTTCCAGAGGAAAACAGGCTTGGGCAACGGTGCTTGGAGACCCACTGGACACCTCCTGCCCGGTCTCCTGCTGAGTGAATCTTATCTTGGGAGGGAGCTCTTCTGGGGCTATCACCTCCCCCAACATCTTGGGAAAGTGAGATGGGCTTTGTCCTTCCCTTTCCCCTCACTTCCAAAGAAGGAACTGGGAACTCAGCTCCCTTACCTGAGAAACCGAGTCACAGATACCAAATTTATCTGACCTCCCAGTACCAAAGGTTAATTGTAAGGGTCAAATAAGATAACATATAAAGCATTCCAAATGCAAACCTTCAAAGCACTTTATAAATGCCAGACATTTTCTCTCCTAGGGCCAGCTTCCTCCTAGGACCCCTGAGGCCTATAGACCTCAGTTTTTAATCCTGTAAAATGTAGAAATGATAGTTGCCTTTCTTTCTGTCTGTTTGGGGGTTTGAACATTAGCTCCTTGGGGTCAGAGATTATTTTTTTTCCATCTTTGTATCTCCAAAGCCCAGCAGTTAATAGGCATTGAATAGCCAAATGATTTTGAAAAATAATTGACTAGGCAATTGGTTGACATTGATTGGTCTACTGAAGTAGTTCAACGTGCTTTGAAAACTTCTAACCACGCGAAGGCAAGGCATAACTGGTCAGCAATTCTTGGCACGCGCCTGGCATCAAATCGGGAGCTCCACGAGTCAAGAAACTTCAAAACTCCCTCTTTCACCGCTAAACCTCAGTTTCTACACCTTTAAAATGAGGGTTTTGGACAAAATGGTCCTTAAGCTCCCTTTCAGCTCTGATGGTCAAGAAACAGGGGTAGGGGCATGGGTTATGGCATCCATCGGGGATGGTCCTGCGGCTGGGCCACCGCACCCAGTACTCCCTCACCTCAGAACCTCCCCCTTCCCGCCCCGCAAAACCTCGCTAGCCTCCTTCGCGTTCCATTTGTCCCTTCCATCCGTCCGTAGGCGTCGTTTGCGATTGGTTGATAGGGTCACCTGAGCGTTTGCTCTCCCGGGGCAACATGGCGGCGCCCAAGAGGTAACTTCGGAAGCGTGTTCTGTTCCAGATTTCTGCTTGGCTGTTGCTGCTGCCGCTACCGAAACGGTGAGAAAGGCCTGGATGGCGCAGACCCGGAGCCGCGGCCCGACCCGGCCCGGCCCGGGAGGTGCTGACAGGGAGCTGTCCCAGGCTTCAGCCTCCGAGATTGCCTTCCAGTCGGGGAGGGTGGTCGCCCTCTGAAAGCCCCCATCCCGTAGAGGGCGTGAGAGCCAGCGCCTCCTTGAGACTGAAGGGACCCCGCGCAAGACTGCGTCCGACTTCTGGGCAGTAGGATGTCGGGGGCCCTGGTGCGATTTAATCGGCTGCAGCTCTCTTTTTCACAAAGAGGCCAATTAAGGCCCAGAGTGGTTACGTCACTTTCCGTGGTAGCATAACGAGGCAGGGGCAAAGGCTCTTCGAATGAGAAGGTGGGGTGCCGGGACCGTGAGACTGGGCAGAATAGCTGTAAGGTTTTCCAGTCACTAGGACTTCCCTTATTTCTTCTTGCTCAGTCAGGCAACAACCCCCCGTAGATGCCTATTCGGGTTGCTCTGTGCCTCCAACTTGATCTCCGAAGCCTTCAGAGCCATCTCCGAAGATTCTGCCGAGCCCATTTTATGGAGGGAACAAAGGTTCCTCCCTGCAAAGGTCCCACCACAACTGACATGGAGAATGGTGCCCAACCCGGGGCAGAACTGGGGGAAACGGTGATCTCCGAGGGAGCTGCCAGGATTGTTTTTCCCAACAGCAATGAAGTGTTTTACAACCCAGTACAGGAGTTCAACAGAGACCTAACGTGAGTGGAAATCCCAAATAGACCAAGGACTGGGGTCAGGGTCTAAGAATAGAGGACTGGGATCATCAAATGTTAGCTGGGTCAGGGATCACCCCAAATCAGCTTGTGGTTAATGGGACTGATCTACCCCCTCTTTAATACCAGAAGAAGATCCGTAGATGATATTGGGATGGGGGTCCAGGGTTCCAATGCTCAATATGGTACCCCTATTCCTCAGATGTGCCGTCATTACAGAGTTTGCTCGGATACAGCTCTTGTCCAAAGGAATTCAGAGTGAGACCCTTCATGAAACATCTTCTTCCTCTCTAATTCCCACTCACCCACCCATGATTGACCAGAGATAGGTCACACTCTTTGGCTCTCCCATATCTTCCCCATGTCTGGAGTCTAGTTATCATTGGCAATCAGGAAAGCCTTCCTGGAAAAGTTCTGTGCCATTATGATCCCAGATACTTGAAGGAGAGGGGAACTTCCCTTGGGAAAAGGGAGGGAGCTTCCCTGGGAGGAGGGGTATGGGGACTTCCCTAGGGAGAAGGGGTATGGAGGCTTCCCTTGGGCCAAGGGGGAAAGAAGAGACAAATCATCCCTTACACCAGGGTGCTTTGGGGGTGGGTGGCTATAGTTGAGGTGCCAGGTGAGGAGAAGTTTCAGAAGGTGATTGTGAACCTGGCTGAATCGGAGAAGGAAAGCATGGAGCCCTGTCCCAGGGACCAGCCCCAGACAGCAACTGTGGGGAACATCTGTGAGGTGGGACTGACCAGGGTCTTTATGGGGTTTGGGAGGGCAATGGGAGGCATGGTTCTGTCCTCTAACTCTCTGGGAATAGAGCATCCCTCTGGAGCTTATGGGTAGAAGACTGGGAGGTCAGGGTCTAGTTACGTTATGGAGGAGATTTTTGACCTAACCTGTCTCCCCCTAGGAGGGATTGAGTGTGTTGGAGGGCTTGGCAGCATCCGGCCTTCGATCTATCCGGTTTGCCAAGGAGGTCCCAGGCCTCCGAGCTGTGATAGCAAATGATGCCTCTGCCCGGGCTGTGGACCTCATACGATGCAATATCCAGCTAAACAACGTTAGTCACCTGGTGCAGCCTAACCTAGCTGATGCTCGGTAGGAGTGCCAGAGTTTGGTGGGGAGAGAGCCAAGGGCCTGGGCTTGCCATAGGTGACCAACACGTGCCTCTTCTCTCAGCCTATTGATGTATGAGCACCAAAGAGGATCTCAGCGATTTGATGTCATTGACCTAGACCCTTATGGAAGCCCAGCCACATTCCTAGATGCTGCCGTGCAATCTGTGTCTGAAGGAGGTAACAGCAGCAGAGGGGGACCCTTGGTTCCCTGACCTAAAAAGTGATGGGGTTGGATTAAAACATCTCTAAGGTCTTTATCAGTTTTAGAGCCTATGAGTAGAGTGGCAGCCAGCCTGTAGCCCCTGTCTATGACTCTTCTCTCTTAATCTCTCTAATACCCCCAAGGTCTGCTATGTGTGACCTGCACTGACATGGCTGTGATGGCAGGGAACAGCAGCGAGACGTGTTATAGCAAATATGGAGCCATGTCCATCAAGAGCAAAGCCTGCCATGAAATGGTAAGGGCTCCCAGAATAGCTTGACCTTCCACCTTCTCTTGTGGGTCTGGGAATGATTCAGAATCAGGGTCATTCAACTTCTACTAAGCACCTGCTCTGTACCAGGCACTGTGTCAGTGCTGGGGATAAAGAGAAAGTCTTTAGACAATCCCTGTCCTCAAGGAGCTCAATCTGATGGAGGAGACAACACAGAAAAAGAAAACTGAGAAGGATCAGGACTGAGGGGATGAAGTGGATGGGCCCTAGAGAGGCACCTAAAAGGAAGAGCCCTAGGGTATGGCTGAAGGGTTCAGATTCTCCCTGTGCTCCTTATACACTTCCTTTCTCCCAGGCACAGAATTCAGAAACCTCAGCTGGAATGTCAGTTACCACCTATGTGACATTGGACATGTCCTTATTACTCTTGAGGACTTGGACTCATCTTTGTATAGTCATTTCATTAAGGGAAAGTGGAATTCTACAGAAAGGAAGTTGGCTCCATCCCCTTTGAGCATGTTATGATTAGGACTCTCGGTGTAATAAAAAAGGGTGCTAGATGTACATTCAAGCCTCAGCCTAGAAGACCTGGGTTCAAATCCTAACCTCCATTTACTCATTATGTGACTGTGTGAAAGTCATCTCTCTTCTCAACTGCTTCCTCATCTATAGAAGTTAAGCTCTGATTCACTAGGAATCCCATGATCCCTTTGATAACACCTCCTCCAGGCACTAAGGATCGTACTACATAGCCTAGACCTTCGTGCCAACTGCTACCAACGATATATTGTCCCCCTGCTCAGCATCAGCGCGGACTTCTACATCCGAGTCTTTGTTCGTGTGTACACAGGCCAGGCCAAAGTCAAAGCTTCAGCCAGGTCAGGCCCCTCTGACTGGGCTATCTAGAACCCCTGGGGCCATGGGCACCGTTCTCTGTGCAGAAGGAGTAGAGTGGGCCAGTGTGAATCCAAGAGGGCTTCTGGAAAGAGGGTAGTCTGTGGGCTGGTAAGGAAAGGGACTAGAATCCCAGCAGTGTGGCCTGACTGAGAACCCTCCCCCCCTTATCCCCTCACCTATCTGTCCCTAGTAAGCAGGGATTCGTGTTCCAGTGTGTTGGCTGCGGTTCATTCCACTTGCAAAGACTGGGCAAGGCAGTGAACAATAGTGGACGGTAAACTGGGAGGCTTTTATTGAGGGTCAAGTTGGGGCTGGGTCCCAGAGATATGAGGCAGAACCAGATAGGAGGTGTGGAGAACAAAGCCATAACCATTGTCAGGGACCAAGTAATTAGAGCTGGGAGGGTATGTGAAGGCCAGAGTAGGAAAACTGAGCCTAGGAGTTGTGAAGTAGCTGAGCCCAGGGCAGGAGCAGCAAAAGAAAGAAGTGATCATCCTGGATAGGGGTGGTGGGGAGGGCCAGAGGGAACTGACCTGGGCCAGGAAGTAAGGTCAAGATAAAGGGCAGAAAGGGGTATGTCTGACTCACCACTCTCACATATATCTGCTCATATCCCCACAGTGTTAAATTCTCTGCAGCCACAGGCCCCCCAGTGGGGTCTGAGTGTGAGCACTGTGGGCAGCGACATCAGGTAGGTGACCAGTTGAGCTGGGCCAATGTTAAGAGCATGGTGGTAGAGTAGTCATTTTGTCATTCCCCACTTGTTTGTGTATCCACAGCTGGGTGGCCCTCTGTGGGCAGAGCCAATCCATGACCTAGACTTCGTGGGTCAGGTCCTGGCTGCCATCAGCAGGAATCCTGGGCGTTTCCGGACATCAGCTAGGATCCGGGGTGTCCTTAGCATGGTCACTGAGGTGGGAGTCAGGAGCCATGGTGGAGGTGGTCAGGGGGGGGCCCGAGCTCACATCTCCCTTTCCCACCCATTGTGTGACCCCTCTGCTTCCAGGAGCTGCCAGATGTCCCCCTATACTACACTCTGGACCAGCTGAGCAGTACTATCCACTGCAACACACCTAGTCTCTTACAGCTTCGGTAAGAGATACAACCCAGCCACATCTAGAGACAGGACTGAGGGGATGCATCCACAGACATGGGAGCAGATAGACACACATGATGGGGGGGAATGGAGTGAGGAGAACCCCCACAAAGGCCAGGGGAGCATGTGGAAGCACAGGGATACAGAGACATATGCATGGATAAAAGGATACCCAGGCATGTCTAGACACAGCTGCCCATGGCAGAGACATACAGAAACAGGTATGGATACATGTGAAACCACAGGCTTCAGGAGATCTAGACATACAGACACATGGGTATGTAGGAGAAGATGAGAACACAAGTAGCCACACAAGTACACACAAGCACACACACATGCATACACAGAGTCCTCTGTCCGGTGCCCTCTGGAGAGCCTCGGGGGCTGGAGGTGGGATCAGGAGCTTCATGTAGCCATGTCTCTGGCTCCCAGGTCTGCACTCCTACATGCTGGCTATCGAGTGAGCCTCTCTCATGCCTGTAAGAATGCTGTGAAGACAGACGTACCACCCTCAGTGCTCTGGGACATCATGCGCTGCTGGGTGAGTAGCAGGAATGAGAGCTCAAGGTTGGGGATGCCCAAGGAGCCGCCAGGCCCTAACATCCTTCTGTCTCTCTTCCCACTTCCAACCTCCAGGAGAAAGAGAACCCTGTGAAACGAGAGCGTCTCTCAGAGACCAGCCCAGCCTTCCATATCCTCAAAGTCGAGCCCAGGTATGAGGGTGTGTGTGGGCAGACGAACACTCAGCATAGACATGCCTTCGATTCAGCAAACATGTCTCTGTGGTGGATGTGATAGCAAGACAAGCCCCCAAGGACCTCAGGTCCTCCATGAGAAGCCATGACCACAAACACAGACACTCAGGAAAACCCACATGCTCACACACATCGTCCCCACACCCCATACTGTTCTCAAGGCTCCAGGCAAATTTCTGCATCCGGGATGATGCTAACCCCAGCTCCCGACAGCAGGGACTTCAGCGATTCCAGGCTAATCCCGAAGCCAACTGGGGGCCAAAGGCCCGAGCCAGGTCAGAGTAAGAGGGCATTTGGGGCCGGAGGAGGGAGGACCCAGGAAAAGGGGTGGGGTCGGGACTCAGAGCTGAAGGGGCTCTGCTGAGGAAGGGGCTCAGGTCAGTTCCTGCTCGCAGGGGCAAGGCCTCCTTAGAGCTGGCGGAGAAACGGCGACAGCTACAGAACAAAAGGAAGGAGTCCAGCAAGGAGCAGGGGACTGACAAGCTGAAGGCCTTCCCTTGCAAGAAACTCAAACAGGTGGTGCTCTCTTTTGTTCCCTCCCGTCTTCCTCTCATCCCCCTTCTCCCTTCCAGCCTCTTCTTTTTTCTACCCTTCAGCACCGGGGGGACTGTCCCTAAGCTAACCCCATTCTGTCTCCCTCCAGGGAACTTGCCTTTTGGGGAATGAATGCTGTTACTCTCACAGCCCTGAGGAACCCCTGCTCAGACCTGAGTCCAGCCCAGGTTCCTTGCCTTGAGGGCCTCTGCCCCTACCTTACCTTGCCCTGTCCTACCTTACCTACTTTGGACTCAGAGAATAAATTTAAAAACTCCTCCCCGCACTGAGAGTGAAGCATCAGTTGATCTTGCTGGGCCTTTGCAGGGTTTAATGAGGTGAGGGGAAGTGCATGGATCCAAAAACGTGAGAGGAAGGTCTCTCTGAGTCTGGGGAGTCTCTGGTCTGAGAATCATTAGGTAGAGATGAGGCTTTTGGATCGTGGGGTGGGGAGGGTGCCCTCTGTCAATGAAGAGGGATTCTGGAGACTGAGCAGTGGGCTCATCTAAGTCTTGGGGCTTGAGTGTCTCAAAGCACTGGGTTCTTTGCCAGAGTCCAGCATTGGTTCCTCTTGGTACAAACACAAAAATGAAACAGTCCTCGCCCTCAAGGAGCCACCGTTTTATTGATAAGTAAAACGAGTCATTTCAGGGGGCACCAGGAGCCAGGGGATGGGGAGAAACAGCCTTGAAGGGAGCTTGGCGTGCCAGTGCAGCTGCGAATGAGCTAAAGGATGGGAGAGAATGAAGACAAGAGGGTGGCCTGGTGCTGGGGAGTAAGTTCCTCTTTATCGGGAGGGCTCCAATAGAGCCCCAGAAGAGGATCTCTAAGACCCCAGTTCAGATTCTGCTCTGGAGTCTCCGTAAACATTGAACCTTCTCCAGCCTCAGTTCGTCGCCTTGCGGGAGGGGCGAGGTCCCCTCCCTCCTCCCAGTGTCTGATTCTGTGGTCTACACACGTTGGCGGTAGGGACAGCTGCCCAGAGGGCTGACCGCGGGGTTTTTAATGGCTTTTCTTAGGAAGGTGTGAGGCTCGGGGAGGAAGGACATACGAGCTGGGGCGACCCATCACCCGTCTGGGGAGATGCCCGCTGGGACGTCCCACGGGAGATGCCCCTCAGGCAGATGGGTGATGCGCGGGGCCCAGGGGAGGGAGGGAGGCTATAGGGGGCGCTGTTAGAAAGTCTGTGGAGCGAGAGTCTATCGTGTGAGTTGGAGATGGAGGAGAGCGGACGCTTGAATCCCTGCCGCGGAGAGCACAGTCTGAGCCGATTCCCGCGCCGGCCACACGGGGGCAGCAGGGAGACCGAGCCGCAGGCGCCTTTGAACTTGGCCGTGGAGCTCTCCCGACGGGTCGGCGGCTCCCCCAGCGCCCCTCCCCCCGGCAGGGGGCGGGGCTTCCCCTCTGCTTCTGCTGGTCCGGGAGGAGCTCGGAGATTCGGGCGGTGCCAGTAAGAGGCAGTGTTGGTGCAGGGGGCGCCAAGAACGTGGGCCGGAGTCAGAGAGGACCCGCATTCGAATCCTGCCCAAGATGGACCTGGTGGTCCATTCTAGTTCCTTCAGCGACACCCCCTCCGCCATACAACCACAAGCGCGCACACGCGTCTCTCGGCGGCCGGGGTTTGGGACCGGAGTGGACAGCTCCAGCCACGTGCCCCCGGACCTGGGGTCACTTTCTCTTCTGTCCCAGGGGCCCGGCTTTCAGATCTCTGCCGCCCCCGCGCTCCAATACCCACGCCCCCCCACATCCCTGCCCTCCCCGTGGGGGGGAGGCCTCGCTGTGGCTGAGCCCTCGCTCTAATGCGGGGCCCCCGAGTGGCTCGGCAGGGGCGGGGGGTCCCGCTCTGGGCTGAGTCCGGGAGCTGGCGAGCAGGAAACACCTGGCGGGGCAGCGGATGCAGCCTACGCGTGCTTCCTGTCCGGCTTCCGCCCCCTCGGGCAGAAGAGGGGTGGGGGGGGGGGGTGGGGGTGGATCGAAGGGAGGCGGCGCTCGGCCCGAAGAGCGAGCCTAGCCTGGCCCCAAGCCTGGGGGCCGCAGACTACCCCCTTCCCCGCTGTGGCCCTCAGCTTCCCCGTCTGTAACGGGAGGGGCATTGGACCTGAGGATCCCTCCTGAGGTCCCTTCAGTTCCGAATCCTGTGGTTCTGTGAATCTCTACCCGCGGTGGAACCGCGTGTGCCCAGTTGTGAGCCGTACAACCACTGCCTCCCATCTTTCTAAGGGAAGACTGTTTGGGGAAGTGAACGTTTTATGGGCTTTTATTTTTGGTAGTTAGTACAAGGAAAGGTTCTGGCAAGAAAGATTCATCTCATCCCTCTGTCTTTCTGGGCCTTGGTTTCCCTATCTGTACAATGAACTGTGTAATCCCTAAGGTCTCCAGCGATTTCTTTGGCTAGGGAACTCTTTGGTAAGGACATTCCCCCTACCAATACAGGTAGCCACCTACCTGCTTTGGCAATTTATAGCCTCAAAGAAGGTATTTGCTCCGGGTCCTCTAGCTAATACGTGTGAGAAGCAGGATTTGAACGAAGGCCTTCTGGGCTTCCAGGTCTATTCTCTATCAACAAAACCATACCGCCTCTCAATTGTCGTGTGTGTAGGTACATGTGTGAGATTTAACCTTTTATTTTTTTTGGTCTAAACCTGTGCTTTCATCTGTGTAGAGAACTCCCAATATAGATATCATACAGTGAGAGTTACCTGTGGGCACTGAAAAGCTTTGTACAAAAGCCATGGTCACATAACTGAGTTAGACGCAGCAATTCATCCAGGTCTTTCTGAGTCCAAGACTGGTCCTTGATTCACAATTCCAAGCTGCCTGTGAAGTGTATGTATATAAAGGCATGCGTGCACACATACACACACATCAATGGCGATTAAGGTTTGTAGATATGTGTATCTATGTCTGTATGTATGAAAATTTGGGTACACTGGTCTATGCAAATCATAGTGTCAATGACTAGGTATCAGGGGAGCTGGGAATCATCACCCCTTCTCCCCTACACCCCAACAAGATACCAGCCCATTACCCCCATAGTAATTTAAAACATTTTTTAAAAGATGGTGTTTTAATCTGTGCCAGGAAGTGGGGCCTGAAACTCAAAAGGGTTTTCCCCAAATCACAGAACAACTTGACAAATAAATTTTCCCCAAGTAATTTGGGGGGGTTAAAAGTAGGATGTCTGCTTAGGGGACTGCCCAGTTCCAACTCCCCTACTTCTATTCTAGCCCTGGATCCTGCCTTCAATCCAGACAGAGATAAGTACCTTCCAGTCAGATTGTCCATCATTCTCTCAAAGTGTGTTTCTGAAGTTCCTTCTTCCTTAAGATGAGGTGAGGCTGGACTAGAGTTAACCTGGTTGTGTAGAAAGATCACTAAATGTGGAGTCTAAAGACTTGGGCTCAAATATCTTCATCCTGTGTGACCTTAGGTAAGTGCCTTCCCTTCTCTTAGACTTAGTTTCCCTAGCTAACAAATGAATTTTGGAATAGAACTCTAAGTTCCCTTGTAGCTCTTGAAGTCTATGCCTGGGGGGGGGAGGGAGGGAATGGAGGTCACAGGTGGTGGACAAAGACACCCTGGAAAAACTCAAAGGATCCTCCTTCCCCATCCTCCCCAACTCTGTACAAGGGAAGGAAAGGAGGCTGTCTCTATGAATCTTCTCCAGCTGTCTTTTATGTATCTGTTTATCTGTCCAGGGATGTTTTCTGATGTATAGCCTGTATCAGATTGCTTGCCATCTTGGGGAGGGGGGAGGGAAGGGAGAGAGAAAAAAAATTGGAACTGAAAATCTTATAAAGGTGAATGTTGAAAACTATCTTTACATGTAATTGGGAAAAAATAAAATACTATTAAGTGGATGTTTTCTGACTCCACAAGAATAGAGATGAGTTCCCATCCAAGTGTCTCAGTGGAGAGGGAGGGGAACTAGAGAAGACCTAGTACCCAAATGGTATAACTTCAAGGACCATATGTAACTTCTCCCCACTCTCCTGGGACAGCTTCTGAGATCACTTTGGCCCCCTGCGGATCCCCCCTCAACTTAGTCAGGACCGAGCGAGGGAATGGGATTGGGGGAGGAGAGGAGAATAAAGTCCCAGGAGCCCCCTCCTACAGTGTTCAAGGCCCAAAGGCCTGAGAAACTTGGGACACTAGGGAGGAGAGGTTTACTGGGGAAAGGGAGGGTGTTTAAAGAAAGAGGAACAGAAGCTTATGAGGGGGATGTCTGAACACCCAGTCACAGGATCAGCAACTTAGAAAGGAGTGCGCCCTTCCTCATCCAGACGGACCCACAGCCATGAAATCCATGTCACTCCATAGTATGAGGGAGGGAACATTGAGGGGGATTTGAGTGGGGTTGGGGAACAAACTAGACTAATACCAGATATCCCAGAACTCCCAGCCCTAAAAGGCCCAAGTTGACACTAGGAGTTGTTGGGGGAAGGGAGGTAGAGAACAGGGAGGGGTAAAGCTACTTCAGACACTTCCCCAAACTGGAAGGGCCTCGTGGTGCCTCAGCTCAGAATTTTACACCACCCCCACTACCTCCACCCCAAAAGGGAGCCTGGTATAGTGGAAAGAATGGTGGATTCCAGGCCAGATGACCTTGATTTGAATCCTGGATCTACCAATTACTCTGTGACCTTGGACAAGATCTCTGGCACTCAGTTTCTCCATCTGTAAAAGGAGAAGTCTTATTTGTCCTTAAGGTTTCTTCCAGTTCTAAAATCTGTAATCCTTCCCCTTTTTCCCTACTTCAATTAGTGGGGAGTCAGAGAGAACTTCGATGTAAGAGCAGAAAGGCTTATTTAGGAGAAAGAACTGCAGAGAAGAAAATCACCTGGCCACAGTCATACACCTTGTACAGTTGTTGGCCCAGGTGCTGCTCAAACCCAGTTCTCCTGACCCCCAAATGGAAGTATTCCACAATATACGTGTTTCACATACAATGTGTCTCCATTAATCCGAAGTCATGGGGAACTCTTGACAATTTCTGGGGAGCCGAAGACACTGGATCCCCCAAAGTAGATGGCAAAGAATAATGATGGTTCTTTTAGCTCCCACCTGAGGTCTAGACAGCAGTCAAATGGGCAGGGTCTTGGCGACCTGGTGCTTGAAGATCCCTGCCCATTTCCTCCAGGGTCGGCACCAGCCCAGAATCCTTATCGGCCCTGGCCAGGCAGTCCCCAGGCCTTATCTGCCCCTCCAGAGCATCCTCTGCCTCCGGGGAGGAAACCCGCCAGAGGAGGGGGTGGTGAAGAGGGCGGGCTGGGAGGGATGGGGGCGGGGGCCACGGGAGGCAGCGTTTCCTCTGAGCAGCACACTGAGTCAGGGTGGAGGGAGCCTGGCTGGACCCAGCGGCTGGAGGGGGCAGCCCTGGAGGATCCTGGAGGCAGTGGGGCTTGAGGGTAAGAGTGGGAAGGGGTGAGGGGTGGCATACAGTGGGTGGCAGATGACTGTGGGATCTTAGACCCTAACCTACAGGGCCTGGAACCCTCAGACCCTGGCACACATGTCCTGAGACTCTCAAGCCCTGGCACATAATACCGTAGGCCTCTTAGACCCTGATACACATGTCCTGGGGCCCTCAGACCCTGGCCCAAACATCCTAGGCCTCAGATGCTGGTACACACAACCCTGGACAAAGAGAATCCTAACTCAACCTCCTTTTGGATTTTTTTTTTAACCTCCTTTGGATTCTAACCTAACCTTCCCCAGGAATCTTGATCCTTTCTCTAGGACTGAGGCCTTGAGCCCCATGTTCCCTGCCCCCAGGGAAGTCCCCTTCCCCCACCCAGACAAGAGTCTGAGCAGGTGAAACCCATCAGAAGGAAACAGCTAAATCCAATTATCAACCCCCAAAATCTCAGAATCAGCCCCCGAGATCAAAAGCTGGAAACCACAGGCCAGACAGATTTGCCTGGGAGGGCTTCTTGCTAGGGTTCATGTGTGCTATTCTGAGTCCCTGGTTGGGCAGCAGGGAACCAGGGGGGGCCCAGTACTCAGAGGGTATACTGCACGTGGCTGGAAATCTTGGTTAATGGGAAAACTGATGTGCATAGGCGTTTGTGGAATAGGCCTGCTTGAGATCACATAGGAAGGATGAACCCCAAGGGCAGACCCCCAACTTCCTGTAACCCCCTGATCTCTCCATTCTCCCACATTTTTACTTCTGGGGCCTGGTATCCCTTAGAGGCAGTGTAGTGTAATGGAAAGAACCCTATCAGATACTAAGGATTCTCTGAGCCTCTGGGGTTAGCCTCCTCAAAGTAGGACTATTCTCTTCCCAGAATCCAGGCAACCCACACGGTAAAAAGAGTCCCCTTTTGTATAGTCAGGAGATACTAAGTTCACCATTTGAATCTTGTTTCAGACACAAGTCTGAACTAAGCCTCTTTGAACCTCGATTTCCTCATCTGTAAAGTGGAGATTATATTTCTAAGACCTACCTCATAGGATCATTTTAAGGCTCCAATAAGATTATGTGTGTGTGTCAAGCCTTGAAGTCTGTATAAATACTATCATAATCCCTTCCTTCAGGCTACTCAGCCCAAGGTACCCCCTTCCACCTTTTATTCACTCACCTGACAGCTGTGGCTTCCCCATTTCTCCTCAGCTACAAGGTTATTAGACCCTAACTTGGGTCAGAGGAATTCAGTCTGGAAGAGCCTGAGAGATGGTCTAGTCCAAAAGTCCTCCTCATTTATAAATGAGAAAATTAAAGTGAAGGGAATGAATGCAAGTGATTCACTAAGGTTGCCCTAGCAGTAAATAGCAGAACCAGTACTAGAATCCAAGTCCTCTGACTCCAGGCTGATGGTTCCCAAATACCAGTAGTTTAAAGGATCTCTGATGGGAGGGGAATTTAGAAATCATCTGGTCTAACTCACTTTGCAGCTGGAGAAACTGAGACTCAGAAAGAAGGGACTTGCCTAAGTAGCCCAGTTAGTAAGTACTGCAGCTGGTATTCAAATGCCAATCCTTTGGCTTGGAATCTAGTGCCTTTTCCACTTTCCCTTTCTGGGGGTCCCCAATTTGGTAAATGGCTGGGGATCTGAGTATAGCATGTCTCCAGGCTCGGAAAGGAGTGAAGATGGAGGTCATCAGACATTCCCTTCTTGACTTGGTTCCCCCCTGCAGGTGAGCACCAGTTCCACTGAGGGGCCATCATCCTCTGGGTCCATGTGCCCTCCAGGGGACTCTGTGAAGCTGGGCCACACCATGATGGAGAAGCTAGAGGCTGTGCCTACACTACCCTCCTCAGCCCCCTCCCCAGCAGCCAGCAGCTCCTCCCCTGTATCTGAACCTGAGACGGGCACCCCCCAGGACGGGGACAATAGCCACCCTGCCTCATCCCCAACGCCCCCCAGGCTGCCTCCCCATGTGCCTGTCATCAGCCTGGGCCACAGCAAACCACCAACCATGGCTACCACTGAACTAACCACACCTCCCCCACTGCCCTCACTAGTCCCACTTTCTGCCCTGACAGCTGGTCCACCCCCACTGGCCTTGGGCGGCCTGCTCCCGACACACTACCACCCACATCCCTTTCTAAGCAGGTCAGTCTTGGGCTGGCCCTATCTCTCCTAAGGGTTGTGGAAGGGGGCCCTAGTTCTGGGGGAAAAGGAACTGGGGGGGGGGAAGGGTACATCTTGCCTACCCTGGACCTGTTTCCCTGGTGTCCTGAACCCCTACACCTGGGAAGGGGAGGGGGAGAGGGTCTGGCCACTCAGTGACCCCATGTCCCTCTCAGCGTCTACATTGGCACCACTGGCTCCTTCAGCATCTTCCCCAGCAGCCGACTGAAGCGGCGACCCAGCCACTGTGAGCCTGACCTGAATGAGGGTAAGTGTGTGTGTGTGTGTGTGTGTGTGTCTGTCTGTCTGTCTGAGCTCCCTCCTGAGCACAACCAAGCATGCCATCCACAGGAGTGTGCATAGCTCCCCCTTAAATGGAACCAGGAGGCCCCCAGCTCTCAGTCTCAGCACAGTCATCCAGAGATACATAGAGAAATCTACCAATATTGTCACAGAATCACACACAGCAGTGACACAAGGAATCACCCCAGATACAGCCATACATATAAGTCACAGAAACAGTGACAATGACAACCACAGCTTCACACAAAAAGAATCACCACCACATGGAGACAACCACACGGTATCATATAGAAACAGCCAGACAGTGATAGCTATACACAGAGAATTCAGCTTTTTTTAGGCAACCACTATGTGCAAGGCATATATACCAGGTCCCAGTAATACAGAGACAAGAAGAAAACAGTCTCTCTCCTCCTGAAGTTTCTATTCCACTGAGAGAATGCAACATATATACAGATAAGCAGGTTAAAAAAAGATGATTTGAAGGAAACAGAACAACTGTGTAGTATAAATTTATATGAAACAGAACTATAAAAAAAACAGGCCTGAGAGGTATTCTAAGCATTTTGAGCAGGGATTGGATGACCTTTTGTTTTAGGAATATTCATTTGGCAGCTGCAGAGGGATTGGTCGGAGATGGGGAGACAGGAGAGAAGGTAACAGTTGGGAGGCTATTGCCAACAGGGCAGGCCTGAGAGGTGATATGGGCCTGAACTACGTTAATAGTGAGAAGGACAGAGAAGAGGACAGATACCAGGGATATTGTGGAAACAATGGTGAGTCTTACCTTGGCAACTGACTGTATAAGGGGGTAGGTAGATGGATGGTCCTGGATAATACCTAGGTGGCAGCTGCACAGGGACAGCCGTGCCCAGCAACAGTCACTCAGATACTGAACGGATTAACAGACTCACACACAGAATTAGTCATACAGTCACAGACACCTCTTGTACAGACCAGTTACCCATAACACTTCTGAGAAACACAAGAATCTGTCCACAGAGCCAATAATTACACAGAGTAAGCACCACACTAAGAGCATCCCTGTACAGGTACTTACATGTCCTTTCTATCCCTGATATGCTGTGCTCCTATGACCTGGAAGGATTATCTACATTGGGGACTCAACTTGGGGGTACTTTTCAGAAGGTACATGAACTTGGATAAGGGAGGAGGAGTACACCTTTATTTTCACTAATCTCTAACTAAAATTCAATTATTCAAATATCTTCTTCTGAGAAGGGATCTCTAGGCTTCACAAGATTGCTCAAAGGGTCCATGACGAAACAGGTTAAAAACTTCTGAATTAGATGTGTCCAGGAACCCTGCCCATGGGGAAGAGGAAGTCTTAACACATAATTCGAGGACAGGAGGGAGGGTTGGCACATACCCTGCAAGGAAGGGCAACGTGGGGTGGGTTGGAAGTTGGTAATCAGGTATAACTGTGGCTCGTTTCAGGACGAGAGGGAGCTGAGGCCTGGATATACCTCCAAGGTCTGATCCTACGGTTCAACAGGCTGTGCCTGGGCAGCCTGAGTCCTCAGTGGGCTGTAGCCTGCAGGGGATAAGACATTGCCCTCCCAATGCTCCTCTCGGCCGTTTCCTTCGCAGGGCACCAACCTCTGAAGGTGGCTCGCCGCGTGTTCACCAACAGCCGGGAGCGCTGGCGGCAACAGAACGTCAACGGGGCCTTCGCGGAGTTGCGCAAACTGCTGCCCACGCACCCGCCAGACCGGAAGCTGAGCAAAAACGAGGTGCTTCGTCTAGCCCTCAAATACATAGGCTTCCTGGGCCGTCTGCTGCGGGACCAGGCGGCCGCCCTGGCCCCGGCCACGGCTCCGGCCCCGGCCCCAGCTGGGGTGGCTCCGCGCAAGCGGGAGCGCAGCTGTACGGGCTCGAGCGTGGGTGAGGGCACACGCCAGGCGCTGGGGCGCAGGGCAGAGGCCGTGCTCTCCCCTCCAGCGCTCCCGCCCACGCCCGCTTCCCCCCACCCAGATGGAGCTGAACAACACGTCAAGAGCGAGTGCTCTCTGCGGGACAGGATGGCCGTGGGATGCGAGGCTCGGTGACCCCCGCGAGTAGGGATGGGAGTGATACTACAAGGGGCATGGGCGCGCACCCCAAGAAGGACAGCTCCCCAGAGAAGAGCGGGGAGAGTAGCCCCTTCCTGGACTGCCCAGAATATTAGCAGCATCCCCGCCCCCCTCCCCGTCAATCCCCAAGATCGAATCGATCTGCGTGGGAAGTGGGACGAGGGCTGTGCAGTGGTCGTCAGTGGGGAGAAATGGGTGCCTTGGCTGCTGGCGGGGACGGGACTCTGGTCTAGGCCCCACCCTCAGGTACGCGGTTGAGGAAGATGGCGAGAGGGTATCCAGTGTCTCCAGAGGTCAGGTTCTAACGTAACCTCTCGCCCCCTGGGCACTCTAAGCCCTCCCCACTGCGGCCGGCTTTAATCTGTTTTGCGGTCGGCCCAGTCCCGGAGTCTAAATGTCCTCCTCCTGGGGGCACGTTTCTTTCAGGTTTCGCGTCCAACACGAAGAACAAAGCGGACATAGATATAGTGCCTCATTATTACCGCCGGGCCGATGCCTTGGGGAAAGCGGGTGGGGGGGACGACGAGGGGGAGGGAGAGAGAAGGAATTAAAAAACAATTTTTTTTAACAGTGTTAGAGCTGGAGAAGGATCTTAGACAATTAGTTTAACGTTCCTATTGTACCTACCAGAGAGGCAGCGTAGTGGATAGAAGGCTGCCCCTAGAGCCAGGAAGACCTCAGGGTCCGCCTCAGGCATATACTGGCCAGAGTGACCAAGTCACTTAACTTTTAGGTTCTTTGGACAACTGTCTAAGTCACAAAGAATGTACCGACCTGCACTGACAGAGGAAGTTCCCACACCATGAAAGCTCAGGTCCAGAACCTATGCCACACTACAACAAAAAGAATCCAGTCACCGAGATTGTGGTCTGTGGGGTGGGAGAGGTCCTAAGTGGCTTCTCTTGGGCTCCAAGTAGGGATGGGGGAGGAACCTTAAACTAGCGGGGATATGACCCTCGCCCTGCAGTTTTTTCCTCAGACCCAGTAGACCGGCAGTCCGAGTTCCCCAATTCCCATTCTCGGTTGTTTGTGATAATCACTTTAGAGCCTCAGGGACTTCACCCCAGTAATTCTGGAGGAAATGGACGTTATCTTCGCTCTGAGATGGGTTCTTAGAACACTTGAGTGTGAAGTAGGGCCTTTTGCTCCCCTTGGGGAGAGGAGTTGAATTACTCAGGAGCCAGAAAAAGAGTTCCAGACTGAAATACCCAAAGGTCGCACGGGTAATCAGTAGCGGAACCCAGATATGGGAGTAGAACTCCAAACACCAGAACTCCGGTCAAAAAAGCTCCAGGAGACCCCAAATTTCCCCCGGATCCAACTCACCCCGCCCTCACCGCCCCCACCCTGCGTTCGCCTTCGCGAGGGTTCAAGGTCTCTTCGTCTTTGTTTTTTCTTTATTTCTTTATTTCACATACACATTAGCCATTCAATGGAGAAGCTGGAGAGAGTCAGGCAAAGATGGTGTAACAGAAGCGCAGTGACAGGGGCCAGGGCGGGAGAAGGGGCAGGGGAAAGGATGGGGAACATACGGGCTGGCTGCCTACCTGCATTCCGCTAGGACACTGAAAACCCAGAAAACAAAACAGACAGTAAACTACCCTTGTTTCTTATGTATCTCAGTGCGGAGACGGGGAAGGGAAGGGAGGGGGACCAGGCTGAAGGAGGAGCAAAGGGACAGGGGGATGCTAAGGGGAAGCACACCAAATCCATTAGTACTATATAGAGATACTCATATATACTGCGTTTCTTAGCCTAAGAAGAAACTTGTTTGACGGGACGGGCGGCTTTGCTGTCCGCGATGCTGGTGCTGTCCGGGCGCATGGATCTCCGGGGAAGGGGGCGTGAAAGGAAAGGGGGTAAAGGGCTATAGTGCGGCTGGCCCAGGCTGGCGTGGGGAGTGGTGTCCCGGGGAGCGCCCCGGGGGTGGGGTGGGCTGGAGGCCCTGGAATTCTCCATTGGGAGGGCAGGGGGACAAAGTCCTCTAGACTTTATTGCTCCTTTTGTGTGTGTGTAATTTTGTTCGGTGTAGTTCGGGTCGGACGGAGGGTCTGGATTGGGAATGGGAGTGGGGGATTCATCTGATCATCTGGTCCACTCAGCCCCTTTGGGAGCCAGAGCTCGGCGTCCGCTCCACCAGCATGGGGGAGGGGGGTGGGAGTGAGGAGAAGGCACTAGGTTGGCCGGCCAGCGCGGGGGTGGGATGGGGTTGGGGGTGTAAGGCAAATCGATTGGGTTGTGTTGCGTGTGTGTGTGTGTGTCTGTGTGTGTGTTTGTATGTAGATGTGTGTGGTGGGGTTGGGGAGGGGGGGCCGGTGTTATTTGAGTTAGCAGGTTTGGTCCTTCCCTGAAGCGTCAAACCCTTTCCACAGCCTCCGGCGGGCGCTCTGTGCGGCCGGTCTGCCAGGGGTGCTGAGTGGGGCGGGGGTCAGAGGGGGGCGCCGGGGAAGGGAAGGGGAGAGGAAACTAACCAACTTGCAGAGCGCTCCCTGGACAATGCTGGTGTGGGGCAAGTTGGCGTCTGGCTCAAAGAAAGGCGCTCGAGGGGGTGGCGTCGGTGACTGGACACTGACCTCTGCAGGGGGCGGGGACAGGGGGAGGGGCCTCTGTGTCCGGATAGGGGGAAGAGGGTGGCCCCTGGCCAGGGGCCCCCAGGAGATCCGCGCCAGCCCGGGGCAGCCGCGCCCAGCCGCCGAGCGCAAACCGCTGTCCCGTGCGTTAACATAACAAAGGGCTATGCGTGGTTCCTAACGTGCGGTATGATACTTAACTGGTTCATAAACTGACGTATAATAGAGTTGGGTGGTTTTTTTTAATGTACTTTATAATGTACAAAGCACCAGGATTTTTTTTTGATTTTTTTTTTTATTTTTAACTTTTTTCTTTTTAAAAATTTTCCTCTCGTCCTTTTCCTCTCTGATTCTGTGATGTTTAAATGTGGTTTAAATGTGGAAATCCTTCCTTCAGCCCTCCCACCGACCCCGAGAACAGACGGCGACGCAGGGCAAGCCCCGGATCAGCCTCGTCCACGCAGGCAAACGGCTTCAAGAAAGAAAAAAAGAAACAACCGAAAACGAACGAACGAACGAAAAAAAACGAAAAAAAAAAAAACAAACAAACGGAAAACCCACTTGGGCGTCGGTGCCCGCGCATGGCGGGCGGCCCGTTTCTTTAGTGTCCCCAGAGCCACGAGGACATTGCAACAAAAATAGACTTTTTTCTTCTTCTTAACAATCTCTAACATACAAAGATAGGAAAACTCTCCAATGCATTGCACTTGGTTCAATGAAAAAAAAAAAGTTCATTCCCCCGTATATATATTTTTGTGTTTTTTTTAAAAAAGGTTTTTGTGTTTTTTCTTTTTTTTTTTTCTAACAGTCCCCGCTTCCTGTCGCCACCGCCGCCTCCTGCCCTCAAACCGAAATGATGGTAATCAGGGAAACAAACGGATTCCATGCAAATCCCCACCCCCCCACCCCCCCCATTGCCGCGGCCCGCTTCTATCTTGCTCTACCATCCCTCCCGCCCCCGCCCCCCCAACCAAGACGACTCTAAGCCGAGACTGTCCTAATTTGGGGGTTCCCTGTACCCTCCCTTCACCTCAGACTGCCCCCCACCTAGGCTGGGCAAGGAGGTGAGGCACACGCAGCTGGCCTGCAGCTTTATATCTAGTGCGAGGAGGGAGCAGCTGAGGCTCCCCAAAATCCCAAGCCAGGGCCTGGCTCCGTGAAGTTAGGGACACATCCAAGACCCAGGCACGGAGGTTTGTGCGTGGCAACGATTGTCTGGGGGAGAGTCCCCAGGAAAGGGGGTGGGTAGGAGTGGAGACAGGGAGGAGGCTGGACAGGCCAGCTTTAGGCTCTCCCCTCTCCTCTCCTTGCTGCAGGTCTGACCCTGTTTTGCCGACCGAACTGGAAAATCATTGCACTTTGACCAGGCATCACCCCTGGCCCCAGCCCGGCCCCAGCCACCCCCAAGCCAGCTCCTAACACCACCCTGAGTTGGGAGAGGAGGCAGCATTTACTGGGAGGCCACAACCCCCAATTCCACCCCTCCTTTCTCCTTCCCTCTCTTTCCTGGTCCTTTTCCAAGGCTGCAGATAGGGATAGACACACACACTCCACTTTAAAATCTAAAACCCTCTTGGGGCTGAGTTTAGGAGGTGAAGGCCACCCTCAGCTTTTCTTATGGGTAGGTCTGTGGCTGCTAACTAGCTTTCCTTACCCTCTCCTCCTCCCCTCATCTTAGGGCTGTCTTAATCTCTCTTGATCATAACATCTAAGCTATTAACCAATGCAAAACCATCAACAATAGAGCCCATGGCTCCCCCCAACCCGGTGCACTGTTGGACCGAGGCTCCCAACCTGTGTTTTGTGTTTCCATAGAATGTGTGTGAGAGAGACAAGAGAAAAGAGAAGAGGAGGGAATGGAAGGGAAGGAAAGGGGAGAGGAGAGAGAAGAAAAAAGAGAGAAGAGAAATAGAGACCAAAGAGAAGCTAGGAGGGGAGTAAGGCACAGAGAAAGAAGTCACACAAAGTGAGAAGGGAGTCCAGGAGAACCTGGAGTCTGTCTACCTATGAATGTTGTGTGGGCTTTGAGTCCCCTGGCCCCTGACCCTTTGTCCTTGCCCAAGATCACACCCAGTCAAGAGAGGAGACAAAATCAATTGATTGGCTTTTGGGCCTCTCTCCTTGGTCTGAGTCCATCCCTGGGGAAGGGGGGAGGGGGGGCAGAAGGGGCAGCTTTCTAGGACATGTTGATTTCTTTTTGTTCCCAATTTGATAACAATTTCCCAACTACAACAGGAAAAAATACAGTTAAAAACTGGCTAGAGGAAAGCAGGGAAGGAAAGAGGGGGTGGAAGAGAAAAAGTAGGGGAGAGAGAGAGTAAGCTCTGGAATACTAAACGAAGTATACCACCACCCAGCCATTACCTCCAGAGGAACATACATTGAGAGCAAGTCTGTAAGCACAAAGCCTACCTAGGGTAGATGTGACTTAGCATCCCAGCCGAAAAGCTCTCAAAAGGTGGCCAGCCAGCTGTGGACCTGGGGGCTGGTGAGGCTGGCTCCTCCTCTCCTCCACTCCAGCTTCGGCCTTCACCAATCCAGCTGATGCCCTTGGTGTTAGGCCTTTTTGGCCAGCCCAGGAGAAGGCCACAGGCCAGGGCTATTAAGCCTCTCTGGTGATTTTTCCTGGGGGGTTATTTTTGGTGGGGGAAGGACTGCTGGTGTCTTGGAAGAGCTGGCTGGGTTGGAGGAAAAGTTTAGAGCATGAAAAGAGCAGGGGAGATACTTGTGGGGATGGGCTAGTTCTCCCTTTGCTCAGACACTTAGAAACTGTTTCCCCAGAGTTCATGCTCTAGTTTTGGCCTCACTCCTTCCCATCTCCTTTGGGCCCTGTCTCCAGGGGGCTGAGGGAGGAGGGAGGACAATGTAGAACAATGGGGCATCCAAGGCAACAAGAGGGAGCTTATGAAGGGGGGGCAGCTGGCTGGTCCTGTTGAGAGCATTTCAACTTGTTCCTATAGACTGTACATAATGATAAGATGACATGAAAGCTATCTTCAAGGCTGGTGACAGGTAAAAGTGACTCTGGGGAAGAGAGTACAATATTGGGCTAGGTCTATTCCAGGGTCAGGTTCTGCCCCTCTTCCAATGGGCTCCAGCTGTCTGGCACCCCCCTCTAGGACAAGTTCATATCAAAACTTAGCTCCCTCTACCCTGGTGCATAAGAATAAAAAACAAAACTTCCGTGGTTCCAGAAAGGCATCAAAGACCTTCCTGGATCCCTGGCCAAGCCTAGCTCTCTGGGGCTCTCCCTTCCCAGGCCTTCAGGTCCTGGGTGCTAGAACAATGGAAAGAAGCCTTAGAAAGCACCCAACCAAGGTCAGATCAGGATCAACTGCCCATGCTGGAGGAATGGGACCAGACTAGGAGAGGGGAAGGGGCAAGAAGGATGCTAGCCCCTTGGAGATTTCTATCAAAACACCTCACTGAAGCTAGTTCTTCCAACCCCAAGGGAGTATCAGGCCTGAGATAGGCCCTGAGGTGGCTGGGGAGGTGTGCTTTGTCATCCACCAAATAGATAACCTTGGGCAAGAAGGGCAGAACTTGGGACCCTCCTAGCCAGGTTGGTTATGCATTGGAAAACTTTTCAACTTTCACTCCATTCCCCTTGGCTTTTGCCTGGGCTGTAGCCAGGAGGCCCCAGTGAAGTGCAGGGGTGTGTGTGTGTGTGTGTGTGTGTGTGTGTGTGTGTGTGTCTGTGTGTGTGTCTGTGTGTGTGTGTGTGTGTGTGAGAGAGAGAGAGAGAGAGAGAGAGAGGGGGAAGGGATGGAAAGGTGGAGGAAGTGGACAGGGGACCGCTCCTTGTCACCCTTTTTTTGTTTGTATTTGTTTTTTAAATTTGTTTTCCCCAGTTTTCCTTTCCTCCTGGCTGCTGGTGTGTGGCTCCACCCCAGGCCCCTTCTTCTGGGTCCTGACAGCTGGGCTGGGCTCTGTGGGCGCCAGAAGGGATCCCCTGGCAGGAGAGGGTAGAGTGGATGATGACTTTTAAATTTTTGCTTTTTGGTGGGGTGGGACTAGTCGGGCTAGGCTGAGCTGAGCTGGGCTGGGCTGGGGGATTTTTCCATGTCTCAAAATCTCTTCTTCCCCCTTTTTCCTCTTCTTTCTTTTTCTTGTAGATCTCGTCAGAGGAACCAGGACTGGAGAGGGATAAGAAAGGACAAGAGAATGAAAATGTGCTGGGGCTCTAGGCCAGATGGCTTCATGACCTGACCGCCTCTGCTAGTTTGCCCTCCTCATAGGGGCCTCAGTTCCCCTCCCCTCAATCCCAGGGGGCTAGAGCAGTGATGCACCCTAGAAAAAAGTCACAAAATTGCCACTCTATCTGGACCCCCCACCCCCTTCCCAGATGGCCCCCTGCCCCCAGTGCCAGGGAGCCCAGCTGGCCTTCCTGTGGGCACTCTGCCCAGTGGGTAGGACCCCCATAGCTGGAGCTGGCACAGGCCTGGGATTTGGTCACGTTTCCAATTGTTTGGGTTTCTGTGTGAGTTCTGGGGGGGTGGGGGTGGAGAGAAAGAGGATGCCAGGCTGGGGCTTTTGTCCCTAGGGTATGTGTGTGTGTTGGTTGGGGGGGGGGGGGGGCGTGCAGCTTCTGTTCGATTTTCTCTCACTCTGTCTCCTTGGATTGAAAGCTAAAATTCCCGTCTGTACATCACAGAAGAGGCCCCACCAGCTGAAAGGTTAGGGGCATGGGGTGTGTGTTGGGAGGGGGCCTGGGTGAGGCACCACATGGCACTGATACACTCCCTGGCAGTGCCAACCCCAAGGGGAAGGGGCATGTCACAGAGCCTGTTACCATCTGCAGCCGCCTGCTTGCACAAGTGAAGCTGCTTCCTCCCCTACCCCCCACCCCATTTACACCAGGATCCTCCTCTTTCAGGACCTCTGGGAATCCATGGAATGGGTTATTCCCACTATTAGCCAGCAGGGGGCACTACATTCCCATAAAATCTTGGCTTGTGGGTTTCAGCGCCCAAGTGCAAATGGAATTATTGGTTTGTCCTTAACAGAGAACCTCCTTATCTCTCCCGCCTGCCCCCTCCCCCCCATCCCTCAACTGCACAGAGCTACAGTCCTCTCACCCTTGTATGGGAGAGGAGGCAGTAGGTGGGAAGGGATTCCACACTCTCCCATGGGTATCTTAGTCTTTTGGGTCATTTGTCTGTGGAGGGGCTGGGAGAAATAATAGCTATGAGCCAACATGAGTATCCTGGCTGGGGTCAGCTTGGCAGCTTATCCCAGCCATGGGGCTACTCTTTAGGTAGGAGAAAGATGGAAGTTCTATGCTTAATAGATGAGTAAGAATGATTAATTACAAAGTCATTCATATTTCTATGGTGCTTTAATGCTTATGTAGTTTATAAAATGCTTTCCACACTGTGAGGGAGGTAATGTTAAGTTTCCCATTTTATAGATAAGGTAGGAGAGATGGAGGGGATCAAGTAACTTGCTTAAGGACACAGAATAGCAGGCTCATGTCAAAGGACCTGAGTTCCAATTCTGCTTCTGATGATAATTACCTCTTTCAAAGATTATCCCTGGACCTGTTTCCTCAGCTGTAAAGTGGCAGAGTTCAAAGAGATGGCCTTGGAGGTCCCTTTCATCCCTAGAACTATGATTCTATGACCACACATATCTTCAGGGTCACAGACAAGTGATGAACCCAAGAGATGAACCCAAGTGCCCTGGACTCTTTCCACCAGGCTGGGTTCATAGAAGCTTTCACTGGGATTCCTGGAGGACAGGATGGGCACTGTCAGATATCTATTGTGCCAACACCAGCGCATTCTTTCAGGGAAAACTGAAAGAAACTGAGGTTGTATATTGTATATTGTCATTCTCCCCCCCCCCCCCCATTACATTGTAAATTTCTTGAGGTCAAGGACTATCTTTGTCGTCTTGTATCCCCAGCTTAGTACAGGGCCTGGCACATAGTAGGCATTTAATAAATGTTTGGTGATTAATTGATTTAAATTGACTATGAATTAGGAAGACAATCGAAGGAGAAGGGCTAATAGTCCTGAGGGTACTGAACCCAGAGAGGAGTTCCTCATGTTGAGAAGCAAGATGAGGGATGAATGGGCCTGACTAGGACCCCTTTTATTGCTAAGATCAAAGAATCCAAGAGTAGAAAGGATCTTCAGGGCTGGAGATCATCTAGGGTCCCCAACCCCACCCCATTTCACAACTAAAGACCAAAGCACAAAGGAAGAAAGTGACTTGTCACACAGGTAGTAAGTGGCAGGTCCTCTGATACCATGAAGAGAAAGCCATTGTGCTTTCAGTTTTAGGACACTGCTCACCCTCACCTGATGATATATGGGTTCAAGTCCTATTTCAGCACTGTTTCCAGTCTTGATTCCCTCTGAGGTCCCAAAGACAAGCATCTTTCTAGATTTAGGTCACAGGGACCAAATGACTAGCCCCAATTGGAGACAAAGAAGGCAGTACTTTAGCAGGCAGATGCCAGTTAAGGAAATGCATCTCTGCAAAGGGCCAATAGGCCAAGGTCTCCAGAGGTGTGTGATTAGATGGCTTTTCCTATGCTGAGTACACAGCTGAACGGATGGAGGAATAGCCTTATCCAGGAGGGAGGGAGGAAGGATTCAGTCTCAAAGCCAGGGATTGAGTGGTGGGCATTTAATAGGTAGCTCAGGTAGGGGGTCTGGCCCCTCCCCCAGGGGACTGGAATCTGAGGGCCTAAATGGAAGCTCTTCTTGCACACTCCCCCAACTGATTAAAACATGGGAAAGAGAGCAAATTGTTGGAATTCTCTTTTCTTTCCTCACGCTTTTGTTCTCTCTCCATCTGGTGCTCTGGGGGATCAGCTAAAGTCACTGGTTACTGTGGTAACAGGACCCCCCCATCTTTAACCAGCAGAGCCCAGACCCCAAGCCCAAGGGACTTACAGTTTGTACTGCTCTCTTGTCCCCTCCCCAAACACAGACACCTACTTGCCAGCACCCCTGCCCTATGTGAATATTTAAGGAGGAAACTTTCCCAAACTTCCCAGAACTTTGACTTAGCTACAAGAACACTGAGTCCAGATAACTAGCAGGGGAGAATTGGGGGTAGGGGTGGGATACAATGGCAGCCATCCCTGGAGTGCTGTCAGAGCAGTCCAGGCTCCAGGGCTCTGGGCAGGCAGGAAGGGGATCCACTCAGCAGTCCTCTGTTTCTGCCTAGTCCAGAGCTATGTGGAAACCCAACTGGCCTCTCTTCCTTTGCCCGCCCTCCTTCTCTCTCTCTCTCTCTCTCTCTCTCTCTCTCTCTCTCTCTCTCTCTCTCTCTCTCTCTCTCTCTCTCTCTCCTCCCCCCCTCTCCCAGTACTCTGCCAGCAGGGCTCTCTCGGCCTCCCTGGCACAGAGCTGAGGGGGCTGGCTCCAGCCCCTGCTCAGGGCCATTGTTTTTCTTCTCAACACCCCCAAGTTCAAGTTCATCTGGGTGTTACATCATGTCTGGTTGCTCTGGGAAACCAGACGGGTCAGACGTGACTCCGGGGAGAGGGGGTGGGAGGCAGGGAGGGGGGTTTGAAGCTCCCCTCCCCTCCTTGCCGCTAGGGAGCTCTGAAGTTCTGAAGTTTGACAAAGTTGTTTCTTTTTGCCTTTTTTTCTTTTTTTTTTGAGGGAGGGAAGGGGGGGTGGCCCAAACCACACAAAATTTAAACTAACTTTCTCTGGATGCAGGCCTGGCGGCAAAGACACTGAGCTTGAACAGAAAGAGGCCTGGCCTCTATTCTTCACCCACTCTCTTTTTTTTCCTCCCTTTGGATTCTACTGTTCTGTTTCACAAGGCTCAGAAGGAAGGGTAGACGAGTCTTATGGGGGGGGGTGGAGCTTCAATAGACTTGACTGTGTCAAAGTCAAGAGGAGATTGGGCTGTGTGTAGCAGCAGTGTGTTGTGTGTGTGTGTGTGTGTGTGTGTGTGTGTGTTGTGCATGGAGGGGGGGTCGGAAATCCTTGAAGTGAAGGACAGGGGCATGAGAGGGGGGTTGAGGTTGGTCCTCATTATGCCAAGGGCCTTTCTCAAACTCCATCCCATCTGAGCGTCCATGGAAGACTGGAGAGACTCAGTGTATGAGTGTTTGCGTGCTTTTTTTTGGGGTGGGGGGAGACACCTTAATAGAACTCAGCTGAGAGACAAGGGAAGGGGGCTGTTATCCTGAGATGGGTAGGCTGGAGCCCACCCAGGCTTGCTCTGTCCCAGCCTACAGGGCATGCGATAAAGGCCGATAAGCTCTGAAAGTGGGGAGGGTCCTGAACCTCCGCTCTCCAGCCTACAGCTGAGCCAACTAGTGGGATAGAGTCAAGGGGTGTAATACCCTATTCCTCCCCTAAGACCTTGAAGTTCAGATTTTCATGGCCTTCCCAGCCTTCCCCATCCAGTCAGCCCAACCCCAGCACTGTGGCCTTGGCTGCCTTCCCCCAGGGCCTGGGCTGCCAGGGCTAATTAGCCAATTAGCTGATTAGCCTGTGAGCCTGGGGGCTGCCTGGGGAGTGAGGCAAACTCAGCCAGGAGGAGGGAAACCCTGGGCCCAGGCTCTGGTTCTGCCTTCTTCCTGCCCACAGACCCCCTGCTCCTGATAGAGCAGGAAAGACTGAGCAAGAGCTCACACTCCGTTTTCCTAGAGGAGTCCCATCCTCACTCCGCTTCCCAGTCACAGGCTCAAGGACAATAGGATTATAACTAGAGCGTACCTTAGAGGTCATGGAGCTCAGCACCCAGCCACCCCCAACACACACAGATAAGACACCTGGGGTCCAGAGGGCCAATTGGAACCAAAGCCCTCTGCCTCCTAAGGCAGCACATTTTGGACTCCACTGACTGGTTCCCGGGCCTCATAGATGCACAGGGGCTGACGGGCAGAGCCCTCCTACCTGAGACTGCTGTGGGATGTTTAGAAAGTTGCCGTCCCGGGGTCCGATGCTGACAAACCGGTTGGCAGAGGAGGCGCCTGTCGTTGAGAATGCTGCGGGGAAGGGAAGGAAGGGAGAAAGGGAGAGACTTGATAAGTTCAAGTTGGCCCTGTCCCCCCTACCCGGACACTGCCCTCGAGGGCTGCTGAGAGAGAGAGAGAGAGGCTTGGTTAGGAAGTGTTATCACCCCATCCCTTCCAGGTAGGCACTGCCCATAGGGGCCACCTTAGAAGGGGAGGATGTCCTCTGGGCCTCCTCCTGCCCAGATCTCTCATACACACACACACACACACACACACACACACACACACATACACACACACACACACACACACACACACACACACTCGGTCTCTCTCTTCACACAGATGTGCATTTATACCCATACTGCGTACTGTAACAGAACACAGCCACACTTCTACTTCTTCCCTCCCCACCCCACTTTCAAGCCCCAGATCACACTTCTCCTGAGGGCCCCAGAGGAGGAGGTGGAGGGGCCTTGGAACACCAGCTCCTTCCCTAGAAGCTCTGATGTTATCCCTGTTCCTGCCTCACCCACCAGATGGGCACTAGGGGAAGGCACTATGCCTAGGGAGCTCAGGTGTTCCTCTAGGCCCACAAACAGCTCCTTTCACTGTGATAGACACTGTGCTGGCAAAAGGCTTTAGGGCAGCATGAGGCAGGAGGGATGATTCCCTTGGCATAGACAGGCTGTGGTCACTTCCCAGCCTGTTCTGCACCAGGAGCTAGCGAGAGAATCTTTGGTCCGACCCAAAAAGGAGACTGTATTCTTTAGGGTTAGTCCAGGACTACTCCTCTTTCCATTCTGGGCAGTTCTGGGCAATGTCAGGCAAAGCCAAGCTGGAAGCTCAGATTTGGGTCCAGCAAAGGTATGAAAAGAGTCTGACCAGGAGGCTCAGTTCAGCCCAAGCTCACTACCCCTCCAGCTCATGTGGACTCTTCCTCTCCCAGGAGGGACTGAGTTTAATACTATGGTATTCTCTAGATTCATGAATCAATCAGGCCACACGGTCCTGAACTCTTCGGGACCTGAGACTGAGGGCCACTATCACAAGGGCTCATGATTAGACAATACTATTGGGGAGCAGGGGATGGGGAAGGAAGAGGGAGGGCCATGTGGATATGAGGTGCTGAAACTTAGGTCAGTTTTTGCCTACTGTCTCTCCAGAAGGGCAAAGAGAAAAATGTGCTTAGGCTTGGGCCACTGGGATTGGGATCCCCCACCTGCTTTCCACCTCTGGGCCTGAGTTGGGTCCTTACCAGACACACACCAGAGACCACATGCTCACCACTCTTCTCCATCTCTCTCCAGTAGAGACCCCTGCCCTGATAATTCAGGGTGTACCTTTTCCCACCCTTCTCCCAAGGACTGAGCCTGCATGTTGGATGGTGAATGGAAACGAGGGGAAAACATGATGGAGAACCAAAGAACCAAAACCATGAAAGAAGAAGAGAGAGACATAAAAAAGGCCAACAAGCCAGTGAAAAACATGGAGAAATGAGCCTGCCTCTGCCCCACCACAGGCTGGAGTCTACAGGAAACCGAGAGCCTTGGAGCCGAGGCTCCCGGCTGGCCTTGCACACTGTCAGTCTGCTGCACGTGCCCTCCCTCCTTCTTTCCACAGGCACCACAGCCCCATCTCTATCTCCCTCAAATCTCCTTCCCTGCCTCTGGGCCAGACGTGCCCTCTATGCCTTCTGAGTTGGTTAGACTTCTCTCTTCCCTTTGCCAAAACTTTTTGTTGCTTCGGAAACTTCAGGGAGGGGAGGGGAGTGAGACTCAGGGCTCCCTGCCCCTACCTCGGGATGGGAGGATGGGGGTTGGGAGCTGAAGGGGAGGTGGAGGGGAGAAAAAATAAGAGGAACAACAATGAGAAACCAAATGTAAAACTGAAGGAGTGAGGGTGCGAGGAGACGAAGGTACTGCATCTTTAAAGGCCTTGCGGAATGAAGAGGGAGGTAAAGAGGGAATGGCGGTAAGGTGATGGGGACAGGATTGCCTGGAGACTGGGTTTTGTTTCGAGTTGGGGTTTTGGTTTTTTTTGTTTTTGCTTGGTTTTCGTGGTGGGTTTTTGGGTTTTGTTTTAGGGTTGCATGGGCAGGGGGTGGTAAGAACAAGGAGACAAAAAGAAAAAAAAACAGCAATCACGCATGAGGATGGGATGGCTGCACCCGCCCCCCATTCCCTCCCGCCAGCTCCCCTTGGCCCAGCCCCGCCCTGGCCCGTGCCCCCTCCCGCCCCCCGGAGGGGCCCGGAGCAGCAGGCAGTGGGGAGTCTGGTGGGGGTGCTGGCTGGGTGGAGGCCACGCTTGGTCTGGGGCTCTGTGCTGTGTCCTGGAGCTCTCAGGCGGGTAATTTGGCTGGTGCTGGTGGGCCAGGGACTTTTGGTTTCGTTTTGGTTTTTCATCGTCCACTTACAGGGTGATGTAGGAGTCAAGGCGGCGCCGTCTGGGGTAGTGCTGGTGGATTTGGTATCAGGCATAGGAAGGGGCACAGGTCTGGCCACTGGAGGCGGCGGTGGTAGCAAAAATGACCCCGGGACTTTGCCCTGGCCACTACCGTTAGGCTGCGAACAACATAAATAGAGTGACGTATGAACGCACATCACATGGCACACAGACACACGCTCCCTGAGCTGGGGCTGGTCGCTCCCTTAGGAGGCGCAGCCTCGCTGACTGGAGCACTGGCTCCCTGGTTAAAGATGCAGTATTTGGCTCCTCCGTGGGGCAGGGGCTGGGCTGGGCGGGGTGGGGTGGGGGGAGTTTGTCATTTTGGTCTCTCAGATGTTGCTCCTTTTTTTTCCTCTTTTAAGTTTGGGGGTTCAGTTGGGTTATTGGTCATTCTTGGTTGGGAAAATGTTTTAATTAGGAAATTTTCAAAATGCATGTTTTGATATATTGTGTAAAAAGCAGTAAATGAAGCTGCACCAGGGTAAATACATGGCTCCTGCACACTGTCTCCTGTGAAGAGAAAAGACGGCGTTGTGTTGTGCACCCTCCACAACTCACCCTCACCCCCGAGTCCCTCCCCATTAGGCTTCTCTGGCCAGGCTGGATCCGGGCCTGTTGGAAAGAGGGCAGAGTGACCTCCATGCCTGTGGCCCTCAACAGATGTCCACATTAAGTCGAAATTCCCAAGAAGAGAGAACTCTGTCAGCTCCTTGTCCCCACCCCACAGCATGTGAAGTCGTCTAGATAACAGTATACCTACATGCACTCGTAGAGATAATTTTGTCTTTTATCCTTAAACATTGACCGGAAAAAAGAATCCATACATTTCAGTTCCAGGGTCTAAAGCCTCCAAATCAAGTACTTCCTTCCATCTACAGACACACCCTGACTTGCTCTATCCAGAGAAATGCTGAAGAACACTCAGAACCATCTCCTCTCCACTTCACCCCCATCTTTCCTTCTGGTAACAGGACTATCAGCTTCAGTCAGCATTTCCTCCCATAAACAGCTATTCAAATCCATGCCCCTCTTCTTCCTCCTAGAATGTAGTGAGGCAAGGGTGATGTTCGGGTTCTCTCATCGTTAATCCTCTCCGACAGCTTGATGTCCTGCTAGCTTTTCCAATTCCAGCACTTCCGACACTGTTAACTCCCGTTCAGACTGTGGCTAAGGGAGATTTGGCATTTGGAGGGATGTTCTTAGGTTTTTCATTCCCCACCCACCTCAACCAGCACAGTGTGGCTCTATGTACAGGTGAAGGACCCTGGATATTTCAGAATGGCTCATACAACTCAACTGTGCCTATCCATCCCAGGGTGACAATTGCCAAGCAGCAGTCTTTGATGGATGTAACCAATTCATACTCTCTATTTCACTCTCCAAGTGGAGAACATTGCTAGGAAGTCCTGGACCTGAGCCCCACTGCATGAGTGACCATCGTTTCCGAAGTCTGCCTCTCCCACTAATTCCCCAGTTCCCCAGGCAAACAGAAAAGGCCAGAGAGGAAAAGCTTTTAAATGTGAAGGGACAAACACGGAACAGATTACAAATGTTCCTGAGATACACCATTCACTGCTTTGCCTTTTCTCCCCAGTCTTGTCCCATTGTGGTAAGAGAATGATCATATCAATACTAATAACTCACATTTTTATAGAGCTTTAAGCACTTAAGAGAGGCCTGACAGCCACAGGCCAGTCTGGTTCTTCCTCAGAACTGCCTTAATCAGGGCCTAATTCACAGGGACTGGATCCAAGAGCTTCACAGGAATCAGCTGAGTGGTCCCAAGTACATTTGGGAAGGATACGCATAACATTTGTTCCTTCCTATTCCTCCAACATATTTGTCCAATATGGGACTCTGCACACAGCAGGTGCTTAATAAATGTGTGGTGAATTGTCATATAGGATTTCATAGGATATTACAGCTGGAAGGGAATTTTAGGATCATTTACTATCTCTATAAAACAACTGACAATTCTGAATCCCATTGACCTGAGCCTGGCATCAGAGCTCCATTGTTTAAAAATATCCAAATTTTAAAAATAATTTTCAATTGGTTCTTTCACTCTTCTAGAATCACAAACTATGAGAGTTCATCCTATCCAAGCTTATCCAATCTTTATTTTATAGGTGGGAAAATAAAAATTGAGAAAGCAGGAGGGAATTGCCCAAGGTCCAATCACTAGTAAAAGCCTTCTGACTCCAAGTCCAATACTCTTTCCACTGAGCTCTGCTTTGTCAGTCTGGCCACAATAAGCGTCTTTGGTAAATATGGAAGATTTTCTAGAAACCAGCACAACCAGTTCTTTTTCTCTCAATTACTTCTTTTTTCACTTCAGTTTGAAAGAGGTTTTAAAGGGAGAGAGGAGGAGTTTTCCTAAGGCCTCTTCTGAGAGTTCTTCCAGATTGCATTTTCATTTCACCTTGGGCTTTCTCCATTTGGGCCTTATGATCCAGGGCTTATACTGAGCTCTCTCCCTCCCTTAGGTCCGCCCTTGGCCTTGGGCCTTTCACCCATCTCCAACTTGACTGGTTTCAATCTTATAATAACCCTAACAGAACATCGTTTTCGCTGGGGAGCCTTTGGATACCCTGCCACAGCTGCCTTCAGAGGTTCTTGCAGACTCCAAGCAGTGAGACTTCTTCCTCTTCCTCCTTTTCCCCCAAGCCCTGAAAAAGTGAGGCCACCCTTACCCACTGAATCTCAAGGTCATCCCCCAGCCTAGCTAGGCTGCTCCAGCACAGGTGTTATGTCTATCTGAATCCTTGTGTCTTCTACCCGACCATGCTTGTCATTGTCAGGACAGGACACTGACTCTGCTGAAGGGAAAAGAATCCTCTACCCCCAAGATAGCAGAAGCTTTCAATTCAAGATGGGACTGATTAGCAACAATCAACACAGAGTAAAAATGATTAAGGTAAAGGCCATTTGCATGGTGTCCCCATACCTAAGTTCAGTCTACTGGGTTAGACCTTCTTAATGGGTCATTCTGGTCTAAGGAACCTAGAAAAGTCAAGCTAGTCCTATAAATGACATAGGGAGATGAGGAGGGACTAAATAGACCCTCCAGAGCCTCACAAGCTGCCTTGAAGTCAATCTACTGTCAAAGCTTCCTTGTGCTAGGATAGGTTTCAGCAGGCCCAAACTTAAGTCCTGGAGTCTATTCCGGTCAGTCCTAGGACTAGGTGTCCTACATGTCCACAACAGCCTCCAGTGATGAGAAAGCAAGGTTTCCTATTTTTTGGGAGTCACTTTTCTGGCTCTGGGTTCCTCTGGGACTGGGAGGGAGGCTGGTTGGCACCCTATGACCCATAGTCCAAACAAATGCTGGCAGAAAGCACTAGAAACTATCAGGATTATCTGAACTCTTCCCCTCTAGACACCTGTACTTTTGGGGGCTGATAGAGGTCAAGGTGAATGAAGAATGGGAGGAAAGCCAGTGCCAAGAAGTGAGCTACACAGTCAGTAGCAGACACCCTCACAGGATAGGAAGAGAAGAGGGGGGAAGTAAAGAGGTCATAAGAAAGAAAGAAAGATGGAAAGAGAGGGAGGAGGCACCTAGATACTGAAGAGTCAAGAGGGGAGGAGGTAGAGAGTGGCCTAGGCATTGAGTATTAACAATGACCTTCGCTGCCCATCCTCCCAAACCTGGGAGAAAACTAGGGGTAAGCTCTGTGAAAAGAGAGATGGCTGAGTTCTAAAACCTCTGCCTACCACATGTTTGTACTGGAGCACCATTCTGAGGTACTTTGGGGCAACCTAGTAGATATTTCTGAACCTGAAGCCTCCTGGATCCCTCTTTCCCTTATTTAGATTCCATGCCCCAAATGGGGCCAATTCTCTACTCTGTGGATGCTTCAGTTGACAAAGATTGGGTTGCAATGGAGAGGTAGAAAAGAAAGAGTATAGTTTAAAGGCTATGCCTCCCACAAAAAAGAACTCTCTTCTCCCTAGCACGACACCATCCAGCTGCGGCTCTAGCATCTGGCTCAGTGGTTTAGAAACCACTATTTTCCGATTTCCCCAATGTTCCAGTTAAGAAGTAAGGCTATGACTCCATAGAGGAGCCTACTATGCAAGGAGCTCCTTTGGAAGAAGACCCCTTTGTTGGGTCAGGTTGTCCCAAAGTCCTAATCCTTTATAGCTGGACCTGGGCACTAAATGATATATCCAAGAAAACAGGGCTAGATTTCAAATACTTCCTCTCCCTGTCTTGTTCCCCTGAGCCAGGCTTAAGAATACATTTGGCTCCTTGATGATCTGCCTCTAAGTGAATCTTGGGGTTTACAAGTGTCTCTGTTGGCTCCAAGAGACAAGAAGATAGACAGACGGACGGACGGACGGACGGACAGACAGACGGACAACAGACAGACAGAAAGACGGGAGGGATGAGATTGCAACCCAGGCTTTCTGGGGCTCCCTCGAAGCTCACCTGCCCTGTGGCCTGGCCTGTGCCATCCGAGCACACGAACTGCACAAACTCCTTCAGTGAGTCCTGGCCATGGTGGTGGTGGTAGCGGATGGTCGGGTGGGTGAAGTAAGGGCTCGACTGCTGGATGATGGAGGTCGAAGGAAAATGCAGAGCAGAGGCTGTCGCCCGGGGGCTCCCTGTAGGTACCACGGGAAGAGAAGTCATGGATAGAAAAAAGCATATGGTGGGGCTGAAGGGATAGGGGTAAGATAACAGGGAAGAAGGATAAAGATCCTAGGGATGAGAATGGGGGTCAGGAACTCATGTGAGAACTGAAGGTTTGGGGGCTAGGAGGCTGATAAAATGGTTTGCTGCTGCTACACTGAACTCTATACCCATTTCTCCAGATCTATGCTCATTATCGTTGAGATATATATATATATACAGGTATATACACATATATATTTACATATATGTGGACACAACCGTGCAGCCACAAAAAAATACCTAGCCTTTCTCCTTGCAGTCCCATCTCACACAAGACACTCCACTAGTTCAAAGATCTCTGATTTAGGAGAGGTGGGTAGTCAGACCTCCCACTAACACACAGTGCAGCCCCTTTACAATTTCATAGATGGTCCCTGAGAGTCCCCATGGGTGAACAATTCATCGCCCAATTGAGGCAAGCCAGCCTTGCCTAGCTGACAGCCTCAGACAACAAACACAGGTCATCCCTGCCCCTGTCTTCAAAGCCTTTCAAGCATGACAGGGCCTCCTGCAGCTAGGGCTCCCCAGCCCTAATGCTCCCCACCTCCATGCCCCAATGAGGCACTTGGTAGGAGAGAATAAGAGTTTATCAAGTGCCCATATATGCTAGGTACTGTGTTGAGGGCTTTGTAAAGATCTCATTTGATCAGGAAATAATGGATGCTGCCCAAGAGTCAACTACATTCCCCCATCCCCAGATACACAGCCACACATACATAATATTTCTACACCTCATGGGCACATTCTCATCTCAGAGGCATACATACATATGCTTCAGCCCTCCTTCACAGACACAAGCACATACTGCTGCAATGAGTGAACACAAAGGCACACTCCTCACAGATGTGAACACAAATGCGGAGCTCTCACTGGCATAAGCACACACTTTGCAGACACAAGTTCAGGCGCACACATAATTACCACATGCACACGCACACGCACGCGCACACACATGCATACACAAGCACACCCAATCTTCCCTGATCCCCCACCCCACCTTAGTCTTTCCCTGCTTCCATTTCTCCCTTCCCCTTCCCCCTCCCCCTCCCCGTCTGTTTCCAATCAACTAGCTTTTGCTCTCAGTTTCATGAGGGGGCAAAGGAGATTTGGCTTCTCTCTGGAGTTCATAAAAGCAGAGTCTGGAGCCCAAGATGATGGGGAGGGGGCTGCCTACAGCCCCCTCCCCCCAGACACATTCTCTCCTTCCCTCCGCAAGTCTGAGTGCTGCCTTTCCTGGATTCTCCTGCCTCTGGGCTCCTGGCCAGGGGGCCCTGAACCCTCAAGTGGGAGTTACAAGGAACTAAGTTCCCCATCCTTTCTGCTGTTCCTTCCCCCTGCTCTTCAGAAGGGACCAGAAGCTTGGACTGGGCTTGCATCTAAGAAAAAACTGAAGGCTTTGCTGGTCCCCAAGAGATGTCTCCAGAGTCTAGGTAGAAGGCTGTTGGTTCATGAGAGCAGTGAGAATTGAAAAGGCAACTATGAACCCTCTGCTACCCTTGACCTCCTGCCAGGCGGCACTCTCTTCAAAAACAGCCCATTAGCCCCAGTCACTGATGGTCCCTTTCCCAGGGCTTGTCCATTAGAGTGAGAAAAAAATGATTATAGGTTCATAGTACTTAGTAGTTCATAGTAGGTTCATAAGAGATCACTTAGTCCAATCCCTTTAATTTACAGATGAGAGAACTGAGGTCCAGAGATGGAAGTGACTTGCCCAAGTCAGTGACAGCAGCAGAACTGGCATGGTTTAGGCTAGTGGAGCAGTGTTCACTCATAGGACTGAGAGAGCTGGCCTGGGGGCAGCGTCCCCTGCACTAAGAGCATTCCCCTCACCTTCATACACAGCATATATGCACACTGCCTCCTTAAGATGACTCTGAGGAGCTTGGGCCTCAGTCAGGACATGAGAGGATAAAGAAGGGAAGAGGGAAGGAGTCATAGGAAACGAAGCCCTGCCCATTCCAAACATAACCAGAAGACTCCTCCTCAGACATGAGAGAAGAAGGGGACCTCTGGGGAATAAACCTAGATCCAAAGCAATTGTCCCCTTGCCCTCAGGACCATGCTCAGCCTCTCATGACCCTGGAACCTCCAGGCGTAGGTCAGTGGAAAGTGGAGAAGGGGACCTTATTGAATGCCCAGCCCTGCCTCACTAAGAGCCTTAACCTTTTGCCACTCTGGGAGGGAAAGGGTTGTGGTGGGGGCAGGGAACAGGGAAATCTAGTAGGTCTCATCTAGCAGGCAAGAAGATGATGCCCTACACCTTCCCTTCCTTGCTGACTTGATCTGCCCGAGTCAAAGAGAAAGGGAGAAGGAGGAAAGGATTTCACTTCCAGTTTGAACTGTTCCACTGACCCCCTCAGAGGGTTGGGGGAATGAGAGTTGGTGGGGCCACTGCTATTTAAAGGCTGCTTCCCATATCCCTCCCCCCAGCCTCCCCAGACCCCTTGCCCTGCCCTGGCCTACTCAAAAAGCTGGGAGGTGAGGAAAGATGCCACTCCCAGTCTGGGACTGCCCCCATGCCATGCCCTGCTGCCCTGGCCTGGCCTACTCAGAGAGCCGGGGCGGAGGGGAGGAGGGAGGAGAGGGAGCACGCCCCTGCCAGTTTGGGGCTATCCCCCATACCCCTCCCACCGGCCGCCCCCTCTTCCCCCCCTTCCCCAACCTCGGTTCTCACCTGGTCTCACTCCAGCTAGCACGGGCAGCGGGTGGTGGGTGAAAGCCATGCGCGGGGAGCTGGTCTGAGAGGAGAGGGCACTGCAGAAGTCCAGCTTTCCTGACTTCTTTAGAGAAGCCGGGCCTGGGGGGGAGGAACCAGCAACATAGGGTGGGTTTAGCAGAGGCCTGGGGGCAAGGTGGGGGTGAGAGGGGGTGCAGTGAAGCATGAGAAAGATGGGCAAGCCCAGCAGCTCCCTCCTCCTGATTCCTACCCAAACCCAAGGTCTTTGTTAATGCCCTGCTTCCCCCTACCCTTTCTGTCTCCTGCTTTCTTTTCCCTGCCTGTAAGACAACAGTAAGGGCACTCCACACACCAATTTATGTGTGCCATGGGGGCATTGGGAAAGAGGCAAGTAGAATGGTGCCCACTTTTGCCCCCTTGGCAAGCCTCTGCCCAGACTGTGGAAGCTATAAAGGAGGGTTTAGGACTTTTCTACTCCAAGACCCGTAAAAGAAACATGCAGGAGAACCTCCAGGAGCCAAGGCAAAAATCTCACAGGGTTGGCAGGGAGATGAAGGGTTGTGAGCAGGTCTTGGAGTGAGGGAAGAAACCAGAGTAGGAGCCACAGGAACAAGACAGCCAGGGGATGGTTCACTATGTTTCTCCCCCACCCAATTCGCTTCCCCCGTGTTTTCCATTCTTGTCTTCTTCCTACTATCTCCCTCCTGGATAGATAACCCTGGGCATGATGGCAGCCTTGGTCTACCATGCCAACTGAACTACCTAGAGACCTGGAGAGAGGGTGAGGAATCAAGGAAACCCCCAAAGCAGATGTCTGTCTTTGTTCTTATTGAGCATGGACGAAGGAAAGGGAGTACACAGTGGTCTCAAGGCCATGATTCCTCAAGGAAGGGTAGGATTTGGGCTTAGAGGGTACCCTGGGCAAGGTTTCAAATAACAACAGCAAAAACGCCACCAGCATCAAGGACAAGAACAGTTAACATTTAACTGTCACACCCTCTCCCCGATGACCAGATAAGGCTGGAGCAAAGCTTGTCCAAACTACTTCCCTCAGGAATGGGACATGGTTGGAGGAAAGAGATGAATGGCTGGGTCACACTGGGAACTGATTATTCATTCTCCTGAGGTGTCATCATTAGGTTCTGGGTCTGCCACCCAGCTGAAAATGAGGATGCAGAGAGAGAAAGAGAGAGAGCCTCATGGCTGTCCCCAATTCAGAAAAGCTCTGGGCTTGGCAATTACAGATGTCCCTGGGTTTAGCTGGTGCAGTGTCTGAAGAGAGCCAGGTTAGAGCAGGTGCTACTCTGCATGGCTTGGGGGCAGTGCCTTCCCCCTTGGCAGGAAGGACTCTTGCACTGGTGACAAGGGGCACAGGAGGCAGGAGGTGAGTTTAGAGGTGCCAGGGTTGGGAATGGGAGAAAAGAGGTGCCAAAGGCTCTAGGGCTGACTTCTTCAGGGGACAGCCAAACTGAAGGGGTGTGAGAGTCATCCAGACTGCAAAGAGGAGGTGGGGTAGGGGGTGGGAGGAGGAGAGAATGGAAGGGAAAGGGAGGAGGAGAGCTCCCAGTCACCAGCAGAAGTGTTATCCGGCGGCAGCTGTGTGCCACCTGATAGCTGGCATGACAGTGGGGGTGGGGGAGCTCCCGCCAGCTGTGCACAGCTGTCCCCACTGCCACACAGCACCTCCCCAGCTGTTCCTGGTCCTGCAGCTGGGCTGCTTAATTGGCGATTTGTCGGCAGCACAGGGAACAGCATGAGCAGAGTCGTTGAGGGAGAAAGGGGGGGAGGGCCTCAGGAGCTGAGGGCGAGAAGGCAGGCGTCCACAGAAGCGGGGGCCACAGGAGGATGGGGGATACCGGCATCAGTCCTAAACACCGCACACCAAGAGGAACTGGGGGGGGGAGCAGAAATCTCCTCGAGAAGAGCCCAGCAGAAGGGGCCCTCACTCCTCACTACTTCATAGTCCAATGCCAACCTCATGGTACTGTCACTAGGGCACCACGACCCTATGCCCCCTCCCCATGAGACAATTTCTATAGCCTAGAGAAGAACAGCTGCCTGGTGAGCCCCGCTGCCCTTAGTGCTGTTTTCATGCTCATTCACTGGCACTGGGGCATGGGAGCCTTCTTTCCTACCCTCTAGCTTGGCCAGCCCATTCTCTACAATTACTTTCCCACTTCTTTGGTCTCGTTTGTCCCTTCATTCTCCCTCCCACCAACTCTCTGAAGACAAGAATCCAGAACCCCTGCTTTGGCTAGCCTAGTCCACAAAAGGCCCCAGGAAACACTCCAGAGCAGCAGCTGTCTCCTACAGGGCAAATTTTAGGACAAGCCTGAGGATCTTAAAGCCTGTGGACATAAAGATAAGCACTTATCTTCCCATTCTGGGGAGCAAAGAACCATACAAAACGGAGACGCAAAGCTAGCTGGCGTTTGGGGGGCAAAGAGGCAAGAATGAAAGCCAAAGCAAGAAAACATCCAGAAAAGCACCCAACTTTCCTTTCCCCATCCACTAAATCCTTTTCAAAAGGAGGGAGACCCCAACCCAGTCTAGGCCAGCCCAGACTAGTTCACAGAGCTTATACTGCACCAATTCCTTGCTTTGAAAGCTGTATAAAAGGCAGACAATATTCCAAGGCAACAGGGCTTTCCATCAAGTAAGTAGGGTCCCTAACTTGCCCTGTATGCAAAAACAGACACCACTCAGAGGCCTGACTGTTCCCATGCCCTTACCCATGTACGCACCCAGGGATCCCTATTTATGGGCCCAGCCATTTAGGGGTTGTACATCCACACAAGGACATTCACACCTACACCCATGTACCTATATCTATGATTAAAATATTGTGCAACTATTCTCTTTCCATCTACAAATGGTCACCATGTGACCATGCTCATCTGCCCTGCCCATAAGCATTGAGATAAGGTACCATTCTATTCACAAGCCCACAAGCTACATGTCCAGCCAGGCATCGGGCATGTAATCTCCTTACAAGATACATATATGTCCACACAATGCAGTCTAACCAAGTAGCATGCCAACATCCTCCTCATGTATGCACCCACACTCACATTTATGTATTGAGGCATTCTAAATATGTACTCTTTACACACTGCCCCAGTTTTTTCAAAATCCTAACCTCACAACCTGTGGGACAAACATGCCCACATATATGGCCCTCACATGCATCAAGATGTTGTATACATGTCCTCCTTACAAACACACAGGTCTTTACTCACAGACACCCACCCACATGGGCACAGGTATAACCTGGATTTTTTAAGGCATTGTGCACAGACTCTCTTTACACATACACAGATGTCCGTATTTCTTTGTGTCTGAGTGTCAGGAGGTGCCAATTAATCTCGGGAGGAAAAAGGTAAGGGGTGGGGTGGTTCAGGAATAGGATCTCCCTACCTTGGAAATACTCAGAGGGAAATATCTAAGAGAGGTTCATTTTTTCTTAGGGCTAACTCATTCTATGGGTTCTTCACAAGACCCTCTCTTCTATTCAAACCCCTCAGAATGATCTTCTCTCTCCCTTTCTCTTGGGCCCCTCTGCTTTCTCTACAGGTGAGTACTTTGCACTGTAAAAAAAAAAGGAACCATAGAATTGGTGGTGATTTAGTTACAAAAAAGCCAGCAACAGAGAGGCTAAGGGAGGGACTGAAAGAGAAATGAAAATTTTCTCAGTATATAAAGCTGGAGGGTTGCCCTCCCTAGGTCTCTGCCCTCCAGGCCATCTTGATCACTGAGCAACGTTCACTGGCAAAGAGGCAACAAAACTGTTCCTCATACCTTTGGCCTGGTCTGGCTCTCATTGGGAAAGACAGGGGCGGCAAGAGCACCCCAAACTTGGCAATGTGGGGCTTCCTGGGGCAAAGCCAGAGGGAGCATGCAAGAGGGCTAGAAAGAAAGAGGAACATCTTTGCTACATACACCTCGGCCTCCTACTGAGATGGAACTTATTGGAACTGAAAGGGGACAGGGAGCTCACTCCAATTTAGGACTAGCCTAGACTCCCTAGTCCCTGACTCTCTGCTCTAGGTAGGGCATTGCTAAGGTAACTGTACCTGCATCCACATCATTAGGCCAACCACTGGACTGGCTGCTGCCAGCTGCGGGGGACCGTCCTGTTCCAGGGTAGAACACGTCATCCACGGGGCTCTCCATCTCGCTGTCATCTATGGACTTAGGGCGCTTGGTGGTGCTGAAGAGGAGAGAAAGAGAGTCAGAAGGGGGCAGAATGTAGAAAGAATCCAGGAAGTCAGTCTTAATCTTCGACTTCATAGAAAGGCGCCTATTCCCAAGAGGGAGGGGGAAAGAGAGGGAAGAGAAGAGCTGGCTAGAGTGGGGGTAAATTCCCTAGAATTTGGAGGGTTCTTACCTAGCAAACTGGCATATACTGGGGAAAGGTAGCAATCCCCATGCCTTCTGGCATTATCTGGCACATGTACCCTGGGGTTGGCAAACTTATGGAACTGAAAAGACCTCACCACCCCAACTCTTAACAGGAACCAATGTTTATAGCCTTCTCACTTATTCATTATTTATCCCTGGATTGTGTGAAAGACCTAGGACAAGGTGGGACAGACGGGCAGTGAGTGCTGAAGGCCACACTTACCTGGTGGAAGGAGGGGAGGTGATGGACCGCCGCCCAAGGGTCACCTGGTTTATGTTGTAGTAACTGGGGCTCTCCAAATCCGCCAGGGAGAAGTTAGGCCCTGACGCCGTAGCAACAGGAGCTAGATGGGTATGAAAGAAGGCCATGAGGTCGGAAAGTACAAGGTAGACTGGCCTTTTTTTTTTTTTTTTGGCATTCTGTCTTCAAGAGGTTAGGGCAGGAGGGAGCCTTCTAGGTCACAGAAGACAGGGGTGGGGTTCTACCAGCTTCTCTTTGATCAGACTCTCTAGGAATAGCCAATGACCAAGAGCATCAGGTTCATTCCACAGCATGGGAGCAGGGTCATGTGCTTGGGTGAGGAGGGTCTCCCTCCTAACAAGGTCTTTAGAGTACAAATTTTCTCCTCCATGGAGATGGAGATTAAGGCACCAGATCAGTTTGTTTTTATTTTTCCTGCAGGGTCTGGATAGCTTTGCCCTTGGTGGACTCCTGTTGAAGGAATAAATTGCCACAGCAAGGGGTGGGAGACAATGACTGTGTGGGGTCAGAGAGAAGCCTCTGTCTGGAGGGATGTACATGTGCCCTCTCCCCAAACCTAGCAGAACAAGGAAAGCAATGGCCAGACACTCAACACGGGGGCAACAATGAGATCCCTCCCATCCCAATTTCCTCAACCAGCCTGGTTCCAGGCCTCAGAGGAAAGGGGTTCACTTACTCTGTGATACTCTGACCAGCTCAGTCACATTCCAGACCCCAGAGGTCACAAAGCAGTCTTGGAAACTTAAGTGCCCTACAAGGGAGAAGAAGACAGGTGAAGCAAGGGTAGGGAGAGAAGGGCACTCTCTGGCATCTCTTGCCTCCCCTCCCAACCTTGACCTCCACATTTGTCCTGGAGGGAACAGTGTTGGGGCTGTGGAAAGTAGAGTGCCCCAGGTAACTCATGGGTCTTTCCAAATGACCCAGAGATTGGAGAGAAGGGGAAAGTGGAAGGAAGGACAAAGGAAGACCTGGGCAGGTCAGGGACGAATGGGAAAGGGACTCACCATTGGGCAGTGGTTTGATGTCCGCATCTCCTTGCTGGTTTGAACTGTCTGATTGTCCGGATTCTGCCAGGAAATACAAAGGGGCAGATGGGGTTAAGCTTAGATTTCACCCCAGAGCAGACCATCAGGCTACCCAGGAATAACTTAACCCTAACTCCCTCTTCCCACTCTACCTACACCTAAGAGCTGTAGCCCAGAGGTCAGCAGAGGGGAAAACTCCAAGAGATCTCAGAAGAAGAAGGTCAGGAGAGAAAAAAAGGGGTTCAAACCAAGACAAGGATGAAGCTAGGGAAAGAATTCAGCTCCCAGACCAGGTTTCCTCCCACAGCTAGAGAAGCCTTAGGAATCCCCATCCCCCACATCCTTTTGGCTGGCAGATGAGATGCTCCTTTAATTAATTAACTCCATTCCCAGCCATTCTTTCATGCCCGCCTCGTCCCCACCCCCATATACACCCTACCCCACCCTACCCTTTCACCTTTAAGCTTGCAGGCAGTGCCTGGCAACCCAGAGGGGGGAGGTGTGCCCCCAACGCTGTCGCCCGTTTTGTGCCAGCCAGTCTGGGGCTGTCTCATGCCCCAGTGCCACAGCTGCTCAGAGCTTAGACACAAGGGTCCTATTGTGCAGCTCTCAGAGAAGCAGGGATAGTGTGTGTGTGTGTGTGTGTGTGTGTGTGTGTGTGTGTGTGTGTGTGAATATTTTGCTGAGCTTGGGAAAGCCCCCTTCCTTCCCCATCTCACTATCCCCCAAAGCTTTGTGTGCCAGGGGCACTACAGGGACCTCCAGAATGCCCGCCTGGACATGGCAGTTGGCAGGAGGCTAAAGAAGTAGGGGGCCAGAGGCCAGTTGTGGGTGGGGATATAGAGAAAAGCAACATGGACACCTCTGAGAAGGGATGAGGATCTCCAAGGGCAGGCAGGCAGATCCCAGTAACCAGGTGGGCTGTCAGCAGGTGTGTGGGGCTAGGATTTCTCCTAGAGGGAGAGAACTACAGAGACTTTTCTGGCCTGATGTCTGACTTCCTGGATCATGGAAGGTAGGGAATCCTGGGATTCTCATCAGGTTTAGAGCTAGAAGACACTTTAGAGATGATCTAATCCAATCTCCTCAGTTTACAGATGAGGAAAATTGAGGCATCAAGAGGTTTGGTGGTAATGTCATATAGACAATAAGTGGAAGGCCTTTTGACCCCAAATCCAATTTTTCTCGTATATTCCATTACTTTCCTTCTGGGGGGCTTGTCTGCAGATTACTGCCCCAGTACAACCCTTCATGGGTTGGGGAAGAAGGGAAGGGGGCCAGTTCCTACTTCAACCACAGAAGAGGGAAGCTGTGATTAACAAACCAAAAATGACTGCAGGTTAAGGGAAGTCTGTACCAGGATTCTTGAAGGGAAGACCCTTCTACATTTTGAACTGGACATCACTACAGAATCTAGGTCCTATTTTCCCTGACCTGACTCAGCCCACAGTGAAGGGCAAAGATTATGCCCCAGTCCTACCAGCCTGTACTGTGCCAACCCTCCCTCTCACATAGCTTTTACTGGGTAGGGAGAGGTATCTGCCTATGGGGCCATTTATTTGCATGCTTTCCTATGCTTTAGAGGGAGCCTCTGGGAAAAGTTCTCCTTGATGAGGAATCTGACTAAAGGAGCTGCCTAGAAGATGCTTTCTCATCTAGGAAATGCAAGGCTAAGAGAAAATAGGATTAAATAGGTTTTTAGGCACTTTAATTTTCAACCTCTTGAGCTTCCTGATCATTAGAAACTGAAATTAAAATTAGAAAACACTCAAAAGTGAAATGAGTTGCCTCAGTAGGCAGTGTTTCCTACTGGTAAGATTTTCAAGTAGAGCTGGGTGACCATTTGTTGGGGATTTTGTAAAGGGAATTCCTGCTCAATTTAGATAGGGGTTAGTCGAGATGGCTTGCAAAGTTCCTTTCAACTCTTATAAGATTTATCCTAGATCTGAGCTTAAGCTCCAGCCAGCTTGGCTAAAGGATTACTGTTATTGCTAAGTAGATATGGGACCATAAAGGGCAGTTTGCTCACCAGCCCTACCACCACACCCCACACACTCACACACCAGGATCCTCAAGATCGGTTCCCTTACACAGTAGACAGAGTATTGGCCCTGGAGTCAGGAGGACCTGAGTTTCAAATCCAGCCTCAGAACACTTGACACTTACTAGCTGTGTGACTATGGGCAAGTCATTTAACCCTGATTGCCTCAAAAATAAAAAAAATTTAAAAAGATTGGTTCCCTGACCATAGGTTCTGTTGCTCATTCCCAACTTCCCATAAACTTAGAGTTCATGGCCCCGTAGGCCTGGACAGAGATTGCCTCAGTGGTAATCTAAAGACCTAAATCAGATCAGTCTAGGAACACAGGACCTCCAAGGAAAGACACCTGAATTACATACAAAGATAGGAAGCTGCCAAGGATCATTCTATGCCCCCAAGTCAACTATGGTAGAGGACATGGAGTCTTTGCCCACCAAGTTGGAGAAGTTAATACAGTTGTGGCTGCTTTGTGGGGAAAAGGGTAAGGAGCCCTGGAAAGAAGGAGATATGGCCCATGTTCTGTTTAAAGATAGGCCCATCTCCTGATCTAACCCAGAAAAGTCCATGAGGCTGGAGACCAAAAAAGTCATACTCCAACCTCCCAGAGCTAGCTTTGAAATTCCCCTTGGAAGGCACATACTGCTCGAGTTGTCCCATTCCATTCCAAAATCATCAGGTGAAGCCAAGAACACACACACGCACACATGCACACGCACATACACACACACACACACACACAAAGACAAAAGGAAAGAGACAGAGTCAGGGAGAGGGACAGGGAAGCAGGCAGGGACTTTAAGCTACAGAATTTGGGAAAGAAAGCAATGAAGAAATCATTTTTCCAATAGGAAATTACCCATAAATATGATTAGTATCCCAATTGTCGCCGTCATTGTTACGGCTGTGACTTTAGTTTAAAGGCAAAGAGTCAAGGTTTGGGCAAGGAATACTTCCTTCCCCTAGACTAAAAGCAGATCTGACTAGTCTGAACCCCTCGGCTTCTCTTTCCGTTCGCTCCTGGCAGCCATTTTAAACCTTGGCAGCCATCTTACTGCTGGCGGCTCCGGCCAGAGTCCCCACAATGCCGACAGCCGCCAGCCCCCGAGATGCTGAGCTTAGCCCCAGGACAAAAGACTGAAAATCTGGACATGGTGTGGGTCTGGGGAGAGGCTGAAGAGCCAACCTAGGGGCAGCTGGGTTTGTGTCCCTCTGTTTTAGAGGTAACCAAATACACCCTTTGGTCTACTGGGACTGAGGACACGGTTGTTCCTCTTAGGAGGGTTCTGTTAATATAGCTAACATACTAATAAGTTAGCATTTATATGGCACCTTAATAGTTACAAAGCACTTTACAAATATCATTTTGTCCTCACAACAACCCTGGGAGATAGGTGCTATTATCGTCTCTATTTTACAGTTGAAGAAACTGAGTCAGACAGAGATTAAGTCACTTGCCCACGGTCACACAGCTAATAAGTTCCCAAGTTCAGATTTGAACTCAGGTCTTACTAACTCCAGGGCTAGGGCTCTATCTACTGTACCACCTGGTTGTTCCCAGTATTCTCCAGGACTAGAGACCCAAATTAGCTAAATATATGCGACCCATTACCCAGACTGGGAAATTGAGGTTCCAGGGTTGGATGGGAGGTGATAGGTGGGAGAGCCTTCTCCGTACCTTCAGGGATGACTGAATGGTTAAGACAGAGTAGTCCTAGAAGCAATGCCAAGATCCCCAGCAATGCTGTTTAGCACTCCTTAGGGTGCTAGGTCCCCTGAGTAATGATATCCTTCTCTTCCCCTCCTACTCCCCACTCTCAATTTGTGGATCAGACTTAGCTCTGTAACATGGGGACACCAGGGGCAAGCTTCCTCCACAGGCTTACACATTGCTGAGTAGGTCCAGGGGGGCCTGGTGTGACATTCTTCAGTTATTCCCCTGCTTTTCAGAAGCAGTGTCCCTGCTCGCTGCTCCCTAGGGACTGGGGCCCTGACTAGCAACGCTTGAGGAGGGGTTCCCAGTCCACCTGCGTCATCCCATTCTCTGTCTCAGCTCACAGAGGACCCTCCAGGCCAAGGGCAAGGCAGCCAAGGGAAGAAGAGGAGGGAGGGAAGGAATGGCTCCTTCATTACGCCCCCTCCCCAGCCCTGATCTCAGAGCTCTGGCTTTTATCTGGCAGAATATGGCTTATCGGAGCCACCAGCTGAACAAACACACAAATCCACGGTTAGTGAGAGAAAACACTTTTCCTGAACTCTTTATCTCCTGTTCACAGGCCCTGCTTGCTCCCCACTGCCAATAGCTCAGGAGGGGAACTCTGCTTCTCAACAGCTGTTTCTGCCTTTCTTCTCTGCTTCTAAAGGTGGAGGGTTTTCACTGTGTCTCTGACTGTGTCCCTTCCTCGGTCTCCATTTCCTCCTCTCTCTCGGTTGGTCCCTTCCTTTCTTTCTCTCTCCCCCCTCAAACCCCAAACACTCCTCACCTCCCAATTCCCCACTGGTGTGTATGGCTGGGCACACACTGATCTCCGTTCCTTCACTTTAGAGGCTGCTTTCTCATTGAGAGACAATAGGCCAGCTGGTGGCCCATGGGTAAGGGAAGGGGGCAGGGAGGATGTTGGCTGGCATGACGAGGGCAGGTGCCCAGCTTCCTTCTTTATCCTCCACAGCCTAGGCCCTCAGCACCCCCCAACCACCCCCACCAAAGCCTCTCCCACTTAATTCCCCACCCTGGCACAGTCCACACACTCCCAGAGGATGTGTTCACAGCCAGAGGTCTCCCCTACAGCCTTTACCATAGAAACAGGCACCTATCCCATTGCCCTGGGGCCTAGCCTATATAGACCCAGCTCAGTATCTTCACCCAGTTGGTCACCTGGACAGGGAAGAAAGCTCCCTTCTCTACCCACAAGCTCTTGGACTATCTTATCACATAAAAATACTTCTGATCATTTATCACATAAGAATATTCCTGGTTGTTTGACTTATCATATAAAAATACTCCTAATTGTTTGAGGAGATGGCAAAAAGGAGGGGAGTGGGACAGTTAGCTACCAGGACTTTAGTCATAAAGCTAACATCTCTCCTCTTGGCCTAGGTATGAGGATCCTTTAGCCACATCACAGAATTAGGGCTTAAAAGGACATCAGAGAATCTATGTCTAACGTCCACATTTTATGGATGAGAAAACTCAGGCCCAGAGAGATTAAGTGATTTGACTAAGAGCAGTTAAATATCAAAGGAGACATTCGAACCGGGGTCCTACAACTCACAGAGCCATATCATAATGCTTTTCCAGGCTCTGTTAGAACTTAAGAATGGTGTTTCTGTATCAGGCCTAGCATCAACCTGCCTAACAATAAGAGGCCTCAGTGTCTCACTGGGGACCGGGCAAGAATGAGCTGCCTACAGGGCCCTTCGAGGGAAGGGACAATTCAGAATTCAACTCCAAAACACTCCAACTCTAAATCTTCTGCTTCCATAGCCAGGGCCCTCTAGCCCAAAGGTCACCTGCACAAAGGCAGAAGCCTGGACTGACAGAGAGATTTTCCCAAGGGCTCTAGCTTTCAGGGACAATTCAGAAACACTGGGAAAGAGAAGGCATCTGTGGGCTGACGAATCCTGAGCAGCCTACTAGGGAGTGAGTTCCAAAACAGAATTTGGCAGAGGGCTGCTAGGGGCCTCCTTTAATCACTTACACACATGTGATCTGTTACTCCCCCACTTTCTGAGTGTGGGGACTGTAGGAGACACTACAGGAGCGTAGGCCTCTCAGCCCAGAGCCAGGTTTGACAGGAAGCCACCAGCACCCAACCCTTCCTCTAACTTGGGTTCACCCCTCTCCCATCCAGAGGTCTCCCCTCTTCCTCCACAGCTTCCTGGCCTCATTCTTTCTTGTCCTGGTTTAGCCTAGTCTCTTGTCTTTCTTCTCCCCATTGCCCTCACTAGTCTCTTTCAGCCTCTCTGGTCTCTTCTCAGAGGGTGGGTATGCGTGCGTGTGTGTTTGTGTGTGTGTGTGTGTCTGTCTGTCTGTTTGTCTGTCCGTTCAAAAGAACTTTCTTTGCCTTTTATTGGGGTTTTCCATCTTTGATGGAAGTCTACAGTTGCCAGGAAGAGGCCAGCGTCACACATAAACCCCAGATTGGTGGCGTGTTTTTAATATACATATATATTTTTTGGTTACAGACAGGGAGATATTTATGGCTCCCGCTAGGTGAGGAAGGAATGTCCTGCTCAGAGCAGCCTCAGCTCCCACCCCTAACAAACTGTGCTCTGTTAAAGGGACAGTCTGTAAATCACCACCCAGCTGCTTCCCGCAGACATTGATTACTCCGCCAGCTCTTTATGAAGCAGGAGGAAGAACACATGGGAGCTTGTATGCACATACACATACACACACACTAACTCACACTCACTTTCTGGAACACGCAAGCACTCACACATATGTGCTTAGACACATATATGAACTCAGAACCCTCAAAAACCACACACACAGACACTTACTTGGAGATACTCATACATGTGTACATGTAAGTTTTCACTCCTATACCTACTTCTAGATATATACTCACACATGCACAGATGTACTCACATACCAACAAAACACATATTCACATGTGCACATATATGGATACACACGGATGCAGATACCTATACATATAAGACATACCAACATATCTTCTCTTGCCCTATTTTGTATCAGACAGACAAGTACACCCTCAGATAAAAACACACAGCCTTATACGAATGCACTTACACGCTGGTGAGCGCACCAATGAACACACTCACAGGATACACTTATATATAAACCTGCAAACACAAGGACACACATACATGTACAATCCAGGCCATACCTAGGAATGCAATGACACTGACAGCACTTCAGTTACCCCCACTAACAGCTCACAAACAAACATCAGTTCTGTAGGAGAGAAGCATACTGCCTCCCATTCACACACACACCCCATACCTTTTTGATTTAGTTAGAAGACCTGGGTTCAAATCCTGACTTGGTAGCTATGTCACTTTACTGAACTGAGCCTCAGTTTTCCCATTCATAAAATGGAACTAATAATCTTTATACTACCTGTCTCACAGTGCTGTTGTAAGAAAAATTATTTGTAGACTTTAAAGTACTCCAGAAATGTCAACTGTTATTCCCTGGAAGACCAATTGTCCCTTGAAAAGTGGTATGCATTATTCTTGTGCCTGCCCCAGCCCATCTCTCCTTAGTTTCTCCTTATAACTAAGTTTCTTCTTATAAACAAGTGGGGTGTGTGCTCTGGAATGTGGGCAGAATCCCAGGGGGTGTGCCGCAGATATGGGACAGGCCTAGGATTTGGAGTGCCCAAAGGGGTATCTATACTCTAGACAACATGACAGTACCCAGCTCCCTGGAAATAGTCAAGGAGCCAAACTATCCTGGAGCCCTTGCCTTCCCAACTTCTCTTCTGCAGTGCCAAGGCACAGGAAACCCAATCTTGAGTTGGGGCAGGGAAGGGGGGTGGGGGGGACCAAGAGGCTGGCCTATGGTAGGCAGAGTTGAAGAATGTGACTATTGTGCGTCCTGAAACTCAAGTCTAGGAACCTGAGCTGTCCCATAGAATCAGACAGGGAGACGGACAGGGCCTAGAAGGGTGGGAGCAGGGCACAGAGGTGCAAGGAGGCAGTAGACCAAAGTAGTCCTTGGGAATGCAATGAGACAGGAAGGCACATGAGACCCAAGCGCTGGCCTGAAGAAATTGTTATCCTGGGTGCCAGGTCTCTTCCTCTCACTTTCACATTTTCCTCAGTTTCTCCCCTCAAACCTGAGCTTGGGGCAGGAACTCTTTCACAGGTTAAATATGATTCAGAGCAGAAAAGGATCAAAACAAATGATCAAATGCCTCATTCACGATCCCACAGGGGATAAATTGGTAACTAACAGAGTTAGGGTTTGAACCCAGGTCTCAGGATTGTACAGTCCATGTTCTTTGCACCACGACACAGCACTTTCTGAACAACCTGTCAACCCTCCCATCAGAGGAGGAGCTGCCACCTTAATGCTTGGAGGACCTTAAACCAGTACTGTGAAAAGGTGGAGAGAATGTTGGTGCCAGGCACCGGGGCGGAGGTCAAGTGGGTATACGTAGGTAAGATCTTAGAGTCAAAGGACCTGGGTTCCAATCTTGGCTTTGCTACCTACCACCCATGTGACCTTGGGTAGACATTTAACTTCCCTGGATTCAAGTTTCCACCTTTGCAAAATGAGGAAGTTGGATTACGGAATCTTCAGGTGGCCTTCTACCTCTTCTACCTCCTGCATGTAATCCTATAATAACCAGTCAGTCCATAAACATTTATTAAGCACCTACTGAGTGCCAGGTACTGTGCTAAGCTGCCATGCTTGCATGCTTTCAGGAATCCTTCTCCTTTCTTTCTCCTTCCATCCTTTGCCTCCCCTTTCCCCCAGAACTCATAGACCCAAAAGATGCCTGTATAGCCCATGAGTAGGAGTGAGTGAATAAAGGGGAATTAGGAAGTAAGGAAAATAGAATGAAGAAGGTTAGTGACGGAGGAAAATAGATGAAGAAGGCAGAGACCCCTCCACTGGCTGGCAGTGGGGCCCTTCCCTGGAGATGGGGTTCAGTTGTGTGGAAAGGCTTGGCTGGCTGCTTGGTTAGAGTATGAGACCAGACCAAGAGGGAATTAGTTGCTTATAGGCCTAGCTAGTGGGTTAGCTATTACCTTCTCACCCAGTATTAAGGTCCCCTAAGAAATCTCCACAGTCCAGCTTAGTCTGTCTGAGGTACCTGAGTTCCCAGGGAACTGACAGTGGGTGTTAACCTAGCTGGCTCATTTTATGCTATAGACACTGCACGCCTGGCCTGTTGGACAGCTTTATTTAGCCTGGAGTCGGAACAGCATGTTCCAAGGTGCCAAGCAGAAACCTGAGAAAGCTGCCCCTTAGGGCTTGGGACACCAGCCTCCCCAGTTTGCCCCAAAGGCTAGAGGGTTTTGCTCCACAGCAATGGTCTTCACACTTCTGATATCCCACAGAGAAGGCTGTCCTAAGTCCATGTTAGGCATCAGCAGCACGCCATCCTGCCCCTACTTGCACCAGCCTCATCTATCCCCATGCAAAACCAAACAAATTGCTGCTAAGTTTGTTTTTCCCCACTGAAAATAAATGAACCAGGAATACCTAATACCATCCCCAGAAAATAAGAGTTCCCTGCTCGGTCCCTTGCCTCCCAAGCAACCCATCCTGCCTATGGTGCCACCTTAAGAGAGAAGAGAGAGTTGGCACTGCACTGTCTAGCCCCTTTTTCTTCCGCAGCCATCACATGCACCAGTGTTGAGCCAGAGCAGGGAAAACCCTGTAAGATGGTGCCTGGGCACTGGGCAGGCATCTTGTGCCAAGGAAGGCAAATAGACTTCTGTTTGTAAAAGCACCACCTTACTTTGCTCTAAAGGTTCACAGGAAAATAAAGGGAGTGGGGAAATGCCATAAAAAGGGACACAAAGAAATATGGAGCTAGAAAGAAAGAACATTAAGAAAGACAGAAATCTAGGAGGTGAGCTGAGTGTGATTTTTCCAGCCTGCTCAACCAGACACTCACAGCCCCAGCCAGAACACACCCAATCGCTAGTCTTAAGTCAATAAACAAAATCCCTTCCAGTGGGGGTTGGAGGGGGTAGGGCATGGAGATGGACAAGGAGATGACAAGCTAAGGCTGCCCCTACTCAAGACAAGGAGCCTATAGAGGACTATTCTTGGCGACACAGAACATAGCAGGTAGTAATCAATTAATAAATAACAACTCCCATTTTTATTGCCTTTTAAGGCTACAGAGCATTTTATTCATAACTCCTCTTGGAAGGCAGGTAGAACAAGGAGTAGTTTCCCATTTTACAGATGAGGAAACTGAAGCTGAGAGAAGAAAAGTGATTTTATGTGTAGTCACACAGCTAGAAAGTGTTGGAGTTGTGATACAAACCTGGGTCTGGAGACTCCTTTTTCTCCACTGCTCCACTGCTGAATGAATGAATGAGGTAACAGACTAAAGCACAATCACCTACTGTTCATGCTGAAATGTACTTCAAAGATCATCTACTCCAAATCCTTCAATTTGCAGGTGAGAAAACAGAAGCCCAGAGGATCCAGTCATTTGCTCCAGGTCACATGAATGAACTAATTAGCCACTGAATAACACAAGGCATGAAACCACGGTTTGAACCCCTTCAGATGTGTGCAGGTGCTTGGTCTTTATCTGGGGGAAGGCTCAATCAAAGGTGCTCCTTAAACATGAAGAAGCAACAAAAGAATGACGCAGGCTAGGATAAAGACAAGGTGAGGCAGAGAGGGAAAAACAGAGAAACAGTTCCTGGCCCAAGGGGGCTCATCTCCCTGCCCCAGGGTGGCCTGAGTTGCCTTGACTTGGCCTAACTTCTGATCTGAAGCCTTAGGACTAATCCTCCATGAGGACTATATATCTCTTAGAGGCAGACACCATTTGGTCCTGAGCGCTGCATCCTGTCTTTGTAGTGGGCTTGGGTCAAGGCAGGCCCAGACCCGAAGATTTGGGCACTATCAAAGAAGAAAAAGAGGGGAAGAAGCCCATAGACAAGTCAAGCACCCACTCCTCTACATCCCTTGACACGGGAGTTTTACACAAAGTGGGTTACAGTAACTGCCTGCTGGTAATTAAATATATACAAAGCAAGGTAGAAAGAAGTAAGGTAGTCACACCAGCAAGGCCTATGTGAACCAAGCCAGTGGACGAGAAGAGAAGAATGGGCCTCATCCCAGGCCTCAGATGGTCCTGGGGGAGGTAGATAGGTAGGGTGGGCCCAGTCTCCTCATCCCAATTGAATTTTCAATTCAATTCAATTCTTGCTGGCAAGACAAAGACAAAAATCAAAGCCAGCCCCTGCTTTCAAAAAGCTTGCATTTCATGGGGACATAACAAGATGTAAGTGGTTAAGATATAAGAGATGAGGGAGAAAGCTCTTTAACAACTAGGGGGATTTTAGAAGAAAAAGTTTTCATCAGGAGGTCGCACTGGAGCCTTGAAGGGGTCTCGGGATTCAGAGGTGGGGGTGGGGGGGAGTACATTCCAGGTTAGAGGATCTGCCTGTGGAAAGGCATGGAGGAGGAGATGAGACGCCAAGTATGGGGACAGCAAGTTGGCTAGTTTGTCTGAAACAGAGTATTTGAAGAGTAGTTGTATGCTTTAAGGCTAGAGGTAGGTTGTAACCATATGGTTGTGATTTAAATGCTAACTAAGCTGTATTTTATCCTAGAGGCAGTAGGGAGCCAGTGAGGCTTCTTGGGCAAGAAAGTGACATAGCCAGATCTGTGTTTAGGGCCATTAGTTTGACAGCTGGGTAAAAGATGGATTGGAAACCCTGGAAGCAGAGAGACCAGTCAAAAGGCTACTGCGATAGTGGAATTAGAGGAGCCCCGTGTTGCCCCTAGGCTAGGCCCATTCCAGCACTCTGGCTGAGGGCCAAGAGGCGGCACAGGAAGGCATGGCAAACCAGGGAAGGGGATTCAAGGTCAATTCCTCTCCCCATCCCCCTACCCTGCCCTTTGCTGCATCTCCGGATGGGTGAATGTGGGAGTAAGGGACAGCTGAAAGCCTGGCTCCCCATACCAATATGCTTATGCTCTCTTGTCTCTGGGCCAATCACAAGCTCAGGGCTGGGTCTCAAAGGAGCCTCGGTGTAGTACAGTCCTAGGCAGGCTTGTCTCTCCCCCTCCCACCTCTATTTCCAGCACTGACCTTTGTTGAGTCCCAGCTCCCCCATGAGCCTGCCCAGCCCAGGCCAGACCAGGCTTGACCCCTCTTGCCAGCTGTTCTTGGGGCTATTAATAGTGGCCCCCACCTCCCAGGGCTGAGCAATCCTGTCCCACATTTACCCTTTGTCTGGTTATTTTTAAAGGGGCAGAACACATCGTCTAGCACCGGAAATGGGCCTTGCTGAGCCAGCCAGACTTAGACTCAGACCCCTGGTACTGAAGGGGAGGAAGCAGGAGTCTCTAGAGGGTCACTGGGAATAAATGCACCTGGTAAGGGACAGGAACTTGAGAGACAGCTTCAGTGACATGAAAAGCAAGGCATATACAGTGTAAGAGAGACCACGATGGACAATGAACAGAAATGAAAAAGCTGCTGAAAGGAAGAATATGAGAGAAAAGGATGAGAATACAAATAAATCTACTCAACATTAAAATGAAAGACTGAAAGTGAGGGGCAGAAAGTTGAGGGAGAAGGGAGGAAAACACAAGAGAAATAAAAGGAGGAAATTACTCCTTTAAAAAAACAGAAGGAAAAACTTTCCTAAAAATACTTGGTGGCAGCGGCTGAGTTGTGCCGAGCCGGTTGGGCCCCATCCAGCTGCCTGCATCTGTTTGGCAAGCACTCAGCAGCAGCAGCAGCAGCAGGGCAGGTTACCCTGTGAGGAGAGGGGGAGGTAGGGTGGGATGGGTGAGAGGGAGGAGGGAGAGAGAGGACCCAGCTCCTACTACCTGGGCTTCAGGGGGAACAAGGGGGGACATCGACTCAAAGAGTGATTAGCAACAGACAAAGGAGCACAGACCAGGAGGAGGGAGTGAGGAAGGAAAGTACTCTGGGTGGTTGTCTGGGAGAGGTGTGGGGAAAATCGAGGCAACTCACCAGCCCCTCCCATACCTAAACGGAGAGAAGAGAACCAGCCTTCCCAGGGCCTGGGACTGGAGACGAGGGAGGGAAAAGGCAACAGACAGCTCCTTAGCCTGCTTTCCCACCACCACTAATCCTGTTGCATAGTCTTCTCCCCTGATGCCTCTCGTTCTCTTTCCAATTCCCTGGGAAGGGGGTGTCAGAAAAACTAGGAGAGCTATGGGAAAAGAAGCCCAGTGCAGCTGGTGAGACAGCTGGCCCATGCCTGCCCCATGACCTGAAGCCCCTCTACCCTGGCTTCTGCCTCCTAGGCTGCCAGAACATATGGACACTGAGGCCAGGGGCCATCATGGCCTCTGTCAGTCTGTGGACCAACCCCAGTTATGACAAATGGCCACTGAGCAGGACCTTAAAACTCCATGGTCTCCTGGTTGTCACAGAATTTAGAGCCAGAAGGGACCTTAGAGTTCATCTAATCTAACTGCCTCATTTTAGATACAGGAAAAATGAGGCCCAGAGAAGGAAAGGGACCAAGTCACACAGGTGATAAGTGGCAAAGACATTCCAATGCTTTTTCTGCTAAACTACATATACTGCCCAGTCTATACAGAGTCCTTACTCTATGCCTGGCTCTAGGCAAGGTACGGGGAGGGGGCCCTTAAGAAGTTTACAATTCTACCTGGGGAAAGAAGACCGCATAATCACGATCCAAGTGTGCTTCTCCTCTCCTGCCTTGTGGCTGGGATCAGAACAACCCATTCAGGAAGGGAACCCCTTGCATGATCAGGGCCTGCTTGGGGACCCTCAGTAGATGCAGGATAGGGCAGGCAATCAGAAGTCTAACAAACTGGATATGGGAACCAGTGAATAGACTTTCAAAAACCCAGGCCATGCGTGGAAGAAAATTCACCCAAAGGGATAGAAGGGGAGACCAGCTGGCACCCTCATCCAGCTGAGACTAAACTGACCATTTCTGCAACCCCTTTCCTCAGACAGACATAGATACACACAGACGTGGGCTCAGTACCAATCAAAGAATCTGCATTAAAACAATAGCTCAGCCTAATCCTCTCACAAAGGCTGGATGTGGGACAGACGGGTGGCAGCAGAAGAGGGAGGCGTGGAGTACCACTTTGCTTTCCCAAAGAGGGTAAAGAAGGGCATAAGGCCTAGGTAAGGAAAGAGATTCACTGGATTCACTATTGGGCAAGAAGTAGTAGACAGGACCGGGAAGGGAGTGAAGGATCACAGTATCTTAATGTTAGTGTTCTCTCTTTCTCTCTGGGGTGGAGGCAAGACAGGACTAAGCTCTTTCCACCTTCTCCTAGTATTAAGAGACAGACTGTCAGGGAATCCTGTTCCTTGACCTCAGAGCCCCAGCTCAGATGCTGGGCCAGTCAGGAGTACGATATTTCTCAAAATGTTTGGGGAAGCTATGGGAAAAGGACTCTGAGTCTGGCTAGTGCTTTCCAACTCAAAGAAACTGTAATGGTCCACCAGGAACCCAGATGGGTAGCATCAGGTTGGCAAGGCAGGCCGAGTGACATTGGGCACAGCTGGGCATCTGGCAAAGCAATAGCTATATCCATTGTTGATGCTGCAGAGGAGACATGGTCAGCCAGGAAAGGACAGAACTGCTCCAGGTCTGAGGTGGGGGGATGGTGGGTGTCATAACTTGGGATTTTGTGTTCAAGGTGGACATGTGATCAATTACTGCTTTCAATTTCCCAATCTAGGGAAACACAACTTCACCCTGGAAGGAAACTACCACTGGTCTGGGCTGCCAAAGGCAAGATGCCTCACCCACCTCCATCCCAGGGAAGAGGCAACAGAGATGTACTTCCAATATGCCATTGCTAGGTGGCGCAGTGAGTTAATACAATATATGCCCTCCACTGTCCATGGAGAGTCAAGGGGCAAAGCTAAGGGCAGGCTGGAGACCCTGGCAAAGGCTCCCAGTCATGGATCCTCCCTCATTCCTCAAAGCCACAAGAGCCAATGGGAGAGCAGGAATATTCCTGGCTAAAGGCAGGTATCCAGGTTGTGGTAGCAGCACTGCTTCAGGGCATCAGGGCCTGTTAAGGGCAGGGCAGGGCAGGGCTGGGGGTGGCTCAGGCACCAGACTGGGCCCTGCAGAAGAAGGCAGCTGAGGCTGAGATTGAGGCCGAGGCAGGGCAAGACAGCCGCTGCAGCCTCCTCTGCCAAATGCCATGATGTGATGTGAGGGGCTGAGCTTCCCCTACTCACTGATTAGGAACAGCTTGCAGTGCGGGGGCTGGAGGAAGGGGAGCTGGGGGGGGGGGGCTGTGCCAAGGAGAGGTGGGAGTGCTGGGATTGCCAGGTGCGTGGACTGATCTGATGGAGAAGAGTAGAGGTGGGGTGAGGGCCAGACTGTGGCCTGCCAGGCAGGTTTCCCATTCATGTTGCCCGGTTTTGGCCTTGCACAGCTTAGAGGAGACTGTGCGCTACAGAAGAAGTATAATTCAGTGAGCCCTAGAGGTCCATTTTTCTGGTCACAGGAGCCCCACCCCTGCTCTGCCTCTCAGTGTCTGCATAAGCCTCCAGCTGTGAATGACTTGCCCACTCTACCACCCACCACCTATCTTCATATACAAAAAGTTCTGGCTCCAGTTCATGTGTCTCTGTGGTAGCTCAGTGTGGATCTCGGGGTAGTGGAGGTGGGGTCCAAGGTACATTTTTCTTTTCCCTTGCCTACATGCATATCCTAAGGGTCCTTTCCCACCGAGGCTCTACATGCAAGTTCATTCCATTTCAGGCCTTCCACAGGGCCAGAAAAGCTTCTGCCCTTGTTAATACCTGGAAAAGAAGATGCCTCTCATTTCTCACAAAGGAACAAAGGAAAAGTGGGAGCCAGAAACCCAAAGTCAGAGATAGAGACCCAAAGACAGGGTGAGCAAAGAAGAGTCAGGAGAAGGAAAAACCTCCCGGCACTGGCGGCAGTGGCCTGGACCCGACACACCCTCTCTTCGGTGGTGGAGAAAGGCTTCTTTGTTCAGTAGGGAGGTTAGTCGAGGTGAGGCCCAGCCCCCCTCCTTCCTCTCCCCCAAACCCTGGGTAATACAGTTCACTGCACAGGCCTAGCTTGGTCTGGCCTATTTCCTGGGCCCCCTTATAATGACCCCTCAAAGCTTTCTTGCTTGGTGTTGGTTGGCCCTCTTTATACTTGATAGTTGAGCCCTGCCAGGTGTAGGGTCCTGCCCGCCCGGCAAACCTAAAAGCATAGCATAGGATGTAAAGGCAAAGATGGTCCATCCCTCTCTGAGCTCCATCCTCAGCACCAGAAGTCACAACATGATTCTTGAGTTAAGTGGGCCCTCTGGAGCTGAATGTTTGGACCCCAAATGTTTCCTTTATTGAGCTAACATCTACCTTCTGCCTCATCCTCCCATCACTCCAACTTCTGCCTCTGGGGCGGTGGAAAATAAGCTTAATCCCTCTTCACAGACTTGAAGACATCAAGTGTCCCCTTCTGCCCAACTCTTCTGTAGACTAATCATCCCTGGTTCCAAGAGTTTCAGACTCTTGCACCTTTACCTGAATATCCAGAAAAGCAGATTTTTCTTTTTTCCCCAGACCTGTCACTCCTTACTCCTCTATTTCTGCCTGAGGTCTCACCAGCTGCCATTCTCCTCCTCCCCTGTATTTGAAATCTTTCACTCCTTCCTTCTCTCTTCACATCACATAATCAGTTGTCAAGTCCTGTATTTCTCACCTAAACTCACAGTCTCGCTTTTCTTCAAGTTATAAAATAAGGATAATAATTATGGCTATGACTACAAATTAATCAAAAGGGAATGTTGCAAAACTGCAAAGAACAAGCTTGGCCACAAAGAAGAGATAGGAATAGACACTTCCCTCTCCTCCTTCGTAGAGCTTGGTGGTTAATGCATATGATACAATGCATTTGTTTCAGAGGGTATTTTTCTGATGTATTGTTTTGGTGCTTATAATTCTTCCCCCTTTTCTTTCTTTCGTATTATTTAGAATGTATCCTTTATTACAGGAACTATCTCTTATAACCATCCAACCCACTCTCATCTCATTGGCACTGCCCAGGCACTCATTACCTCTCCCCTGTGCTTTTATAAAGTCCTCCTTACTGATTTTCCTGCAGATCTTCTCTCCTCATGCAGCACATGGCTACCAGATTAATCTTCCTTTAACACATATCTGACTATGTCACTCCTCTCCTCAAAACCTTTCAGTGGTACCCTTTTGTCTACCAAGTCAAATGGTAACTCCTTAGACTCATATTTAGGACCCTCCACAAGCTGACACCTCCTTGCCTTTCCCTGCTACTAATTTTCACACCAAACTGCTGGACGATTTGCCATTCCCCCATACACATCACCGTCTCTGTGACTTTGCTCACCATCTCCCCTATGGCTCAAATGATTTCCCTTCTCTACTTGTTAAAAGTCTGTTTATCCTTTAAGACACAACTCAAATCATCTCTTCTTTAAAAGAAGCCTTCCCTAGTGTAGCTAGACAATGAAAAAGACTCATCTGGAAAAGACACAGGGGTTTTTAGCAGACTGAAAGCTCAATCTAAGTCAACAGCATGACATGGCAGCCAAAATATTAATGGCTCTTGGGCTACAGTGTCCAAAAGAGAGAAGTTAATTCTTCTTGTCCCTGCTCAGAACACCCCAGGAGTGTGGTTTTGATTCTGTGTACCACATTTTAGGAAGGACATCAGCAAGGTAAAGCACACATCAAGGAAAGTGACCCTGATGGTAGGGGGAACTAGAGGCTATTTCGAGGATTAGTGGAAGAAATTAGTTCCTACTATGTGCCAGGCACTGTACTAAGCGCCTTACAAATATTATCTCATCTGATCCTCACAACAATCCTGGGAGGATTACTAACTGGGGATGTTACTATCCCCATTTTATAACTGAGGAAACTGAGACAGACAGAGAGGTTAAATTACTTGCCTAGGATCACACAGCTGATAAATGAATGAGGTCAGGTTTTGAATTCAGGTCTTTCTGACTCCAGGCCCAGCACTCTTATCTACTGTTACACATAGTTGGATGGAAATAGGATTGTTTAGTCTGCAGAAGAGAAAACTTGGGAGGGGGGATGGAAAAGGAAGACCATGATAGATGTCTTCAAGCATTTGAAAAGTAGGCTTATGCCTGGTCCCTGGAGGCAGCAGTAGGAGCAATGGGGAGGGTGATCCAGAAAGACAGATTTCAGCTTAATACGAGGAAAAATCTCCCAACAGAGATATTGAGTACTGGATCTGGAGTCAGGAAGACCTGACTTCAAATCCCATCTCAAATCCTTCACTGTCTGTGTCTACAATGTCTCTCCTCTGACCCTGTCACCACTCTAGTGCAATACCTCATCATTTTACAACCAGATGATTTCAGTGGCCTGTTGATGGGGCTGCCTGCCTCAATCCAATCCATCCTTCAGCCTCCCAAATGATTTTCCTAAAGGCTAGGTCTTACCATATCACCCCTCTACCCCATTATCTCCAGTGACTCCCTATTGCCTTAGGATCAAAAATAAAATGCTCATTTTGGTATTCAAAAACCTAGACCCCTCCTACCTTTCCAGTCTTCTTACACCTTACTCCCTGACACATACTCCTTGGTCTATGACTTTCTAGCTGTTCCACAAACCAGATACTTCATCTCTCTGCTCTGAGTATTTTCTCTCGCTGTCTCCCATGCCTGGAATGTTCTCCCTCCTTAATCCTGTCTACTTGACTAGACTTCCTTTAAGTCCCAACTAAAATCCCATCTTTTACTGGAAACCTTTCCCAACCTCTCTTAATTCTAGTGCTTTCCTTCAGTCAATTATTTCCTATTTATCCTGTGTCTAACTTGCTTTGCATATAATTGTTTACATGTTGTCTCCTCCAATAGACTGGAATCTCCTTGAGGGCAAGGACTGGCTTTTGTGTCTTTTTGTATGCCCAGTGCTTAGCATGGTTCCTGGCACACAGTAGGTGGTTAATAAATGTATACTGACTCATTATATGACCCTGGGTAAGTCACTTAACCTTTCTGTGCCTCCATTTTCTTATGTACAGAATGAAGAGTTAGCTTTAAAGGACTTTAAGTTCTCTTGCAGCTCTAAATCTGTGCCGCCATGAAAACTGCAGTGGGTTGCTGTAAGAGATGATGAACTCTTCCTACCTTCAAAAAGAAGTTCCATGATTCTTTGTAGGGGTGCTGGAGAGGGTGGTGTAAAATTAGATGGATGAGACATGAGGCCATCCTAACTGTGAGATGATATGATCTGATAAGATTCTAGGCTCAGTTCCCCTCCCCCTCCAAATAGTAACACTTTCCCTCTTAGACCTGGATAGAAACTTGGTATCTCTTATGCACTCACTGCATATCATTTTGTACCAAAGCTATAGATGTAAGTTGTTAGTACACTAAGTATAGTATGTATACACACACACACACACACACACACACACACACACACACACACACATATATTCCCTTCCTTCCTCCACCGCAATCCAAAATTTAATGTATGCTCCTTGGGGACAGGAACTGTTTAATTTTTGTCCTTGAATCCTCAGTGCCTGGCATACAGTAGGTGCTTAATAAATATCTGTTGAATTAAAGGAATTGTATGTGTAATGTAATGCTAATGTCTATGAACTATATGAGAGCAAAGACTGTGTCTTATGTCACCTTTGTATCTCCTCCAGCACTAATCACAGTACACTCACTACCTGTATTAGGTGCTTAAGAAATGTTCATTGAAGTTGCCACTGAAGGAAAATGCCAGTCTGTACCATTTGCTAAAGGAGTTTGCTGCACATGAGGCATGGACTGAACATTGGTTCCATGGATGCCAAAAGTGACCACGGTTCTTCCCTCAGATGCCTAGGCAATCTGGGATCTTCTCCTGTTGCCCCATCCTAGATAAGGGCTCCAAGGAGATCTGAGCAAAAAAAACCTCCTTCCCTTGGTTTGGAGAAGCCAGAGAGATGGTAATAGCTTCCCTATGGTACCATGTGGGCTGAGAATTCCTGTCACCAAGCAGTGAGGCTGGATACCCCCTGGGGCATCCATTAAAAGGAACAGAGAGTTAGCCAGACCCAGGCTATGCTCTCCCTTCCCAGGGGACCCAGGCATCCTCTATACATGGGGAAGTTGAGAGGTGGGTTCATCTGTCACCAGCCAGGGTGAGCTCGAGGAAAGGAACCCATGGCCCAGCAGCCAATTCTTGCCAAGGATAAGGCTGTTGTGGGGGTGGGCAGCGGGTGTGGGGGAGATATTTTTAAATCCGTCACCTTTGCTCGATGCTATTTCTGTCCCTGAAAAGCAGAGAAGGGCCAAGAAGCTCCCTCTTCTGACAGCTGGGGGGGGGGGGGGCGGGAAGGGGAGAGAGAGGAGGAGATGCTGGAAAGGCAGCTGGCTCAGGGTAAGGGAGGTCACTGTCTACCCACAGGGAGCACCCTAAAGGCTCCCTCTGTCCCCTGGAGCTGGGCTTTCCCAAAGCTCTGAGACATAAACCAGATTCGGTTTCCTTCTATCTCTCCTCCCTGTTGTTAGATCCTTATGTCTTGGGGAGGAAGGGAGAGGGAGGGTGTGGAATCCTTCCCCAGGGCCTGTAAGTACTTTCATCCCCTGATCTCCTCCTATAACCCCAGTGAGGACCAACAGGCAACAAGGAAGCCCGAGGGAAGGAGAGAGAACTGGACTATTCTTGTTCCTGGCACCTGCTCACCTTCTTAATGGGGTTACCTTATTTCCCCAAAGCCCCCACAAAAACCCCAGGAAGCCTACCTTCCAGGACCCACCTGACCAGAGGCAGCACAACAAATGCAGTAAAATAGGACCCTAGACCACCCCCCACCTCCACCACAGACTTCAGGCCTGGCCTAACCTGGCCTGGTGCCCAGAGGCCACTGGGGTCTGGCAAATAGGGAAGAGGGAGGAGAAGGGGTTCTGGCTGGTTTGCCCCACAGGGAGCAGCAGCAGCTGGAATTGCATTCGGGCCTGAAAATCCCCCTGAAATTGTCTGCAAAGAGACTGAAGCTCAGATACACAATGTCCTGCCAAACTGTAGCCCTTTTAATTCAATTAAGCAAGGAATAGACTTCCCAGATCTGTGTGTACATGTGTATATGTGTGTTTGCATGTGAATGCATGTGCTAATTCTGATGTGTGTGGAACCTAGTGGGGGTGGGTGAATCTTGGGGAGAGTATATAGGTGAGTGAGAATTCTAGAGGGTATGTGAGCATATCCTGTGTGTGAGAAAATCCTAAAGAGGTATGAAAGGAGTAGGGGTGGGGGGAGTCATGTGTGGGTACAACCTTGGGGAAAGGATATATTAGGGAGGGGGCAGCTCACATGGCTGGAAGTAGAATATACACATTTGGGGAGTAAGGGGTATCTCTATGTCTCCTTCTCTCCTCTACTCTCCTGCTTTGGTCTTAAACCCTGGAGTAATGACATCATGGCCCTCAACTATTTATGTACTTGGCTCCCTTTCTCTAAACAGCCCCCTATTCCCTGGCTTTGTGAAGGGAAGGCTGGAAGGATGCAGCCCTGGGGACTGAGAAGAAAAGTCAGTAAGAGAATGGGGGCAGGAAGCAGAAGCACTGTGGTCAGTGGGTAGTAGAACTCTTTCACTAGAGTAGACTGGGGTGGGGGTGAGGGGAACTCTGTTTCGAAGGGACCTTTCAGAGTGAGGCCTGGAGAAAATTGGAAACCCAGGGGAAGCCAACTCCAGCGGACACTTCAACCCTTTCAGAAGTTCAGTTAGGTTGTCCCTGTTCAGCTTCTAAGGACAGTTGTGGGGGAACAGGGGAAAGTACATCACTTGATTCTGTACTGCACCATTTCTCTTTCCATCCCCTCTGAAGCTCTGAGGTTTTAACACCACGCCCCACCCCCCACCCCCATATTTGCCACCTCATTCACTAGATTGTCAATCCCTCTCTCTTCCGGTATTCCCGGTTCCTAAAGACACCCCCCCCCCCCCGCACCCCTCCGTAACTACTTAAAAAAAACCACCCAAATTGGGGTTTCCTTAATTCCAGTTGCGTCCAGGCTGAAACCTCCAGGGGTGTAGGGCCAAAGCTGCTCTCTCTATTCCCCTCCAATCCTATCTCCAACTTTCCCCTTTTCCTAGGGGCTCCTGGAGCTACTGGGGCTAACGTCTCCCACCCCCTTCAGTCCTCCCACCCCAGATCCAGTAGGCCCTCTCCTCTCCATGCAACACGACAGGGAGCTCATCTTTCCAACGGGCCCTCCAGAAGCCTCCGACAGCCCGGATCCGGGAGCAGGGCCAAGAAGAGAAGGGAGGAGGATTTTTATAAGCAGCGGAAGGATTGAGGTGAGGGGGAGGGGACGGAAAGAGAAAGGCATTAAGTCTCCAGGTAGTTAAGCGATCCGGGCAGCCCAAAGTAGAGGGTCGAGAGGTCCTGAACGTGGAGGGAGAAGTTCTCTTCTATCTAAATCACTAGCTTTTGGAGATAAGTGGATGGAGAGCTTCTCCTCTTCCCCGCCCCAGCCGGCCTCGGGACTACGCTGAAAATATCCCTTTTCTCTCCCTCAGCCACGTGAAAGCAGCAGCAGTTTCAGTGCGCCTGTGGCGGCCAGTCCAATGGCGGTTTCTGGCCTTACTCCTCGCCCCCACCCCCCCAGGCCTGCAGTGGGCAGGAGCCTGAGGCTAGGGGAGCAGATCTGATCCTCCTGGCAGGCCGCAGGACAGTGCACACTGCCCGGTGCCCCAAGGCCGCCTCGCTCCCGGCGAAGGGCTCGGGGGCTGGGCCGCGCCAAGGAGTGCCATGCTTAGCTGCGATGCGCTGCCGGAGGGGACCCGGGCTCCGGCAGGCGGGCACGGCAGGAGCGCGAGCCGAGTCCCCCAGCTCACAGGGCTCGGCGCGCACTAATGGGAGGCTGGCAGCGGCAAATTGTTGTTTACTTTTAATTAAGTAAACAATGTCGGCTTTCCCGCCTCCTCCCCTGCCAGCCCAGCCAGTAATTTGGGGGATGACAATGGGGTTGTTTCCTTCCTTCCTCCTGCCTTCCCCAACCCCCCCACTCACCCCCCTTTGCCGCACTCGCTCCGCTCCACTCCGCGCAGCGCCGCTGCCTCAGCCGCTTCGGAGCAGAGCCAGGGAGGGGCTGGGCACGGGGTTGGGGTGGGTAGAGGGGTGCCGGTCTGCGGACGGAGACAGAGAAAGTGGGGAGGAAGACTGAAGGGCTGGCTTGGCCTTTCCCTGGCGGGAAGGGACGGACTGGCCAGGACGCCGACCACAGCGCCTCACGTGCGGTCACAGAGACCATCCATTTCCATAACACTACAACACTGAAGAGGGAGGGGTCACCTTCCTCTAAGAATCCCAAGGCTCTTTACACTTCGTCTCTTTTCTGTCCCCTCTTTAGGGTCCCCTCCTGGAGCGGCAGCCCGGGAGGTTTCTCCACAAGAAATAGTGGGAGAAACTGGTAGGGCAGTATGGTGTAGTGGAAAGAGTCTTGGATTGGGAACTGGGAGACCAGGATGCCAACTGGCATTCTTACCTATGTATGAGAGGTTGAGCAGATCATTTAATGTCTATGGAACTCAGTTTTCTCATCAGTAAGAAGAGGGGGTTGAACCCTCTAAATGCTATGAAAGTGAAGCCCTAGTTGAGGATCTACTCTTTGCAAAGCATTGCGTTAGAAGTGATACTCTTAACTGAGGAAGGCCCAGAGAGACTTGTCTAAGCTCACAGTTATTTACAGAGCTGAGATTCAAACCCTCTGAAGGATTCTAAGAGGAAATCCAACGCTTTCCATGACACCATACTCTCCTTTCTTGCATCTCACAGCCTCTCCAGTAGTTTAAAGTCTAGTAAGGGAATAGGATACATACACAAGGAACTGGATTCAAGATACTACATAAGCACATCAGAAGAGCAAAGGTATGGTATTGTGAGGCAGTGGGGCTGTGGGAGAAGGAGAGCTAAATGAAGGGGTCAGGCTTTCTGGAGGAGGAGGCAAATGGAGCTGTGTTTTTAAAGATGAGTAAGATTTCAACAATTAAACTGGGGAGCGGGGGTGGAGAGTAAAGTAAGTAAGGTAAGTAAGGTAAAGTTTTAAAAAAGTAAAGAAGGTATTTCCAGGCACTGAGAACAGTAAAACTAAAGGCAACCATGGGAAGAGATGTCTAGTGGGATCGCAACCTTCCTTCATTCACATAGTGCTTTACAGTTTAAAAAATACCTTCCTTCCTTCCTTCCTTGTGACAACCCAATGAAATCAGGAAATTTAAGTACTGCTGTACCCATTTTACAGATAAGAAAACAAACTCAGAGAGGCTAGGTAATTTGCCCGTGGTCAAGGGTTAAAGTGGGAAAGCTAAGCAGTTGAACTGTTGATTGGAAAAAGTCTGTTGCTTTTCCCACTCTGCCATATAGTTTCTCTAGGTTCTCAGGCACCTTCTGGATCAACATGCCTGCAGAGAGCAGACTTTCTGGGAGGGTTATGAGCATCTGAAGTTGTTGTTCAGTCATGTCCTTCATGACCTCACTTAGGGTTTTCTTAGCAAAGATACTTGAGTGGTTTGCCGTTTCCTTCTCCAGCTCATTTTACAGAAGAGGGAACTGAGACAAACAGGGTTAAGTGATTTGCCCAAGGTCACACAGCTAGTAAGTGTCTGAGGCTGGATTTGAACTCAGGTCTTCCTGACTCCAGGCCCAGTATTCTATCCCATGAGCCTCTATCCTAGCTGCCCCTAGAGTACCTGAAGGAGGGAGGCCTAAATGTGCATGAACATTAGATGGTATTTGGATAGCATCAGCTAGCCTCTGGATAGCACCAGTTGTCCTAGAGAGGGGAGAGGGGTTGAGAAAAAAGTGAAGGAAAGCGTTCACCCTCACTTCCTCGGTCCTGAGGCTTTTGCAGGGCATAGCCTTATCATGTCTAGAGTCTCTTTGAATAGAGGAATAGGCTCTGCTTCAGAGAAATCTAACCATAATCCATGTCTTGGAGTAAGCCAGATTTCAAATGAGGTACTCTGGCATTGGTGAGGAACCCACAGCTACCAGCTAGTCAGTCCTAAAGAAAGACCAGTCAAAGCCACTGGCCCTTCCCCAACTATTTCAAGTGACAGGATCAAGTCACTGGATCATGTGTGTGTGAAGTGGTACTACAATTTCCTAACTCATGTTTGATCTTCATCACTAGCCCCCTCCCCTCCACTGCTCACTACACCTCCCTGAGGGCGGAGATTGTGGCAGCAAAGCAAGCTAAGGATGTTTGCAATTTCAGTGAAAGAGTAGGCCCTCCTGGCTGGAAGCAATTTTTTCATTAGGACCCCAGGGCCTCCCACCCACCCCATGGTTTTCATCCTTCACCACCCTCCTGCAAAAGTGAACTCCCCAAGCCTCCTCAGTCAGCTTAGATATACAAACAGGACAACATACACGTGCACTGAGCCAATCTCAATCACAGGGTCAGCCTGAGGCAGGGGGGCAGGAAGGACACTACCACAGACCTTCCATGGAATACCAGCTAGCCTCTAGGGTGAGTGGAGGAGAGAGCAAAGCATAGGGAAGGGGAGAAAAAGCCTTGGCAGCAACGTTTTTAACTAGAGCCTAGTAGGGTGGAACCCAATGTACCTTCCTGGCACCAGACAGGGCTGGCCTTCTGCTTCCAAACAGCTCTAGAGCCACAAAGAGCTAGCCCAGAGTCCAGACTCCAGGGGCTCTTCCCAGCCCCGTAAGAGCAAGGGAAGAGGTCTGTAAAACCTCCTAGCTCACCCTCACAAAACTAGAAGTGCCTACCTACCGTGGGTTCCACCCTTCAGCCTCACAAGAGGCCTGAACCCACATGGCCTCAGTCTGAGGTCTCCTGGTCACTACATCAGTTAAGGCTTTCGTGCGACCTGGGAAAGAGCAGATGAGCTCTCAAAGGGGTAAATACTCGCTCTCTCCACCCCAGGGTCTTCCAACAGGGGGCAGATGCTACAAGGGTGCGGGAGGGTGGTCTGGGTGGAGGGCGGGAGGCCCAGTGAGGGGCGGCTCCACTCTCGGCAGACACATGTGGTTGGACTTAAAAAGCTATTAGGGGAAAGAGGCGGCTGGCGGAGTGACGGCCGGCCTCACACCGAGGGGGGGCGGGGCGGGGGCAGGCGGGGAGATGCCGAGGCGGTGAGCTCAGCACCTCCTTTACTCCCTCCCTGTTAGAGGCCCCTGGACACGCGGACTCCGGGGACCCTACTTTCAAGGACGAAGACAAATCGAGGACTCCGGGTGGGGGAGGCAGATGTGTCCACTCTCTGGGTCTACCTTTAACCTCAGGGGCAGGAATCGAGTCATCAGGCGTCTGGGGATGCTGGACAGAGGCCTCCCCGCTCCTTCCCTAGGGTGGGGGAGGGGGAGGGTGGGGATCTCCTTCAGCGGGTGCCTGGGGCTGGAAGGCGAGGAGGGAGGGGAAGGGGGGAGCGGGCCCCACCCATCACGGGGCCAGAGAGAACCGACGGAAAGTTCCCTAGAGCCGCCAGCTTGTAAAATGCGCTTTTTCTTTCCAAATTATGAACATTTTTTAACGAGGGGGAAAAAAAGGCAGAGCAGCCATCCAGGTTTTCATTAGGACCGTGTGTTCGTGTGACTTTGTGTGGCTGTAACTGGGCTTGATTGGGACTGTGACTGTAGGTGAAGGGGTATGTGTGTGTGGGGGGGTGTATTTGCTGACTTTTCAGTATTCCTTTTGGAAAGAAAAGTTTCCCATCGCTGCCTCTCCCTTCCTTCTTGCCCTGACAACCAATGGGTTCCACATCCTCACTTGGCTCCTGAGTGTTCTTTGCAAACATTTTATGAGCCCTCACAGAATCCCCTCTATGCCAGGAGAAATCAGCCCCCTGCTCACTACTACCATCTAAGACAGAGAAAGGCTGGGACCCAAAGCACTTCAGTGAACACCAACTAGGCAATCCAATTTCTAGTGTCTCAGGCAACCCCACCTTCCCTGCCCTCCTTCTAATGGACGACATCCCAGGGATGCTCTGGGAATCAGCACCTTCACAGAAAGGCTTAGAGGTGCAGTGGGAGGAGCAATGGACCCGAGTTAGAAACTTCGTTTGACCCCTCACTGGCTCTGTGACCTCTGACAAATCACTTAAACTCTCTGAGCCTTAGTTTCTTCAACTATAAAATGAGGGAAGGTAACTTAATAAGCCGGAAACAGCTAATTATCCTAGAGAACAGAGCACTGCACATGGAATCAAAAAAAAACCTGCATTCAAATCCTGCCTCAGTCTCTTCCTAGATGTGCCATCTCAGGCAAGTCACTGAACTACTACTCTCAGCCTCAGTTTCCTCATCTATAATATAGAGATAAGAGTAGTGCATACCTGCCAGATCTATTGTGCAGATAAAATGAGATGTTCTGCAAACCTTAGAGAGCTATATAAAAGCTACTACTACTCCTACTATTATTATCATCCCAGCTTTAAATCCTAGGATCATAATACCCATCCACACACTCCAGAAAACCAAGCCTTGGCCCCTTTTACCCTTCTTGGAAAATGATTCTCAGTGAGGATATAAAACCCCCTTGGGGAAGGAGATGGAGAGTAGAATTGGGGAAGTGACCCATCCCAGTTATGGTACTTTATGAGCTCCCCAACTCAGTCTCACTGACCCCTTATTTGTGCCCCCAATTCGTCTTCACCCAGAAGAAAGCACTGAGGACAGCTAGAGCATGGTGGGGTTCCTCCAAGGCTGAATGTCCTTGGTGGGTGACAGGAAGGAAAAAAATGTATGGATGTCATGTCAGAGGGACATAGGGACTACCAGGCCTGAGGCCCAGGCTTCATGAAAAGGAGTCAGGCTGGGCGGCAGGAGATCCTAGTGGAAGAAACATTTGAAGAATGTGGCTGGCAGCTGGCCAGTGGACCAGGACCACAAAGAGCCCTTTGTTTGTGTAGTATGTCCGGGGATGGGGGGACAGAGTATGAAAAGAGGGGCGGGAACTAAGTGGAAAAGTGCCCCCTTAGTAGATGGGGGGTTGATGGGGGATGCCTGTCCTTTCTCCCACCTTCCAAACTGTATTCTCCCAAGTCAAATTACCCCAATCCTAATAATGAACCTTCTTCCTTTAACTCTAGAAGCTGCTTTCACGTCTAAAAGGCAAGTTTTATGGAAATGGGTGGATAGGGGATATCACCTCTCCCCTCCCCAAAACTCTGTTTCTTCAGGCTGAACTATTCTGTCACAGTAAGGAACCTCTTTTTCCCTTAACAAAGGAAGCCTCTTTCCCATGTAATACTCAAGGTTTGCTGAGGGTGACACTGAAGTAGCTCACAGCTGCCCAGAAGCATCTCAAAGTACCGTTTCCCAGATGCCTTTTGCCAGGGCTGAGTGATGGGGATTGGGGCAGGTCAGCAGAGAGGGGTCAGCACTGAGCAGGTAGTTCCACCTCGTTCTTACTGCCTCTGGACTGAACTATGTCTGGGGGAGCCAGGGCAATCCCTGACCACCTGGTTCTCACCATGTGCCCAGTTGCTTCTCTTTCCCTGAAGAAGGAAAGAGAAAAGCCTTAGAAAGGATTTCCCTTCCCCCTTCTCAGCAGAGTCCCAGGGCCTCTCTGGCCTCTTCCTGGCATCTGGAAAAGTTTGGGAAATGAAAAAAAAATGTTTGGAAACTTTGTTGCTCCCCAGCCCTGCCAGAGAACCAAAGCCAGGAGGGGGAGGGAAGGGGAGAGAAAATCAGGAGAAAAGAAAAGCACCCAGGGCAGGAGGGAGGCACCCAAAGGTGCCCAGTCAGACAGCTTTCACTAGAACCCCACCAACTTCACCACAGCCAACAGCAGGGGGGACTGGAACACTCCCATGCACCAAAACCACCCATCACACATACATGGGATAGCTTTTCCCCTGCTTAGTTCACACCAGAAACTTCCCTGTGCTACCTACCGTCTTTGCCTATGGATGCAAACTGTCAGACAGATGTATACCTCCCTGAACAGCTGGGTTCTGATCTGGGCAAAGGGGGCAAACTGCAGGCCTGAAAGCAGAGCCTCAGGCTATGTGAGAGAAGAGGCACTGGCAGGCTGCACATGGGAGGGGGAGGATACCTCCAGAGCCAAAGGGGAGGGATAGAGAACGAAAGACCCTGGGGTTGTAAGAAATGGCTTAGAATTGAGAGGGGGTGGGGTGCATTCTATTCTGGGCCTCCCGATAACGAGATCCTCTCTAAGCTTGATGAGGGGAGTATAGGGAAGGAAAATGAAACCGACTGATTTAATAGCAAAGGTCCACAGCATCCAGCCTCAGCAAGAGTAAGGGTGAACTGAACCCTGGGAGAAGGGAGATGGGAGGTCTAAGGAGCAGGTCTCTCCCGGGCCCTCTCTCTGTCCTCAAGGGAGTGTGTCCAGCATCAGCTTTATCCTTGGAGGCCTCAGGTCCTCTGTTACACGGCTAATTTGAATGTGTTCACAGTTTGTTCTCCTGCTGGGGGGAACTGGTGTCATGTGAGAAGAGAACAAGGCCCCAGCTCTGGAGTATAGAGAAGCAAGGCTCCAGGTTTGGAGGTGCCCAGTGCTCTTCCTGAGGGACTCCCAAAGAATGCTAATTACTTGGCAAGTGTATGTTTGGGGAGGGAGCAGGGCAGCAAGATGGGCAAAGGAAGGGAAGGGAAAGAAGGACTTTTCTCTAGCCCCAACTCTGAACTCAACTTGCTTATAATTGTGCCCCCAAACTCTGATCCTCTCCCCAAATGAAGGGTAAATAAAAGATACACCAATTTCTTTGGATGGCCAAGCACTACCCTGCCTGAAGGCAGAGAGGGTTAGTCTAGACACCATCTGGACTTCTTCGACAGGCCTAGAAGCCTAATAACCTAATCCCAACACCAGTTTAATGTGGTTCAGCCTGCTATGGGCTCTTTTAGAGCTGGGGCTGCGAAAAAGAGGGAGAAGAAACCTTTAGACAAACTAGCAGGGGAATCTACTTTGCTGGCAACTAAAACTATACCAATCTCATTTCCATAAGATTTCAGCATACCAGACTATACTGAAGAGACAGTTAACACTTCTCTGCAATAGGCCCAGAGTTTCCCTGCTCCTGTTAGTGGTCATGGCCCTAAGCCTGATCACCTCAACCCTCATTGTATCATAGATCAAAGAGATGATCATAGCCCCTAGAACTCAAAGTGACCTTCACCATCATTTGGTTGGAAAGATTCTGAATAGGGAAAAAAATGCAGGGCCTTTCCTTGGGTGACCTCAAAAGTGACAGCTGAATAAGAAATACAAGTCGACCTGTCAACTTCCTTGTCTCACCTACTTCTAGTATAGACAGCAAAAAGTAGACCCACCAACCCTCTTCCTCCAATCCTAGTAACAATCAGAAGAGACATTTGGCCCCCAAGTTTCCACAGAGGTAGAAGACAAAAATGGAAAGAAGAAAAAATATAAGGCACTTGCAGAAATGAAAGGAAACTGAAGAATGAAACCAAGAAAAATCAAGGAATTTCAAGGAATCACAGGGCTTTTGCCATGCTAGGGAGGGAAACTGTCAATGAACTACCAAGCTGAGAGGTTATCAGGGTATTCTCCTCTCCAAGGGCTCCTCTGGAAAGCCTGTTTTGTCCCAATTTTGCTCCGACTATTCCTACAACCCCTTTGGGCTGGGCAGGCGACCGTCAACTCTTACACTTCCCAGTGTTTGATCCCCTTCTCCAGATCCCCTTCCCCCACCTAGCATTCACACCTGCCAAGTCAGTGCTGGGGTTTGTGTTTCTCTAACCCGTGGGGCCTGTTGACACAGATTAGTATCTGCTGGTCAGAGGTCAAGAGGGAAGGATCTTGGGGTCAGGACCTGAACAACTGGAGCTGTAATGAGCCACGTGGGGAAGAGGCCCTGACTGAGGAGAGGGGAGGGGAGGGAAGGGGAGGGGAGGGGATGCACAGACCTACATCTCTGCCGGCATCCTCCACAGCTTTGAAGCAGTATGGACCTGTGTGACCTTCCTAAAACAGGGAGGAGGGGCTGTACCCCTTTCCCCACTACCCCTGAATGTCTTGCTCTCTCTGCAGACCTTGCCCAGTGGTTTGAAAAGAGTGAGATTGCTTATGATTGACCTCCCAGCTAGGAACTAGAAAAGGAAACCAGAGTCATGCAAAAGTTCAAGCACTCAATAAAGGAGAGCAACTCAATTTATAGTTAACGTTACAGAGTACTTTAAGGCTTGCAAGGTGTAACTAACAATTGTATAAGGTAGGTAAGATGGATATGTTTATAAGAGCTACCGACTCCTCCCCCCATCCAATAGAAAGCTCGCACTAGGACCCTCCTCAACTCTGGTCCAGAGGTCACTGATGTTTGCTAGACCAGGCAGTTGCCCCTGAACAGCGGGCAGCTGCACACTCCTCTCTCTGCTTCCTGAGAAGCCAAGGCAAGAATCACATCTGGCTGGCTCTTATGCACAAAGACATAGACTCTGCTTCCTCCCCCACGCCTGGCACTGCTTCTTGTTCTACCTGAGCACCCAGCCTGTCCTGGCCCTCCTTCTTCTGGGACACCTGGCAGCAGGCAGTCTGGCTGACTCACTTGCAGTCCTCTGGCCTCTGGCAAGGCTGGCATGGGGAGTTGGGCAGAGCCCCAAACACCTGGCAGTGCCGCCCTAGCCCCACCTCATAAGACTGGGTCTGTACCCAAGCCATAGAGCTGCTCCTACTCCACACTCCTGTTGCTACTTCCTGCCCTTCACCCAGTCCCCCTGCCCTAGGCCTTACTCTTTACTTCAGTCCATTTAGGTGAGGTGGTGAAGGGTAGACCCCAGCCGGCTATGCCCACTGAGCACACTCATGTGATCATGTTCTTTACTGCAGTGGCCTACACACTGCTCTCCCTCCTGGGCCTCCTCCAACCCTGGAAGCTTATGTGCTGTTAGGTGATGGGCAGTGGAGCTGGTGAAGAGCCATTCTTTCCAGTGGGTAAAGCAGTATCTGAAGACAGATTCAAGCAATGATGAGAAAGAGGGTAGGTGAAAGAAGATATGAATGAAGTCCACGTAAATGTAAGTGACAGACACAGGGTAGGCACACCCACACTTGTGAAGTCCAGGTGATCACTAGAACTAAGGGGTAGCTGAAAAGGGGGCCATTTTAGATAAATAAAAAGGCAGTCCTGCTTAACACACTAGGGAACAGCCCTGTAGAACTCATTTCTCTTACAGATAGTGCAGGCTGAAAATAGGAACAGCTTCGAGAAGAGTTGGGATAAATTAATGGGCAATAGAACCATCCATAATGGGTTAGTGGAGGGAATCTTTCAGGGTTGTTTATGCATATCCTGAAATTTTGGAGTCTAATCTTAGAAAACATGTTCTCCCCAAATCCACTCTTTGATGACTTGAAGGGACCATAGGGCACACCTGGACAGACAATTCTACGGGGCTTAGTCTGGATGGCAGCCCTGCTCCCTCCCAGGTGCCCCTGCCAAGGTCAGCCCTCCCCCAATTAGCAGCCTGAAGCTGCTGGCCCTCCAAAAAAGACTGGGGACAGCTGCTGGGCCTCCGGGCTCCCCTTCTAATTTAATTGCCTGCCCTCTTACTGGCCCTTTAAGAGCTTTAGCCTTGGTCTGCTTCTTAGCCCCCTCCTGTTTTGGGTTTAGAAGATAAAAATCTCTATTTGTGTGGGCAAGCTAAGCCAGCATCCCAGGAGGAACAGATAATAAAGGAGAAGGAAACCTCGGGAATTCACATCATGAACGCACTTACATGTGCACACTTGTGTTCACCAGTTTCTGTGTGTCTGTCTCTCTCTCACACACAAGCTCATACACATTCTCACACACACGCACACTCAAAGAGTCACAAAGCCTTACACTGGAACATAAATCCCACAAGCCATTTACAGAAACTTTACAAAACAAAAAATCAACTCTCAATGTTTGACAGGTATCTCCTCCCATCTTTGTCAGAAGCAAACCCTCCTGAACAAACCCCCAGGAAGGGAAAAAGGGGGGAGAGACAGAGGGGGAGGGGGAGGAGAGAGTGAGTGAGAGAGAGAGAGAGAGAAAGAGAGAGAGAGAGAGAGAGGAAAGAAAGTAAAATTATAAGGTTGGAGCTGTCAAGGCAAAAAGAAAAGCAAGCAAGAAAGCAACTCCATTATTAGGGTCTCCATGTGAAACCCTGAATTCATAGCAGCTGAAAATCTCAGGCTTTGTCTGGAGTAAACATAAAACATGAGCACTCAAGGGCGAGGGGAGAAGGTAGGAATCACAAATGGATAAAAATACACATTTTTAAACGTTTACAAACATCCCACAATACAAGTGGTATAATGGAAAATATTCTGGAGCACAGAGGTCCTGGGTTCAAATCCCATCTCTGGACCTTGAATGAGTCACTTAATGTCCTTAGATTTCAGTTTCCTTATCTGCAAAAATGAGAGTTGGACTGTATGGTCTCTGAGGCACCTTTTGGCTCTAAATCTATGATCTTAAGTATATTTGATATCACACACCCAACCAAATACAGATATCTTGTAATACAGACACATAGAGGCCCCCTCGACCTCCTTGCCACATCCCAAGGTACCCTCTATAACTGTGCCCTTCCCTCTAGGGGCAACCAGGGTTGTATCAAAGCCAGAAACAAACCCCTGGAGTTGGGGGTAGGGGGCCAACACCAGTTCTACATGAACCTTACACCTAACATATAGTGGATAAATACTTGTTGAACAAATGAATGAGAGAGACTTCAAACCCAACCGGGACAGCTGGGCAAAAACCAACTCCCAAGGGAACTCTCTTCTCTGTCCTGTGATCTGCCTCTTGCTGCCGCATTAAGATAGGCCAAAAGCATAACTCTGAGAAAAGATGTCCAGTAGACGTGGGGAGAAATGAACATGTGATATGTGAACTTACCTGCAGATCAGGTTATCTCCTGCAGAGAGGGTTGGTGGAGGCCCCCCACCACACAGTGATGCCAAGGTTCCCTCTTTACTCCCTTCCCACTCAGGGCCCCTCCCTACCACACTGGTTCTTCCAAATCATCCCCTCCTTCAACACCCCACTTCCCCAAAGAGCCCTGTAATCCTGGGAACTACTGAGTGGGAATGAAAGCTTTGGTTGGAACAGAGAAGAGACAGCTGAGGAGCAAATGAGAACATATCAGGGCAAGGGACTCAAAGGTCAGGTCAACTCTGTCCTCTGGGGTCCATTCTTGTCCTTAACTCCAACTTCCAGAAATTATAGGAAGGAATTTTCCTGGGTCACCCAGGAATAGAAATGAGAGGAGTTTTAAGCCCATGACTCCCACCATTCAGTCCCTGTTACCTCAGTGACTATCTCTACCAGAAGCATTCAGAAAACCTACCTTATCAGGCACTGATTTGGCCTCTTGCACTGAGCAGGGAAGTCTTTGGACTCAAGACCAAAGACTCTTTCAGTTTTCTTGTGCCCCTCTTTCCACCATTCCCTACACTTTCTTCCCTGTACCAGCGTCCATATCCCTGAATCTTCTCATTCTAACTTTGCACAGGTAGAGAACCCCCTGGCAGACTCCTAAACGGGCATGTGCCATATATAAGTACAGAACAAAATGAACCTCATGAGCATAGTCACTGGGCACTGAGCCTTTTTGCAAGTGTTGACTCATATGGTCCTGGGCTTCCCAATTTCCCCGCTCGCTGCCATCCTGCCCCTGACATCCCAGAAGCCCTTGGCCCAGTCCCTCCACATTCTTGAAAACAAACCCTTCAGTCAGGAAAGAGTCCTATGCCTCTGCTCCCTTCAGCGGTGCCTGCCCCCCATTCTCCCAGGAGGGGCTGTTGTCCCTGTGCCACATCAAAACACAAGGCTTTTAATAGCAGCTCCCCGCGGGGAAGCTCCCCCCGCCTCTGCCTCAGCCCTGCTCCTGACGGCAGAGACTCAGCGCCCTGTAATTACGGCAATTGTAATCTCTTTTACTAACAGGTAGATTAATAGCAAGGCAGGTTCACAAAGAGCCCAAGGAGGAAACTGCTCAGCTGCTGAATAGGCTGGAGGGGACCTGACACATCACAGCAAGCACGATCACAGACACACACACGCACACACACACATACATGCGCATGCATGCGCACACAGAGGTACACACATGCACACAGACACACATGTGCACACCAGGCACGCACATGCACACACACACACGCACGCACACACACTCAGGGATAATGAAAAGAATTGAATTCGAATTCTTGAAACTTGGATTCCAGTCTTGACTCTAGCCTTAAGGAGCTGTGTGACCTTAGGCTGATCACCTCAAATTTCCAAGCTTCAGACTTCTCATGTGTGAAATAAGGAGTTTAGGCCACAAGATTTCCCAGGTTCTTTTCTGGCCCCAGAATTCTAGAATAAACTCAATGACATTTGCACACCCTCCTACTGACCCAGACACACTCTACTGATGCTGAAAGTCCCCAAAATGGATCTTAAAGAACCCTATCTACGTTGTATATTCTAAATCCAATTTTTTTGTTGAAAAGACAGTGGAGAGAACAGTAAGACACGCTAGCTGGAGGTGCCTACACTGCCTCTCCATACCCATTGGCATACCCTACCCTACTTGGAAGATGAAAAGGCAGAAAGACTCCTAGGCAGAGGACCTGGGTGCAAACCTTGATTCTGCCACTTATGTAGCACTGCATGACTTGGAGCAAATTTCTCCAGGCTCAGTTTTCCAGTCTCTAAAATGGAGAGAGGTTGGACTAGAGCTCTTTGTTATGTTCCAGCTTTCCTTATTTCATAGGACCACCTCCACAGGTTTTGAACCGGGCCGTGTCCTGGAGAGACCAGCACTGGATTTGGCTCTCTAAATTTGTGCTGATACTGCTTCCACCATCCTAAGCAAGTCATTTCCTTTCTTCCTCTAGGAATCAGTTTCTTCATCTATATAGCGTTCAATTATGCAGTCAATCAACCTGGAATCAACAGCCTATCTTTCAAGGCTTATCACAATTATTCCCCTTCACCTACTATGTTCCAACCAAATGGCATTTCTTGCTGTTTTTCACACGTTACATTCTATAACCCACCATCATGCCTTTGCCCAGGCTGTGCTTCATCCCTAGAATGCCCTCCCTTTCCACCTCCACCTCTTAGTTCCCTCCAAAGCTTTGCTTCAATGATACTTCTTAGAGGAGACCTTTGCCAATGCTCCTAACAACATTTCCCAAAGTGATTCAGATTCATGGCTATTCCAGAGCTACCTAGCATTTATTTTCTATCTCTTCCATGTATCCATAATGTCTTCCCTCATAAATTGTAAGCTAAGGGCAGGGAGCTTTCATTTTCTGTCTTTGTATCCCTAGTACAGAACCTAGGCATATGGGGCTTAATAAATGTTATTGATGACTGAGAGGGAGGAAGGCAACCAGGAATTCTGACTCTCTGAGGGCTCAGGAACAACTCCAGTTATAATGGGCCAGATCAGCTGGAGAAAGTTGAGTGTCCCATCATAGCACACGTTATTCCTTAGGGATGCTGTGTGTGACTGCATACCCATAAACATACAACAATGTTGCTTCACATATATGAAGTGGGCACAGAAGCAACTAAGCATACCTCTATTCATCCACATAGAACTAGAAGGTCTGGGTAGGTGAGGTCAGGGACTCTGGATTACTCTGTGTCTCTTGTGTAAGGTGGTCTTTATGCATAGTCATGTCTGAGAGGAGAGAATGGGGGGAAAGGAAGAGTCTGGATCCTGATGGGTCTCTGTATTTATAATGACTGGCAGCCCAGGGAGAGGGGCTCTCTCTCCCTCCCTTCCCCCACCTCCCCCTGCCTGCCATGGGGAAAAAATGTGTGGCGAGTGGCCCAGACTCCTAGTAGCAGACCACGAAGCCCAGCGAAGCCTCAGGTGTTGGTGGCAGCTGTTTTCCCCATTAGCTCTCAGGGGGCATGTGCTGGCCGCCACTGTGGGCTTGCACCTCCAGCAGCAGTATTGGGGGAAAGGCTGCCATGAAGGAGCCACAGCCGGCACCTGCTTATGCCAGGCAGCTGTACCAGCCACTTCTGCAGCCGCAGGGCTCCCCCGACAGCCTTTGGCAAGGGGGGGCACTGCCATGCCTGGCACACTGTGGCCACAAGGCCTTCTCCTCTTCAGAAAACTAACAAGGAAGGAGCAGGCAGTGAATATTTAAGATCAGGCCTTAGCCTCCATCTCCACACAGGGTATTTATTATCTACTACTGGAATGTCTTTCCCAAATATGCATATGGGTTTGAAGTCTATGTATGCTGAATATCTGGGTGGGTGTGTCCCTTGGTGGTTTTTACAGCGGGGGAAGGAATGTGTGTATCTGCGATTATCAAGGGATGTGTATGTATAAATGGATAGAGGATAAATAAGAAAATGTATTTATCCTATGTCTGTTTATCAGGGGATGGGAACATGTGTATATATGAAGAGCATATCAGTTATATCCACACTCTCCTCCCACAGTAGAGTGTAGCAATTGTATGTGAATCATTGAATGTATGTGACTGTAGGCATATAATCAGTGGGTTAATATAATGTTGTATGCATATGTATCTACCAGGGATGTGTGTGTATGTGTGCATGTGCATACATGTGCATGATGAGTGGAAATGAGACATGGGTGTGTCTGTCACCAAACAGCCCTGATGAAGCAACCTCACAAAGGCAGCATTACCAGACAGGCGCCATCAAAAAACTAAGTTAGGCAGAAATGGTTCCTGCCTGCCAGAAAGTAGCATACTAAAAGTAACAGAGAGTGAAATCGACCTTGGTCCATGTGATACAATATTAAACATATGCTACATTTAATAAGGACAAGGTGCCTTTGGCCAGAACAGAAATACATTCTGAATAAATAGCTATCTTCTTGTACTCTAACCAGGTTGCACTGTGGCTTGGTGCCCATGCTTGGTGCGGCTTGGTGTGAGGCAGACACAGAGTTAGGGACAGTGGTCAAGTTTCCCCCTTCACTGGGCTGAGGATGATCTGATGCCTGGAAAGGAAAGTGGACTGTATGAAGGTTTGCTGCAGAAAGGTTAGTAGACGGTAAGAAGTCAAACAAAGCAAATAAGACAAAGGATTTGAAAGTTTCTACTGTAAGTGAGGCAGAGAGAGCAGGTACAAGACTGGATGAAGAAATGAGAGAGAGCTGGTTAGATGGACAATTGAAAGATAGGAGTCAGGGTGCCTTTAGGCACAAGGTGCAGGGCTGGAAGGAGAGTGTGGGAAGGAACACAAATGAGTTGGTTTAACTATCCTAAGGGAGGTTATGTGTAACATACACTAAAAATGACCGTTCTGAAGCCTTTGATAATTCATATACCTATAACCAAATTCAATAGATAGGGCTGGTAGAAATGTCCCAGATAGAGGACAGCAACAAATCTCAGGCCCAGAAAAAAAGAGATCATGGAAACACATGCCATGCGTGGTAACCAGATCAGAGCCTCTATGAAAGGCATACGATCTCTTTTCTTCTCATCCCAAGACTTTAGGATGATGAAGAGAGGGAACTGGTTTTTTTGTTTGTTTATTTTTAGTTTTTTTAATTGGCATTTTCTGTTTCTTACATCACTGGTACCAATGTTATTCCTCTACCTTCCCTTTCTTTCCATTTCCTTTGGTTCATCCCATGTAACAAACAACTTTTTTTTTAAGAAAAGAAGAGTCAGTACAACTGATCAGTACATTCAGAAAGTCCGAAAACATGTGCAATGTGTAGCACCTATGGACCTCCTGCCTCTACAAAGGGGTAGGCTAGATTGTCTCTGAAGAGAAGGAACTGTTTTCTGACAAAAATGGGGTACAATATTGTCCCTGCCAATGAATGCTGAAGGGTATCTACCCGAAAAGGATGATCTAGCAACAGAAAAAATCCTGTGTAGGGATGAGTTTAGCATCCCCATTGGTTCTGTAAAACACCTGGGACTCTGTGTGTGTGTGTGTGTGTGTGTGTGTGTGTGTGTGTGTGTGTGTGTGTTCCCTCCCCCCCAAGGAAGCCTTGAAGGGTAGCTCCCATTCTGGAATAGCTGTGGAGTGCAAGGCTTAGCTGTCCAGGCTAAGGGGCGAAAGCCCAATGACCTATTCAGAAGCACTACTCTAAACCAAGGCCTTCAGATACATAAAGAGCCAAAAATCTGACTGTCCTCTCAATCTTCATCTCTCTAACACCACCCACATTCACTTACAGAAAGAAAACACATTTTGGGGAACTGTTATTCCAACAAAGAACCAAATAGCTTCTTCCTCACTGCCTACAATCCTCAGGGACCTCCCTGGCCTCAGCTTTCCTAAATCCACTCAAATCAGGGGCTCAGCTCTCCCTCACTTTCTTTCCCCATTCCTCCATCTCATTTACCTATTATTTCTAAAATAAAACAAGGTCTCCAAGCTTCCCAAACCGAGAAGCATCAGTTCCTTCCTACCTGAATCCAGTGACAATTTTGCTTTCCCTTGCTACAATACCCGCTAAGGGATCCTTGGTGATGGAACCCCTAATACATGGAAGCCCTGGACAGTACTTGACAGCAGGTGGCAGATTAGCAGCTTCTGCTGCAGGGAGAGGATATCTGTTGCTGTTTTTCCTGCAGGGAACAAGACATATAAAAGCCTTTCCATGCTGTGAGAAGCAAGAGCTGCTGGGATGGAAAGTCAAGCCTATCCAAGGAAAAGGGCAGCAAACAGGCCAACTAATGCACTCTGCCCACTGTCTGGGAACATGGAACACCAAGGGTGATCCTGACAAAGCTCTCTGCTAAAGATAAGGATGGTTCAAGAAGAGGCCCTGCCAAGCCAGGCCAGTATTTGAGTAATTATATTAATGAATCTCTGGGTTGCAAAATCTAATATTAGACAGCACGTCTCAGTACTGTCTTCCTTGGTCATCTCCCCACGAGGGGCCGGGTCACTCCTGCCCAGCAGTATCATACTAACAGACTAACTGGAGGTAACTTAAAAGAAATGGCTGATTTTGAAACTGTGCCCAGAGATCCATAAGCCGGTTCTACTTTATAAACCATGACACTATAAATAAAATGTCTTGCCCGATCCCCTGGGCCCAGAGCCTCTCCCTTGGATACATCTCATGAGCTGGCTAATATCCTGAGGCTGTTGCTCCATTGAGCTCTGGCCTTTTGTGTTCGATGGTACAGCTGCTCTTGGCCTGGGCAGGCTGGGCCCGCTGGAACTCCTCGGGTCCTACATTCCCAATCCATGCTCATTAGTGGTACCTTTCCAGCACTCAGAACAAGAAGCTGGGCTAAACACACAAAATAGAAGACCTGTAGCTCTGGCCAACTTAATCAAGGCAGATCCCTGCATTGTCAACCTGGACCTAGTCTTGAGGGCAGTGGTAATGCTAACCTCTCAGAGGCCATGCTTTGTATCCCAAAGTCAAGCCCACCATGTGTTGGCAGTACCTTTTAGCTCATCAGGTTCATCCCTTTGCCTCTGCACCCACAGATTAAAACAAAGCCTAAGCAAGCTCTGATTCAGGGAAAACAAAATGTTTCCTATATTATAGCAAAAAGTTTACCAAATACAATGTGAAATAACAATACTGCGTGATCTAAACTACTCAGATAGCTTAGCTGATTGGGTTTGGGTTTTGTTTTGTTTTTTTTTTTGGAAGGGGAGAGGGAGAGGTATGTGGACCTTTAATTTCATCTATATAGAGAATTTCCCAGCGTGAAAATACTCTTCACTGATTTTGATCATCTACTTTTTTTGTCACTTTGGTCTTACAGAGCTGCCTAGGGGCATTAAGAGGTTAAGTGACTTACCCATATTGGGGTCACAAAGCTAATATATGTCAGAAAATGGATCTGAACCCAGGTCTTCCAAACTCCAAGGCTAGTACTCTAGCCATTATGACACAACCAAGCACATAGATTTTCGGTGAACCACTGCAAAAATTGAAAATCAGACAATAAAACAATGACCATACTGAGGGTGGAGGTTGTAGAGGGGAGAGGGTGTAACCCTAACTGTGGCAAGGAAAGAGTTGAATATGGTTTTTCATGACAACTTTTTCTTGCTTTCTGCCCAGTCTGTGTCATGTCCTGTGCCAGCTGGGTCAAGGGTCCTATTCTCAGTAGCTGGCTGGGTTCTCCACATATTCCAATAACTAGTGACTCTCCTCAGTGGTCCAATAGGAAGAGATTCTCCAAAAGGCCAAGGAATAGGGGTTCAATTTGGATTTCTGAAGGCTCTTTGGTTAATTGTTGGTGAAAATAACAGGGAAAAAGATTCACCCAAGGGCAATAAATACCCTGCCAAAAGCTACCCCTGTGGTGCCCATCCGCAACCAAATCAAACTATAGTTTGAAGACTCTTTCCACAGGGGATTCTACTCTTCTAGTGAGCCATTGTCCTTCTCTTAGAAGATATCAGGGCAAAGGGATGCTCATCCTTACTGACAGACCTGTTCCAATACTCACATCTCCCTCCTCAGGGCTGACTTTATTTTAATCCTCCCAAATTCATGAAAAGTTTACATCCTCTCCTACCCTCAGGAGATATTCATAGTTACCTATCATCTTACGTGGATAATATTGAATACATTTGAAAAAAAACAATTGTTAATTTCCTCCTCCACCTACTCTTCTATATGCTAAATTACCTTAATTATTTTCCTCTTTCTTTCTGGACCCAGTCTCCTAAGACTTTATTACATTGTTTCCTTGACTTTCAGGGAACGGTCCCTGAAATCTCTTCTACATCTTTCTTTCGGCTTAGAAATCAAAATGAGGCCAAGGACTTTAGAAGGGCCCAGTTTAAGTGGTGGGATTCCTCCTCTGAAAAAGGGAAAAGAGAAACACAGTAAATTAGACAGAAGACCTGGGGACCATGGGGAAATTTAACTGCCCAAGACTGCTGTCCTAACTCCAAGAAGATTTCAGAGGACTTCGATCCCCTCAACTTATAGATATTTGTGTGAAGGAGGTTCATCATTTCCTCAGTTGGGTTTTTATCCATATCCCCCTTGTTTTAAAGTCTCGTCTTCGCTTTGTCCCCCTTGGGAGCACACGGTTGCTAAGGAAACGATGATGTCATAAGAGATAGGTGGGGCCAAATATTCTCACCCTCCCTTCCCCCCTCCGCCTCCAAACGCAGTAAGGAGTCTGTTGACGTCACTTCAGAAATTTATAGCCCGGCTCAGGGAAGTATTTACACGATGGGTATGATGTGACCACATATCCAGTGTGAGGAAGGTGTCTATACATAGACACACACACACACGCACACACACACACACACACACACACATATAATATCCCTACTGTCTGTATCTCCGGTTGAGCGTTATATAACGGACATTATGTAATAACGCCCATTATACAATAATTATATACTAATGCAGGAATAATAAGGGTATACTCCCAGAAGGCTACACCCGCCCCAGTCTCCTGGAGATTGCCTCAGGGGAACCGCTATGGTGCCCGCCGCCCAGTCTACCAGAATCACCAGGTGTTTGACCCCTTCCCCCGGGAGCTTTGACACCCAGGGGGGCCTGCCTATCCCCCCAAGAGCCTTGAGGCCCTTCTCCGAAGCCTCTCCCATTCTGCACTTCGGCTTTCCACAGGCTGGAGCTCCAGCTCCCGACCCCGACCCCTGCGGGCGGCTCTCCCACAGCCCCACAGCTGGGCTGGAGCAGGAGCGCCACCACCACCCCCGACCCCACCCCCCTCTTTCCGTTAAGAGTTTTGCTGCCAAAAACAAAGAATTAGAATAAAATAAGCCCCAGAAGGCGAAGTATAGCCGTTGCTTTGGACTGGGTTTGGAGAGGGAAATGGGAGAAGGAGGAGCCGTTTCAGTGACCCTGCAAATCCCCAGTGGGAACGAAGGGCTGGAGGGTGGGAGGTGGGGGCTGGGGGGGGACAGCTCCAACGCCTTGGGTGGAAGCAAGGCAGGCCGTCTTCCACGCTTGGAAACAGCTCGGCCCTTCCTGCTGCACCCTCTCCAGCCTCCTTCTGTCAAGGGAAACCTTTGCCCTCCTGGGAAAGGTTAGGGAGCCTGGCTCTTCCGCTAGCTAAGCTGGAGCAAAAAGAAACTGCCAAGCAGGCCACTTCTTGGCCAGCAAGCCCGCCTCGGCCCCTAGGGAGGCCTGAAGGAGAAGAACAGTGATGCTCCCAGCCTGCCTCTGTGTGGAGCGCCCATCATGCCACTCCAGCCACCCTCCTCTGTCAGCCCAGCTGCCTCTGGGCTCAGTCCCTCTTGCCTGCAGGCCTACCCCGGGTATCCAAACCAGTCCCAGATTAAGTCTAGCAGAAAAAGGCTGAATATTTTAGGGGGAAGGGAGGCAAGGGCCAGGCTTTCCACAGGATGGGTCCAAACATTTAAATACTGAATGTCTAGGCTAAGGCCTAGGATGACTGACCTGGGATGATCTTTCATATCTCTTCCGGCTCTAAATCTTATGATCCCATGATCCCAGCTCCCCACATTGCTCTATATGAATATCTATCACACAGGTAATGCCTACAAAAGGTAAAGTAGCCTGGAATCCACCTGACTATTGCCACTCAATGTGTAGACTCATTCCTCTCCCTCAGCAAATGCCCCAGTACAGACACTGACCACCACATACTGAGCTACCTCTGCAAAGCAGGGACTTCCTCACAGCTGCTGGCAGGAGAATGCGGAGCTGGGAGATAGGCATGTTATTCCAGCCTGCAAAAGGCTCCTTAGGGGAAGGCTCCCCAGAGAGAAAGGGAGGAGAGAACTGAACCAGATACCACAGGTCTCATTCTTTGTAGTTCCAATCCCTTGTTCCAGTAGGTCAAAAGGGAGCTAGAAATATAACTGGAACAAAAGATGGAAATTCATTTTACTTAAAATACTTCTAATTTCTCATACAGATCTGCCCTCTGTTCCCAGAGACCAAGTTCCATTAGGCAGAGTCAGTAAGTGGGGCTTGAAACTCTCTCCCCATAGACCTCTAGAGTCCCAAAGTTAAATGAGATGAGAAGCGACTTCAAGAAGAAAGAACAGTGGTGAACCAGGAAGGGAAAGAATCTCAAATGCAATCTGGTCAACTAAAATCATTACATTCATATTTATTTTAAAATGAAATTCCAAGATGACTCTCAGCGTAGCAGCTTGGATATAGTGCCAGCCTGCTCTTGCTAGGTTCCTCTCAAGAAGCTGGGGTCCCAGACACCGAAGGCCTTGCCTGCATTCTGGGTCTGGATCAGTACCTCCCCCTTGCCAAGAACTAGGTATGCTCCTATTCAACTGGGCCTGCAGTGGAGAGGGTGAGATTGACATGACACAGAGCCTGCTGGATCTCTCTCTCTGTATACCCCATGTGCTTGGCAGAGGGGGGAGCTCTAGAGCTGAGTGTTGGCCCAGGTTAGGAGAGAGGGGTTGAGGGTGAGGGTGGGCCCTGGCTTCCAACCTGAAGTTCAACTTGGATTTGTTGGGAACAGATGTTTCCCATTCTAGGAGCCATCACAGCTATCTTGTCTAGTGGCTTTTTTCAAGTTGGCAGTACCAGGGAAGTTCACTATACTACCCCAATGATGCTAGTGGGAAAAGTCTCAGGCTTGTATCAGGAGACCAAGATTTTAGTCTCAACTCTGCCATGAACTTGCTGCGTGACCTGAGTTACACGATCTCCCTAGGTCTCAATTGCTTCAATTCTACCACGAGGGAGGGATAACACTTGCCCTGCCTACTTCACCAGACTAACCTGAGGAGAAAATGAGATAAGAGATATGAAAGTGGTAGCAAAAGGCTCGTCCACCTGGTGAAGGCCCCATAACAGACATCTCAACATCCTTTCCTCCCTCCGATCTCTCTCACCCTACAACAGAAGAGGTATTTTCCTCACTTAGAGAGCTTTATTTCCATTGACCATGCTTGAGTCTGTCCGTACCAAATCATGTGTGACACAATGAGAGGTTATTCCTTTTCTTACATATTTGGTAGTAATTTTATTCATTCATAGTATGAAATCATTTCTGAGCCTGGCAGCCAAAATCAACCTCAATTTTTACTTAACCAAAAAGAAATTTGGGTTTACCAACTTACTATGGATGTAGCCGGGTCAGTACACCTGTTTACGTACAAGAATGCTTCTGTTAATATGAATGCACTTTGAGTAAATGATATGAGATCTTGCTCGACACGTAGGAAATAAGCTGGAATATTGGTTATGTTATGGTAGCTCAAGATTGTCAAGCCTACCAATACACCTTAAATATCAAGACCCAGAGTGATTTCCATCAGAAATCATAAGATAAATTGAGTTGATTCAGCGATGGTTAGGGGCAGGGAAAAGCGGGAAGCCTACTCAAACCCCTATTGAGATCAGGCCAATGAATAGCCGTACCATCCCTTAGAAAAATACAGTACTCCTCTGATAAAAGCAACACAAAATTTCCAAAGGAAAGGCCTGGAATTATTTGGTTAAAAGAGAAAATTCAACTTTGCCAACAGTATAACGGCCTTGTTTCTCAACCACCCCTCCAACAATGACTGTGGCCACCTGCGTGGCCTTAATGAAGTCATTAACCTCTCTGGGCCTCAGTTTCATCATCTGTAAAATGAAGGAGGTTGGGGTTGGACGAGATAGCCTCTAAAAATCTCTCCTAGTTCTTAATCCTATAATCCTGTGATCTTTTATCATCTTTGCCAATTTAATGCGTGTGAGGTATAACCTCAGAGTTGGTTTAACTTATTATTCGTGATTTGGATTATTTCATGCTAATGGCTTACATTTCTTCTTTTCAGAACATTGGTTACACAATAACAATGTAACATAGTTACATTGGTTTTGTTAATACAAAAGCTTTCTAATTTTTGCAATCAAAATTATGTATCTTTTTATAATCAGCTTCATCCCTTGTTAACTTATGATTTCTCCCCCGGCTAAAATTTTCAAAGGGAACTCCCTTTGCACTCAACTAATGTTTTAAATGACCTGAGCTCTTGTATGTAGGTCACCTATCTGTTTGAAGTTTTCTGCCGGTATGAGATGTCAGATGTCTTTCTAAAGTATTTTCTGCCATACCACTTTCCAGTTTTCCCAAGCAGTTATTGTTGAAAAGTGTCTTTCTGATTAGCTTGAGTTCTTCAGTTTATTGTATAATGCTAAAGTTTTACATCTTCCTCATCAAATTGTTGAAGATGGTCAAAGACGGAAATAGTCAATGGGAAATAGGTACAATGATATTCCATTGATGAAGCTGGGAATTAATACAACCGTTATGGAAAACAATTTGGGTATGGAAGAAAAATCATTCTTGAGTATTTGTCTAGCAGTTAATATTTACATAATATCTTCAAGTTTGCAAAGTGTCATATATATATATTATCCTATTTGAATCTTTTAACAACTTTGTGAGGTATGTACTTCAGGTATTATTATACCCATTTTACAGGTGAAGAAACTAAGGCTCCAACAGATTAAGTGAATTACCCATGGTTGTAAAGCTAATAAGTGTTGAAAGCAACATTTGAACCCAGGCTTTCCTATTTCCCAGGCCGGTATTTTATCCACTTACACCACAAGGAGGCCAATGCCAAAAATAAAGGTCCCGTATATAACAAAATATTTATCTCAATACTGTTATTTGTGGTTGCAAAAAAACTCACTCAAAACCAAGCAGGGGCCCATCAGTTAGGGATGGCTGAACAAACTGTGGCATATGATTATAATAAAATATTATAATTCTGTAAGGAATGACAAATATGAGAAATTCAGAGAAACACAGAAAGACTTGTATAAATCGATACAGAATGAAAAGAGTAGTACCGAAAGAACAACATAGAAAATGATTCTAATAAACTAAAGGAAAACAATGCTAAAATACTCTTGAAGTCAGATTAATTGGAATGACCAGTCTTGGTCCCAGAGAAAAGAGGAGGAAACTTACCTCCCTCTTCTCGGTAGAGAGGTAGGAGACCATGCATGTGGAATGATGCATGTACAGTTACTGTCAGACGCAGGTTCTTTGGTGGCTGAGTTTTGCTCAATTTTTTCTTTGTTACAAGGGAGGATTCAGTGGGGGGAGTACATTGGAAAATGATTCTGATGTCAAAAAAACATAAATAAAAGTTATTAATTGGGAAAATTAAATTAAAACAACAAAAAAAAAGAGATGAAGCTCAGAGAAAAGGCCACAGACTGATGGAATGGGGTAAAGCCAGGTCCAGTAAAGTCCCCCACCCCATGCTCCGAACATTCTCTCTGCCTACTGGAACCCCTTTCTTGCCTAGCTAGCTCCACAGCTCCAATGTCCTTAAGATGGCGACAGCGGCCTACAGGGTTGGGCATTTGTCATAATGATTTCCATGGTGCCCTCAGTGCCAAGAAAACTAGTCTTCAGAAATGCCAGCATCTAAATTTACCCATCTCTCAGCCCCCCAGCCTCCCCCTCCCATCTGCCAATGAGGCCCTGCTAAACCCCCTCCTTTCCCCCACCTCAACCAATATAGTCTCCCTGCTGTAGATGCCCATAGTGACCCACCCAAAAATTAAGGTCTTATATATGTACCTACATATCTGTGTATCCTAATATATTCCTTATTTGTGTGTCAGGACATGTGCCTGAATATGCTATAATGTTCATGTGGTTATTTATTTATTCTCATTCAATCCCTCCTTTCTCACTTCAGGCACAGATATCTTATACAATATAGTTCAATGTCCGATGCAGGACAGATTAGATTAAGCATCAAGAATTTTAGAAAAAGGCCAGAGCCTATCTGTCCTTCCTCCTGTTGCTCCTAACTTATTCAAGAACTCTAGGGTACCTACCCCTGTAGTTACAGTAACAAAGATAATATTACAAGAAATTAGGGGACAAAGTCACCCCAATCTGCTCTAAGGGCACAGATAGTCAGAGGGCAGAGATCTCTGGAGCCAGGTATTCAATCTCTCCTCTCTATCGCCCAATGGTGGGAAGGGTCCAGCCAAGCTCCAATTCTAGTTCTCACCATGGTCAGATCCCTTAATAGCAAAGGCTCGATTCTTCCTAAATCCACTTCTAGTTTCCCTTACACTGGGGCAGTTCCACCTCCTGCTCTCCCCAGAAAGTTGTTGATCTTTCTCCTACCCCCAACTCTGGACTGAGGTTCCAAGGAGCCAAGTCCTCTGGGAATGAAGCAAGCAACCCAAATAAAAAAATTTTTCAACCCAGAAGCTCTTTCTCCTTTCCCCCTCCCCCTTCCACTGGCAAATGAAAACAAACAACAAATCAAAGAGGCCTTTTGTGTGAGCACCGGGCTGACACGGCTGGGGCCTTTGAAAAGACCTCTGAATTGGACACTAAAGGATAAAATAACTGAAGCGTGGCAGGTCCTGAGACAGAGAGGAGAGGAGAGGGAGAAGGAGAGAACCACCTCCCCTGGGCACGGAGGGCAGCCGAGTGTTCCCCTCTCTGCCCAGCTGCTCCAGGACACCTGAGTGGGAAAAGGGAAAAAGCATCCTTCCCTCTCATTTCTGTTCTCACCAATCTCCCCTCCTAATCACACATCCTTCCGCAGCTCCCTTTTCCTCGGCACCCCAGGTTTCTCCATCCCTGGAGGACGGCCTTGAAGAAGGCCTCAAATCCCCTGGTTCTTAGGCCTTAGACTCCTAAAGGAATATTAATACACTTTATAAAAACCCATCGGGACCTTTCTCACCTTAAAATGTTTTAGTAACGTAGGGTCAGAGGGCTATAAGAGATGCCGAGGAAATGGAATCTGCATGGTATCACAGAAATCAAACTAGATTTAGAGTCAAAAGACCTAGTTTTGAATCCTGGCTTACCACTACAGGGCAATGTAACCTGTGTGAGCCTCAACTTCCTTATCCGTAAAGCGAGGGGCTTAAAAGAGATGATTCTGAATCAGGTCCTTCTCCTGCTCTAAATTCTCCACCCGTTCGAACTCACCAACTGGTAAGGTGTTCAAAAGAGTATCTTCTTTCTGTATATTTCATCCAGGCAGTGCAAGATAGTGCTGGACCTTGGGTCAGAAGGCCAACCAGCTGATTGCCACTATCTCCTGGCAAAAGTGGTCCTCTTTCCCTATTCTTTCATGCTTACCCCATACTTTACCCAACCAAACCAAGATTGGGATGTTTTCTTTTTGCTCTTGCCTCCAATTCAACTTAAGAAATAGAAACTTCAAAGAAATTCGCTACACTCCCCCCACCCCACCCCCCAGGGATCAAAGGTAGGTAGTCCCAGGGACAAAGTATAAAATAACAGGTAAGCAGGACACCAGGATGAGAGGCAACAAGAAAAAAAAAGCTATAATTAGGGTGAAGTCAAGTCTAAGCTTTTCTTCCTAATTTTTTCGAGGTTTTTTTTCAGGGAAATCTCACTATCGGAAGACTCAAATGTGAGTCTCCAGGATCCCAGTTCTGAATCCCAGCTCTATCACCTCTAAGCTGTATAAATATGAGTAGGTCATTTAATCTGAGTCTCAGTCTCCCCATCCATAAAATGTGAATAACACCTGCCTTACTTAATTCACAGGTCTTTTAAAAGAAAAATGCTCCATCAATGGTAGCACGCTATATGAATATAGCTGCTTTTATTTTTATTACCTGCCTCCCACTGCTGAGATCATCTGTGTCCCCTCTGCACCTGTACCCAATGATCCTTTCATATTGCCACCTGGTGATGGGCACCTCCTTGAGGTAGCTCCCGTTGCCAACCCTCACACAAGATGGAGCTACCTCATAGGATACATACAAATGTCACTTCATGGAGTGGCAAAGTCAGATGGCAGGTAGGGAGGCAACATATCTGTTTCTCTTGGGAATGAGTTGTAAGGAGGGCAGAGAAAATGAGATTCCCACAGTGGGCGTCCCCTCTCACTTCACCTTTCACTGAGAAACCCTGAAGCAACATGAGGCAGACCTGGGGTAAGCAAAAAGTCCTGGTTTAAGAATTTTATAAACTTGGGGAAGCAGCAAAGCCGACAGGCCAGGAAAGTGGACGGCTACTTTACTTTCCCCAAAAGAATCCCTTGAATCAGGAGGAAAGCAGAGTTCTCCCCAGCTCCTAAGCAAAACTTGAGAGCAAAGCTCCAGCCTCTGGAAGGAAAGGGAAAGGGAAAGAAAAGAAGGCTCTTGCATCAGTATACCTGCCTAGATCCTGGACAAAGTTCACCTGGTGTCCAAGGCAAAATGAGTATGCGGTTACCTGCAAGGTAAGGGGCAGGCACCCAAGGTAAGGGATGACATAACCATCATTCAAAACTTTTCATTCCAGTATTTTATATTTTCAAGGCTGCTACCCTATGCAGGCTGCAGGATTGGAAGGGGGTAGGAATGGAGTGGAAAATCCTAGAGTACAACTTCTGGTCACTGATAGGTGTCGTATTTTCAGTTTGCTTCTGCCTTTCTAAAGACCAGTTCCCATGGCAAAAAAAGGCTTGTTTCTCCCACCTATACCTTAGAATCCCCCACTGGAGCTTGGGACAGGAGCCTCAGTACCATGTCTGTACTCAGAGAAAATGGAGCGATTTTGGCCTTGCCCCTTACCTGATCTATCATTCCAGACCCTTTCTTCTCAAAGCAGGAAATTCATATACCCCCCAAAATCAATAGAATTCTTACACATCAAGAAAGAATGTTCTCCCTCTTTGCATGAGAATGAAGATTTGGGGGAAAAATGGTCATTCTAATACCATACTTTCAAAGTGGAATGAGGTTCCTCATACCACTGTCGTCATGCCCTTCCTTTCCAGGCAAACCATGTCCTCAAGCTTCATCTAAGGGGTAACCAATGGTCTAAGAGCACCACCTTGGTAAAGGACACAATATTCCTTCAAACTCACCTTTACACTACCCCCAAATGAAATTGGCTCACTTTGGAACATGGTACTGTATTTACAGATGAAAAATCAAATTTCTCCTTCCTAAGCCCAAAACAATTCCCCCAGTGACCACCATCTTATAGTTGGAGAGGGTTGGAAAGACCAGTGGAGGAGAAAGGGGAGGATAGAGGACACAATCTATAGTCCTTCCCAAGCTGTCATTGTTCAAGGCTGGGCTCAAGCTGCCAAACCATTCAATGTGTTAAGAGAAGAGGGTGATAACTCAGCTCAGTGAATGAGCAAATGAAGAAGAGTTCTCTTTGGATCAGAACAAGAAGGCATATACACTGCTGCTACAGTCCACCTCCCAACTACCTTTCTCCTACAGGAAAAAACAAAGAATCCCACTGGTGGCCCAATTTGTCCTATGTATGCCCTGAATTCCCCCAAATCCCCCCAGCCAATATGCCACTCAACTCAGCCAAATTCAAAATATTCAAATAATTGAGACAAAAAAAATTTCTACTTTCATCAATTTGGATTATTTAAGGTTTGAGGGCCTAAATGATTTGATGGACTGGTTTATTTTATTTTATTTTTTACTGTGGAGACTCAGTTTTAGCAGAGTCTGCCTTAAGCAAGTAGAACACAGTGAAAACTGTGTGATTTGACAGTGCCACTGAGTTCCTTAGGTCAGCAGGTCATCACCCCTTTCCCCAAGAAGTCTGCCTGGTTAATTTGAGAGCCAGAGATGTGACAGAGAAATGGTCTCTTGTGACATTTGCTTCATCCCAACCTGCTGTATGTTGATGGAAGTCAAGAATGTGGCCTAAAATGTGAGGAAACAGCACTGATTCAACTGTAAGCATTCAAGTGGAAAGCTGGAGAAGGCTGGGTCAAGGAACATCATGACTAAAATTTTGAGTCTTCCTCTGTCGCCATCTCTTAATCAGAGGGTGCACAACCCTATTCCTAACCTGAAGATGCAGGTTAACTTGGAGTCAAGACTGCCCCACTGGCTCAGCTAATGGAACGATAAAGTTCCAAATCTTCCCTATGTCCTTTCAAATCAAAAACAAATAAAAAAGACATTCTATCTCAGTCAGCAGGCATGAGAATGGAGAGCTAACCTTTTTCTGGGTTGTGGCTGTAGTCCTATCTTAAAAAAAAAAGAGAGAGAGAGAGAAATATGCTGATTTAATAGTTGACTCTTTTGCCAGCAATGGTCATATTCACCCAGCGCCAACCGGGCCAGTAATGGACCTAGAGAGGAGCAAGGAGGCAGTGCCCAGCGGCAGTGCCCACAGCCACCCCGCTAAGAAAACTGCTTCTCTAGATATGAGAAAGCAAATGAAAAAGGAGGTAAAAATAATTCCTTTTTTCCCCAAAGCTTTCTTCCAACCTAAAACTTAACCTCTGTTGAGTTCCTCTAAAACCAAGACTGAGGGTACCTGAAATTTTATTTATGTATGGGTACCCTCTTCAGCTCCCCAAGTAGACAGAATGTTAATAGCTGCAGTTTTCCCTCTTTTTCTCCTGTTTCTTAAATGAAAAGGGGACACACACACACACACACACACACACACACACACACACCATGACATAGAAAAGAACATGTGAAACAGTCCATTAAGTTGAGCTACATCCTCATATGATCGCCTAAACAGAGAAAGGAAGGACTGAGATGAGAAAGAGAAAGCTAGAATACAGGAAAAGGGAGGAAAAAAAAAACAAGAAAAAGGTTTGGTAGCCCTCTCATTACAAGTTGGTTGGGCATAATGTAAACACACTTCTGCTTTGCTTAATCACAGAGTGCCGGCTCGTTTGGGTTTCAAAGGCGGCAGTAAATTGGGCGTAGCTGAGTGGAGGCTAAAAATTAACCAGCCATCTCTGTTTCAATTTGTAAGAAAACAAAAGCAGAAAGAAATTATAAAAGGGACAGGAGGAAAAAATAGAAGGGGAATTAAAGCCCCCAAGCCCCAAAAGCAGAGTAAAAAGAGGAAAGGAGAAAAAAATACTAAGAAAATCTTTATGGTGTAAAGATCTTTAAAAAATAAAAATAAAAAGCTTTTCCTAGGGGGAGAAATATTCTCTGCCAAAGAGAGTGGCATGAGAAATATATCATTATAAAAACTGCCATGCCCGTTACCACTGTGCCACACAAGTGTGCCTGACTTTTATTTATCTGCTATACATTATATGTATCCAGAGTACAGATCTGACCCGTTTAGTCCCAAAAAAAGACAGTAGGGAGTCAGAGGTTTGGACAGTGAAAGCAGAGTCTTCTGAGTTTGTTTGCTGTTTTGTTTGGGGTTTTTCCCCCTAGCTTTCTCAGTGAAATCACTGCCCAATTCTTCTCTAGCAACCGCTAGGCCTAACCAAAACAACTCCCTTTACCATCCCTACCCAATTCTTCAGCCTGAATGTCTAAAGCAGGGTACCTTAGTGTTGGATACATTCTTTCATTTTTATTGATTCACAGGAGGGAGAGTTCAGCCTGATATCCACAGAGCATCCCAGTTTCATTTCCTGCTGACATTAGCACTGCCCAGTACCATGCCAAAACCATGTTCCACAACAACGTAAGGGGGTAGCCCTGTGGTGCCCCAACGATTCTTCACTTTAATTTTAAAATATAATAACACATTCTGCATTCTCTCCCATCTCAATGTCTCCCAACACAGGACAAATTCTGGGACATTCCAGTCCCCAACTAAAGAATCATGAAGCTTTTTTGGAACAAGATAGTCCTTCAAAAGATGGAGACATAAAATAGGGAATGTTTAAGGGCTCCTTACAGAGGAAGAATAAAGAGGAAGGGAAGGAAAAAAAGAGAGAAAAGAAAAAGTAGAGCCTAGGAATAGTGCAGGCCCCTGCTAGAGTGCCCACCGAGGCCTACTGCGATTTGATCTTTTTTTAAAAATAATAAGACAAATAGGAAAAGAGTCTAAATCCAAGTAAATGAAATAAAATGAAAACAGTGTTCAGAATGACCTACCAGGAGTGTGGACAAAGTAAGCCAGGTAAAGATCCAGTTCTTTGATTGTGACTCCAATGTGGTGAGGCTGGACACACAGGCCGGGGTTGGAGCACTGGGGTGACTTGTAGAGCCGCTCCCCATCAGTACTTTCCAGGGGGATCCCCTTAAACAAAATCACCATGACCAGGTCGAGCCGCCACACCTTGTCGGCCTGGCGCAGGCAGTCAATCCGGCGGATCTTGCCCTTCTGGTCAGGGTTGGAGAGGACACAGCAGGGGGCCTTCTTGCCTGTGATGGTCAGCACAAAGTCCTCGCGGAACTCGGGCCGGATGTCCTTGCGCAGCTTGGCCAGGAGCCGGGACGCCCACTTCTGCTTGATCTCGGGCTTCTCCCCCAGCAGCTCATCCTTCACGGCCCGCTCCTCGTCCTTCGACATGCGCTTCTCATGTTTCTTGAAGTACTTGCGCTTCCGCGCCTGCAGATTGAACCAGGTGTAGGAGAAGGCACGGACATGAGGCAGCAAGGCCTCGATGAACGGGTGGAATTCATCCTGCAGGCGGCAAGACGGGAGCATGCGGGGCGAGGTGGGGAGCCGGCAGGAAGGGAGGGAGGGGAAGACGGGGAGGAAAAGAGGAGGAAAAGAGAACAGAAAGTGTTACAAGAGGGATGCTCCAAGGAAATAGACTCCCTCCTCCCCCCAATTTTGTTTCCTTCTAGTCACCCTAGGAAACTAGGGTTAGCCAGCTTAGCCAGGCACTTGCTACCACCTCACTCCCAGCAACCAAAGGAGAGAGAGCCACCGAGTGCCTATACACACACCTATTCTCTCTCTCTCTCTCTCTCTCTCTCTCTCTCTCTCTCTCTCTCTCTCTCTCTCTCTCTCTCTCTCTCACACACACACACACACACACACACACACACACACACACACGCACACACGCACACACACCAGACACACACCCATATACACTATCTCGGTTCACACACACAAGCAGCCGATATCCCCATTGCGCTCTGTTGCACCCATGCAATATCCATGTTATATTGCAGGGAGGATCTTGTATTATCTCATGGAGGTACAGTATCTATACACATATGTCTGCACACTCATGCACAAGAACTCATGCATGCAGAAACCCCCATGAGCCCAGATACTATTCAATTTTGGCAACCCCCAAAAAAAGAATAACACCCACAAGAGGCGAAAGAGATTTGGATCCCCACCCCCAGGTGCTTTTTCATTTTCTTCCTTCCAGATCAGTTTCAACATCTACCCTAGAATTTCTATTAATCAAATATAAATTTGAACTATGTAAGCATGACATTATTAATAACATCAGTATTCATGTTAATCATAGTAATAATAAACGAGACATTTATTATTCGGATAAACAAATAAACAAGGTGGCTCTCCTTGGTCACATCAGGGTTAAAAGCTACTGGGTCCTTTTCCATCCCCTTCTCAATCTTCCCACTGACCCCTTTAGCCTCTTTTCTCCACTCGGTCAGGTGTAAAGAGGACTAAGATTTCATTTTTTTGATTTGGGGGTTAAATAATATTTGACTCCTTTTTGCTAAATACAAAATCTGGAAAAAAAATAAATAATTACCATTCCTCCGAAGCATCCCGGCAAAGCCCAACACCAGATTCTGAAATTCTGGACTCAACAGAGTTGTGAGTTGGGGGTGGGGGTGGGGGGTGTGGAAAGGAGGGAGTGGGAGGAGGAGGAGAAAGGATAGGATGAAGGTAAAATTTTTTAAAAAGGAAGGGGGTGTTATTGGTTTTCTACAGAAGGGGGGCAGGGCTTGGTTGGATTCTCAGATTCCCCCCCCCATTTCCCCCTTAACCCTTCATGCACATGGGGGGGGGATTATTTTTTTTTCCTTTGGAAAGAAGAGAAAGGAAAGAAAGAAAGGTCAGAGATGGCAGGCAGTGAGAAAGCCCGTTGCCACACACGCCAGGTAAACAAAAGCCAACAATTTTTTTTCAATTTCCCCTCCTGTGCATCCCTCCAATTAAAAAAAAAAAAGATATATGCTGAAAGAAAAACCCAAATCCAGCTCCCCACCCCTATCCCTACCCCCACACCCCCCACACACACGCACACCCCCCGCCAAAAACCCAGGAGAGAAAAAGCAGCAGCTGAAGAAAAAGGCTTTCGGCTTTGGCAACGGCACAGGGATGTAAACTTAGATCTGCCTCTCTCTCCGCCTGTTTGGAGGAAAAGGGGGAGATCGCAGATTCCCGGGGAAAAGGACGAGTTCTGACCGGCTGCAGACCGTCGCTGGCAGAGGCGCGTGAGAGAGAGAGAGAGAGAGAGAGAGAGAGAGAGAGAGAGAGAGAGAGAGAGAGAGAGAGAGAGAGAGAGAGAGAGAGAAGAGGAGAGTGTGCTGTGGTTTTTTTTTTTTTTTTTTGCTTCTTTTCTCTCTCAAACTCCCTCTCTCTCCTTTCATGCTCAATCCCCATCCATTTGCTTGTGCCAAAGCCAGAAAAAAAAGGGGGGGAAGAGAGAGAAAGAGAGAGAGAAGGATCCACCTATTTGGCAAAGAGACATCTACTGAACAGCCAATGGCTGCATCAAAGGGGAGGAGGGAAAGGAGGAGAGCCTGGGAGGGTGGGGAGGGACCGGGCGGTTAGAGACCAAAAACAATTTGCCAAATCGACAAGTTCATATCTAATGAACACGCAAAGTCCAGCAGTTATGAATTTTTTATTCCATGCTCCCACTCTGGTAGATTTGGCAGCAACGACACAGCAAATTTGAGGGGGGGGGGGGGGGAGGCGAGAGGCGGCTGCGGAAATTATATTTTTTAGCCAGAAAAATAAATAAATAAAGGAATGCATATAACCGGGAGCCCCAGAAGGCCTTGGAGAAAGCAGCTGCGCCTTCTTTCTGTATTTTGGTTTCAGTCTCTCTCCCATACATTCACGAGCTCTTTTTCTGTCTCTTGCTTCCTTTTTTATTTAGGGAGGAAACAGGGAAAAGTATAAGTTATCATCCCGAGCTATACAGGTTTGCAGTTTTACAAAAAGGAGAGAGAGAAGAGAGGCAGAGACAGAGAGACAAAGAGAGACAGAGAGAGGAGAGGAGAGACAGAGCAAGAGAAAGGATAGATATGTAAACAACTCCTCCTAGTCTCTTACTAAATAGAAAACTCAGCTGGGCACCCAAAGTAGAAACCTTATCCCTGCATCCCTAGGTTAGAGAAAGAGGGAGAGAGAGAGGAAGGAATGAAGGAACGAAGGAATGAAAGAAGGGGAAAAGGCTCGTAGCCAAAATCAAAGACAAAAAAACAACTGAAGACCACTCTCTCCCTGCCTTCCTCCCAGCCTCCATCAGCATGCAGTATTCTATCAGAAAAGTTTTCCTTAGATTCTCTGAAAAATGCCCACAGACACAGTTAACTTGCTACATTGAAACAATGTATTTATTAGCCTTTTATAGTCCCTATCCTAGTCCCACCCTGATAGCACTATAGCGGTACAGGCAAACCAACAGAGAAATGAGAGTGACAGAGAGATTCACACTTAATTTCAGAAGTTATTTCCTGTCTTTTGTCTATGGCTCTTCCTTTTCAGACTTTATATTTCCTTTTCTTTCTCACTCTTATCCTCTTTCCACTTCTTTTTAAAAATAATTTTTGTTTTGAAAAGACATTTTCAAACCTCTTTTCTTGACTAACTGTCCCACTCCCCAAACTTACTCAGACTGAGCTGAGAGGCCTACACTGCACAGCACGAGGTGTCCATGGCAAGAGGGCAAACAATAACAACGACAACAAATTAAATGGAAGAGAGGGAGAGGAAGAAGAAAATTGGGGGGAGGGGGAGACTGATGGCAAGGAAGACAAGGGCTTTGATCCAGAAGAGTGAGATCAACACAGAGAAATGGGGTAAAAAGATGAGATCAGTGCTCAGCCCTGGGAGATCCTGAAGGTGAATAGCTCTTACTCCAGATCCTCAGGACAGGGCCAATGGTTGAATACTGTGAAAAGAGGCAGGGACCTAAGGAACAGTGAATCTGTCTTAGAAAAGAGGTCAAGGAAGTCTCATGGTTCTTCCTAACTACTCACTCAAGCCTATAGAGAAGTCACTGCTTTAGGACCTGAGAAGCAGCTGAAGTTAGAAAAGGGTAACAAAAAAAAAAAAAAAAGACATGAGAGAGAGAGAGAAGAGAGAGATGGACAGAGGCAAATGCCCTTTTCTGCAGTTAGACTGAGATCCAATTTAACAGTGGGGAAAAAAAGAACCTTATTTGAAATATCTCATAGTATTACTTTATTTTCAACAAAAGAGTCTCATGGGTTGTAAACTCTTGTGTAGATGCGGCATACAGACAATGTATAGACAGCCAAAATATAGCAAGAGGGTAGAAGCCTGTCCTTTTCCTCAAATGGCATACACTCACACATATACATTATATATATGTACATATATACATATATATGAGTATATATATACACATGTGTATATACAGGTGCATATATACACACATGTATATATACATATATATACACACATATATATTCAGGACTAGGGATAGGAGAGTAGATATGTTATGGCTACTTTTCAGTCATTTGATTATGTCAGATAATAACTGGCTAATATTGTACCTTAGCCAAAGAGGGTTGAGGGAGAATTTAATGTCTGACGTAAACTTAGACACCCAAAACAACTTTTTTCCTTGAGATACTTGAGATATAAATAGTTCACAGCAGAGTCAATGAAGAAATACATCATTGTGCACTCAGACATGCATGTATAGAGTAAGTATACATTTTTTAGTAATACAGTTTACACCGAACATTAGATGCTGTCCACAAATATATCCAGCCTTAGCCAGTTGTTAAGCATTATCGGCAGTATCTCTGTGTTTATGCAGGCACACAAACCAATGGTGTCACTGAGGAAAGGGAGGTTAGAATTCTAAGGCAAGTAAGCTAGAGGTCAGGTAGATAGAGAGTCATAGCTTGGACTTTGTAGAGAAGTGAGAGACCCATGCTCCTAGGGTGGGCCCAGGCAGATGGGCAAAAAGGTTGCCTCAGAGGTGGACAGAATCAATACCAAAGGTTGATTGTGCCTCTAACAACATACATACACACTCCCCACACACACCCCACCTCTTCAAGACTTAGAAAGATTCATCAGTTACAGGTCCTTCCCAAGTCAAAGAACCTAAAGAGAGAACAAGAATCATTTGCTGATTTGCCCAGTGGTCAGTTTCCATTGCCTTTAAAGGTGGCCAGAAGAGGAGTAATAGGAATGGGAGGAGGTCCCACAGGTTCCCAACCAACTTTAGATCTCTCATCCCTTTCCCTCAGGTAGCAGCTAAGGGCTAAGTTTCACAGGGACAAACAATGGGAAAGATATTTCTGGAAGACTGATGGGTATACCCCAAATAGCAAAAGAAGAAATAAAAGTCATTTCGACCCATAAAATCAGAAGAAACTAAGTCAGTCAGATCCCAAGCAGTACTCTCTGCCCTCCTGTCACCTCGCTCCACCTGTGTTCCCTTTGTGACAGACAGCAGCCCTGGGAACACGCCCCTCAGGAGCCCCAGACAAAAGGGGACTGTCCCCCTTTTGTTAGCAGAGTGAAAGCTCCTGTTAGAAAACTACCTGTGCCCTGTATCTGCCTCTTTCCCTCCTTTCCTCCCTCTTTTCGTTCATCAGGGAGTTCAGACAGCTCTATACCAGGCGAACCAGGGCCAAGACACAAAAGGTTTTCGACTATTGAAGGTTTCTCTAAGTTTGAGTCACCCAGAAAGTGCAAGGGTTCAGGAGATGAGAGAAAAGAAAAAAAGACAGGCAGGTAGCTGGAGACAGAAAACACAGAGAAATGGGGAGGAGGCAGAGAAGGTAAAAAAAAAAAAAAGACAACAAAAGTAAAAGAAGGCTAGAAAGGAAAGATGAGCATATTAAAGAGACAAAAGTAAATAAAACAATAAAAGAAAAAGAAATGATAAAATAAAAACACCAACAAAAATAATAGAACAAATTAAAAAGGGAAAAGGTTTCCCTTATTAAAAAAAATTACAAAAGCCAAACAAAGTGCTTTTAGAATTTACTTGGTCTTTATATTCTAGAATGGAATACAGCTTGTCTGTGTGAGGGAGAAACCCTTGTTGCTACTGTACTGAATGTGAGAAAATAGCAACAGTTTGCTCTAAAATATAAAAGTATATATGCAGGTTTCAGTGAGCACTGAAAATAAAGTGCCCAAGAGAGGGACACAGAGGGAAAAAACAGGGGAGAAGGGAGAGGAGAAGGGAGGAAGGAGAAAAAGAATGGGTGGGCAAGAAGAGAACAAGGAAAGCGCTGGAAACCCAAAGGGGAGTATTATGAGATTGGCAAAAAAGAAAAAAGGAGTGAAACAGAGATGAACACAGAGAGATAAGCTAGAGGAAGGCTTATTAAAAGTGTGGGAGAGATGGGGGAGTGGGAATCATCGGCTAAGAAAAAAGAAAAATAGCTATTTCTGATAGTAAAAAAAAAAACAACAAAAAACCTCAACATACTATTCTAGAAAATAAAGTGCTTTCTTCAGAAGTCCAGTGGGCTATTTGAAAGAAAACTGGAGGAGGTACTATCACTATATTGTAAACTGTCTTAAAAATTCTGCAAACCAATAAAAACATTTTCCCAGTCCTCTCACACTTGCCAATAGCATTGTGACCATAAAGGATTTGGTGACTATTTGGAACCATGACCCACCATTGGAAAATCAATTTTTCTCCAAAAAAAAAAAAATCTTACTTACTCATAGTGTAATTTTTTTTAAGGCCCAGCTTTAATTCCTCCAGACCTTGGCAGTCTAGAGGGCCCAGGATAATTTAATTTGCATAGCTATACTACAGTTAGTGTAAATAATCCACAAGCCTGGATAGAAAGCACCAGATATACTAGTTAGCACAAATAATCCACTTTACTATATTAGCAGCCCGTTGAAAAGGGCGAAGGAGAAAGGAGGCCAAAAATGTAGCCTCAGCTCTTCTGCTTCCTGTGGTTTTATGATTCACTCCAACACCTGTATTAGTCCATCGGGACTCAGCCTCTCACTATGATCCTGGTCAGCACCTTCAGCTCCCCCCAACTTCACCATCAATTTTCCCCAAATACCTGAATGAAGAATGAGTGATCAGCGAATGGAGAGACATCGGCACAATGTGGGGAGCCCGGCAATGGGGCAGGAAGGGACCAGGGCAAAGACCAGGATCATGAAACAAAAGGAAAAGAGGGAAGATCAAAGGGCACCCCAATGCCGATGCTTGCCCAGAGGAGGAAAGTTCTTCTTGGCCAAAGCAAACCTAATGAGACAGTTACCTGGAAATCAAACAATAAGTGCTGTTGCCAGAATGATCAAGTAATTTGATCAAAGCGGGTTTGGGGTCTGAACTAGCAAGATAATTGCCTAGGACTTCCATTTTGCTTGGCTCATCAACATCACATCGGTGAGGTCCTATCTTCAACAATTTGCATTAGAAGCAAGTAATATTCTAAGTCTTTTTTTATTTTTGAATATTCTCTTCTATCCCTACTCCATGTCTATCTCCCTTCCCCAGCATTCACCCACCCCAGAGGGTGCCCAAACAGTAATAGGTGAAGGGCAGAAATAAGGAACATGCCCAACTGTATATACCTTTGAGAATTGGAGGGCTGTCCCCTCCTTTTTTTTTTCTCTTTTCTTTCTTTTCTTTTTTTAATTTTGTTTTTCCAGACTACATGCTGGGCTTCTTTGGACTGGGTTTTGGCCAGGCAGTCAGCCTCCTACCTTCCCTCCCCTTTCTCTGGCTTCCAAGTTATCTCCCACTCCTCCAAGCACATGCTCCCCCCACCTTTGGCACTGAACTAAATTAAGGAGGGGGAAGAGTTTGGGGGAGAAAGGATTTGGGGAAACAAGCAATCCAAGCTCTTCCCTCTTGTGAAAATGGAAATTCTCTATTTTTCCCTCAAGCTCCATGTCTATAGTGAAACAAAAAAATCAGTTTTTTTAAATTTTTATAAAAGCAAATCAGAAAAGACAGTCATGCCCAATCCTTCTGTCTTCAAACAGCTATGACCAAACAAGGTCAATAAGAAATCTTATAGCAAAAACATTATTCTTCAGACTATTGAGTATTTTATATTAGCTACACATTAGACTTCCTCTACAAAGGATTATGTATTCATTCATATATGTACATTCATATATACTAGCATTCTATACCTGGATAATAAAGAAAATGGGTCTCCATGGCATTAGACCCTATTCTGTCTGAAAAGCATAAATACATCTTGAGCTGTGAGTACCTAGTTTGCTAGGCAGGGATGGCAATTAGCTCAGGTGCTTTCAATGAGTAATCCCTGAGCCAAGGTACTCTCCCAAACCTCACACTTAAAAAAGAAAGTCCAGGTCTGGCAGGGTGGGGAAGTGGGGATAAGGTCTAGCTCATGGCCAGGTTCTGTGGCAAGGCTGACTTATGTGTCTAGGCCTGTGTCTAAGGGAATCTCAAAGGCCAGAAGGGCCAAGAAAGCCCAGGACAGGCAACTCCGAAGAAAAGTCTCACCAAACCCCACAGCCAGCAAAACCCCAGTCCCTGGAGAGACATTCGACTTTCCTGGTGGAAAATCCAGTCACTTCGGACTGATGGTTTTCTCAGGAGCTCCGCAAACACAGGCACTGCACTGAATTCCAGAGGCGACCTCCCAGTTCTAACCCACTCCTGCTCCGGGGCTGAGCTCCTATCTTCGCGCTCTGTAACTAGCCCTATTCGCTACCTAGGAAGTTAGACAAGGTGGGTAGGAAGGGCTTGCAGAAGCCAGACGCATATTCTGCTTCCTTTGAAGAACTTGAAGTTTAACTTGTGGAGTTTTCTAGCTTTGGATCTGGGCGCACAGACTTACACATGCACACGCGCGCGGGCGCACGCACACACACACACACACACACACACACACACACAGAGTCTCCCTACCCTTCTCGCCTTCGGGAGCAGCTTTCTGCAGGTTGCCCCGGCAACAGGAGGTGCCCACAGTCTCCGGCAGAGAGGGGGTCCCAGGATTTCACTATGGCCTCAAGAAAAGTCGGGGCAACACTAATGTGCAGGGCAGTTTTCTTAGTCTGCTCCGAACGTAACTGATTTAGGTAGAGAAGAATGATGACTCCCCCTTCCAAAAATGGCTGTTATTACTAAAAGATTACTTTTAAAATGTTACTGATAGTGTTATTGCCAAAGCCTCGGGATAATACCTATTGGTACAATATCAGGAGACAGTGATGAAGGGCAGAAATGTTAGTGCCCCATTTAACTACACCAGCAGTGTGTTTAGTTAGACTGACAGACTAGACTCTGCAGGCTGAGCTTTTCCCTCTCTCTCTCTCTTGATCTCTTTCCCTTTTTTTTTCACTCCCTTTCTCCTCCTCTGAGTTCTCCTGCTCGAACACAAACTGTTTGCACGGGAAGTTTCCCTCTATGACCCGATTCAACACACACAAGAGAAAACTGTGTGACAGACTCAACGTCCTAACGAACTGGAGTTAATTAATGCTAAGAAAGAAAAGAGGCTCTCAGGCTGTTGAATCATGGTTCACTAGCCCTTTCAGTTTGCTGTGGGTAGAAGGGGAAAAAAAGGCTTTTTGGTTCAAATATTTTTGGGGGGCGAATAGAAAACAAAAACATTGGGGAAGGGCCGGAAAGGAGAAAATGGTCAATACCTGCCCTGAAGAGTAAGCAACACGAAGTCAGGAAAGTGTTAAATAAGAAAAGGAGGGCTTTTCCATACCTGAGTGATTACTGGAAGAACAGAAAGAAAATTAAATGGAAATGTAGGGACAGGATTGACCAATTTATCAAAATGACTATTTAAAACATCAAATAAACCAGTTTAAAAAAAACAATCTGATTTGAGTAGAGCTAGGAAATGTTTAAATTGTACATAAAACTGAATCAGAAATGGCAAGATGACAAAAAATTTAAGTGGAGGGGAAAGGCAGTATTTGGGAAGGTCAAGGAGAACAGCTGTAATTTTGTTTTCCAGATGTTGATAACAAAATATTGCTGGCAAAGAATGAGCTTCCTCTTTAGCCCTTTTGCTCTTTAGTCCCAGGTTCTATTTGTAGAGATAGATAAACAGACAGACCGACAGACTTGGCCACATATTTCAAAGTGAGACTCCAACATCCTTGCAACCAAGTCAGATCAGTCCATAAGCATTGTCATAGCCCCAGGATTTTTACAGTCCTGGAGCATTTTTCCCTGGGAGACCAGAGCCATGCAGCTGGTGCCCCTGGAGAAGGCAAAGGCAGACTAAAATGGCACACTTTTATTAAAATCTTTATCCAGATCTGACTTGTTATAGGCCAGACCGTATATCTCTCAGAGTTTGTCCCTGCTCCATATATTTATAATGTTCCCCCTCACCCCACAAAAGATGGCTCAGAAATATTCATACACAGGCAGCAGCAATATAGCTATGGATTCTCTAGCTCACATAGTAAGTATATAGGATATATTTACCTGGAGAATATATTATACAGAACTCTACTTTTGCTGTGTTTAGTTACAACAAGCCCCAAAGAAAAGTATTGCTGAGGACTTAATGTTAATCTAATGCCTACCCAGTGAAGCCACAGTGTAACCTCCTGCTTGAGATTGGATTCTGTGTATGTTAGGTTGGTAGTGCTTGCCGAACTGAAAGCAAAGCTACTCCAGGCAGAGGCACTCCCTATCCCTGCTTACAGATGGGGCAGAGGTCTGTCAATATTTTGGGTCAATTGGAAAGTGAATCTAAAAGGGGGTCCATATTCCTTCACGTTTGGCAAAAATAAGCACCAAGCTGGAACATGTTTGTGGCAGTTCCTCCCTTCCTGGCCTGAGGTGGGAGGGAAGAGAAGAGAGTAGATAATAAGGGTCCCAGGAATGGGAGGGAGCATAAGGAGGTAGATATAAGATGGGGTTCAAGGGCCCCTCGAATTGAGCTCCAAAACTGAGGAGAAGTCGGTTCTGGCTGCCCGATTCATGGCAGGCGCCTGCTCACTCAAGTTCACCCCTCACTTTCACTAGCACTACATTTACTTTATAATTTTGAAATTATTTTTTAAAGACAGGAAAGAGAAAGCACCGAAAATCACCTCCACAATCTCTCTCCATTTAAGGGGGAAAAAAAAGTTTTTGCACTTACTTAAAGGACAAATGCAAGGAATTGCGGGGGGGGGGGGGGGGAAGGGGGACTGAAGATTCTAAATAACTTGGGGGAAAAGGAAGCAAATTTAATTAAAAACGCCTGAAGTAGATAGACAGACAGACAGACAAGACAGACAGACAGACAGATAGATAGATACATATTCCCAATGGAAAGCAAATATCTTTAAGTGCTACCATTCCCCGAGGTCTTTGGGTATTGCTCCCTGCGAAGGTTTTTTGTTGTTGTTCTGTTTTAAAGAGACGAGTCCTTGAGAGTCTCTATTTTGCCCTCTCCACCCGGTCCACGGACTGCCCTAGCAGTCACGACCCCTCTCTGAGTCCTGCTTCCCACTCGCATCCGTCCAGGCTACAGCCCCCCTGCCCCCTATCCCTGCCTGTAGGAATCTTCCCCACAGCCCGAAGGGTAACCAGACCTTCGGCTTTCCTCTTATTCCCCAATTCTTTCTCAGCCCCAGGTATGTTATGTCTCCTCTCTGCGCTCCCTCTCCGGCCCCCAGCCCATCTTCACTACCATAAATCTGCCACCCCACTGGGCTGCTCCAGGGACCTGCCGTTGGTTGAGAGGGGGACTGAGGGCCCACGACCCTAGGCGACCAGGCTTGATCTCCTAAACGTCTGTCTGTGGAAACCTCATTTTCGGTTTTATTTTGCCATGTGGCTTTTTCTTTTCTGGTTGGGGGGTGGCTTTTAGGAAGAGATGGAGATTTGGGGTTTGTTTTTTAAAGACAACATGAGCTCCAAAGAACCCGAGCTGGGAAACCATTAAAAAGAAAGCTTGATCATTTTTTTTTTTTTTTAAGGGATAGGGGCTGGCAGGGGAGGCGGTGGGGGTCTACGTTCAAGAACCGCCCTTCCCACCCCCGACTCCGAGTGCCGCCTGGAAAACGAGCCCTCGGCTGGCACAGGATACAGGAACCCGGCTCTTTCTTTCTTTTCTTTCTTTCCTCTTTCTTTCTTTCATCGCTCTATTCGGTCTCCACTGCAAAACAGCCAGTGGGTCAGGGCCCTCGGGGGTGGGAGGGAAGGGGTGAGTGTTGTCTCGAAGAGAAGAAAAAAGACTCCAACTCGGGCGAAGAACCGCCGCAAGTTTCCTGGCGTTTGCCAGTTTGGGGATTTGCGAATCAGACCGGAGCGAAGGGAAAGAAGGAAAGAGAAAAGCCCCCATGAAACCACGCAGCCTTGCCGAAAAGCTCGGTTTCCAGTCTTAAATAAGACAATGCCGAGCGAGCGGAGAGGGGACGAGTTATTTCTAGTTCTTCAATCATCCCGATGTTTAGCTTTTACTGAAACACCACACACATCCGCCAATTCAACCCCCAAAACACTAGTGTTTTCCCCGATCGAGACTTTGCAAAGGCAAACCTTGACTCCAGACTGCAGAGGCAGTGTGAAATTCCACTCCTAAATGAGGCATTTTTATTAAAATAATAATAATTCCTTGAATTTGTCTATTGCATTTTCAAACCCGCCGGAGCTTCTGAAAACACTTTCCTGCGATTTCGCCGCGGCAGTTCTACCGCGGAGTCTGACATCCCTGAGCCTCAGTGAAGAGAAAAGGGCTTTACAATTCCAAGACACTTTGTAAATAAGAGAGATTTCTCTTTTTACTTAAAAAGAATGAAAAGATATATTTCCATAATTCAGCCTCTTTCTACCTCAACTGTTAATTTAAAAAAATAATAAAACCATTGGGAGGATTTTTGGTAATTTTTTAAGGAAAAAAAAGACTAAAACTAAAAGAAGCCAAAAGCTGCCAAAAAGCTCCGGGCTCAGGCTTTGCTGAGCCAGGCTGATCCGCCTCTGGGATCTTGGGGCCAAGTGTGCGGTAGGCCAATAACCTTGCTCCTGGCCCCTGAGCTCACTGAACCAGGCTGAGCTCGCTGTCTGCACAGCAATGGCAGGGTCCTCAGCGTTTAAGTGAAATGGGTGAATACCGCCTTCAAAGTGGAAATGGTTGAGATTCGGTTGTTTGAGAGTTGTGATATGCCACTACCTTCCAGTTGCTGGGATTGCCACCTGTGAGCTGATCCAGGCAGAATCCTGGACTAGCGGGAGGGTAGGGTTGGTCTACAAGCGCTGGGCCGCATTTTGGGAGTTGAAGCCCCGGGTCCAGCTATTTGCCTCTTTACCTCCCAACAGGTATCTCCTCTCTACAGTTGCTCAAAATTAATCTTTTTTTAAAAAATAGTTAAGCAGCATCTAACCAAGGAACTGCTATGAGTTTGTTAATGGAAGGAAAGGCAATTTCCCACTTTCCGGGAATTACTAGGAATTTGGATCTCACGCAGAGATAGGGATAACAGAGCAAAAGGGGAGGGTTTCCTGGATTCACTGGCACTGCCTGGGACCCTGTTAAAACATCTGCACCAAAAAGGGGAAGATTCTTGTGGTCTATCCTCAACAGCCCCGCGCGGCCCCCAGAGCGGCCTAAAGCACAAACGTGAGGTGCCGACCTTCTTGCTAGTAAAAAGGAACTTACATTTGGTTTCTTGACCACAGGCCTGGGGAGCAGTGGGGAACTAGTTCCAAACTCCCACATCCTTGGTCCCCTCAACCTGAGAGAGCAACAATTCAAGGGGCCCCAATAAAATGCCGACATATCAGAGAAAAGGGCTCTAAGGCCATGCACCTAGGCTACAGTTTCCCCCACAGAACAGTTCTTTGGACGGCCTTAGTGTCCTCTGTCCCATTCCCCAGCGGAAGAGCTGTCTCTACTTGTCAGATGATTCTGGGACTGTTATAGAACCCCAATCAGTAAAAGAAGAGTAAATAGAAAACCACCCCTATTCACAGGGCTTGTGAAGGGTTTTTCCTCTTCAAAGTCTTCAGCAAACATCAACTAATGACCCCCCTCCCCCCCCACACAACATATTCTCTTTAGTTTTCATTCTTCTGGCTTTATTCACCATGATGAGAAGAGAGAAACTGAGGCAGAGATTGTCTTTTCCCCAGGGACAAAAGTCCACGACTTTGCCAGGGACTCTACAGTGAGGCATAGACTCAAAAGAAGGGATGATGAAGGCAAAAGAGAAAAGAAGATAGAAAGAAGGAAGGAATCATAGAGGAAAGAAAAGAAAGGAAGTAGAAAAGAGAGGTCTGCACCAGAAACCTGGTGACCGCACTCAGAAAGGCATCTTTGGGGCCGCCTTCGGATCAAAGGCAGTGTCCACCCAGAGTGTCCAGGTGAAGGCCAGCCCAGTAGACTCACAGGTTCAGAGCCACAGCCTCTGTCCCCTAGGACTGCGACCTGTGAGGCTGGGGGGTGCTGGGCGACGGCTTGGGCAGGGGCAGCGCAGCCAACTCTGCTCCCTGCGGCCTGGCCCTTAGGCAGCAGGAGGGCAGAATGGGCGACTTTAGCCTACAGCCTGATCAGGAGAACAAGCTCTTCGCGGCCCTCAACCTGGACTGGTCAGCTTGGCTGCGAGGCTGCAATGGGGAAGGGAGAAGGAAGAAGGTGACCGGGACGAGAGGAACGGAGCAAAAGGGGCACCGCTATGAGCGCGGACACAGGGATAAGAGGAAGACAAGAGGTCCACGAGGGCGAGAGGGGCCAAAGGAAGGAGAGGACGAGAGGCTCAGGATCGAGAAGGGACACGGGTATGAGAGAAGTACGAGAGGGAACACCGGCATGAGAGCGGGCAAAAACAGAGGAGGGGAACGAGAGAGAACAGAGGAGGATGACGAGGGACTAGAGGGCCACGAAGCCGCGGGGCGGCCAAGGGGTAAGAGGAAGACGAGGGAGGCACCGGGCCTAGAGTGGTCCCGGGATGTGGCGGAGGGTCAAGGGTACGTGCAGAGTCCGAGGGGACTCGAGGGGCAGAGAGAACGAGAAAGGACACAGCGACGTCAAGGAGGCCAGAGGGAGGCACAGCCGAGCGAGGGGCACTCGCGCTGGGAGGGAGCCGAGGGAACGTGCAGGGATTCTGGGCCCGGAGGACGAGGGACTCTACCAGCTCTCTCTGGGAAGGGCCACGGGCCCGAGGTTGGGGTGGGTAGGAAGGAGAGGACCGGTGGCGGTGCCCCCTCCCCGGCCCAGCCACTCCCTCACCTGGCGGCCTCCGGGAGGGTCCGAGCTTCTATCTCCCTCGGGCCTCGGAGCGGGGCTGCGACACGCGCCGCCGCCCCGAGCTTGAGGGCACGGGGGCCTGGGTCGAGGGTGGGCACTCCTGGGTAAGGGGGCACCGGGCTCTTTCCCGCCTTTTCCCTCTGCGCAGGCGCGTCGAAAGGGTTCCTGTGCCCCGATCCCCCTCGCGCCGCTTGCCCTGGCCGGCGTCGAGTTAGATGAGAGAGAACCCCTCGTCCCAGACTCGTCCGGGGGGACTCTGCCAGCGTGGAGCTCCCGACGCCCAAGCGGACCACTGGGAGAGGCCGCCGGCCGCGCTGGGACAGCAGCCTGGGGCAGTGGGCATCCCGGGGCCAGAAACTGGGCCAGCCCGCAGCCGGGGGCGAGGAAAGGTCAAACACATTATTTTGCTGAGAGGCAAAAAACAAAAAACCAAAAAAAAAAAAAGTAATGACTCCCCACTAAGGCATGGATTCAGACAGGCTGGCGATCAGGCCTGGCCCACAGGGCCCACACCTCCTAAAGAGCAAGACCCAGTCATAGGATCCCAGAACTCCGTGCCCCTCAAATGGCAGAGGTTGGAGGAACCAGGCAAGGTGGGAAGGAAGGAAGGAAGGAAGGAAGGAAGGAAGGAAGGAAGGAAGGAAGGAAGGAAGGAAGGAAGGAAGGAAGGAAGGAAGGAAGGAAGGAAGGAAGGAAGGAAGGAAGGAAGGAAGGGAGGGAGGGAGGGAGGGAGGGAGGGAGGGAGGGAGGGGAGGGAGGGAGGGAGGGAGGCACGGAGGGAGGAAGGAAGGAAGGAAGGAAGAAAGGAAGGAAGTTAGTTCTCAAACACGTACATTACAAAAGATCCAAGGGTGGCACAGAGAGAAAGAGGCTCCAGGGGCAGCCTCTGGTAATGCCAGGCACTGACTGACCCCAGTGTGGCCTATTATGAATATGTATAATTTGCATCCCAAATTAGGGTGCACCTGTCCTGGGATAGGGGAGAGACACTGGTCATGGGCAGGTAGACATAGCAATAGCAAAATGGAGCAAAATGGCTGTGAAACCCCTATCCCCTAGCCAACCCCAGCCTGAGGACTCTAGATGGAGCCTCTCCACTCTGCTCAGCTCAGAGCTACTGGGGAATAAATGGTTCTTTGTGGAGAGGAGTTAAGGGCTGTCTGTCACTCAGGATTAATTTAAGCGACAACAGCAAACACCAAAAATTAAAGTCCTCCATTCTTCCCCATACACACATACACACACACACACCATACCCTCCTCAAAAAGCACAAAGTCAGGGGATGGATTGGGGGGGGGGGGCGGCACAGAAAGGTGACTATTAACCTGCCAGGCTAGGTCACCTACCCCTTCCCTAATCAGAACCAGCTGGTTCACCTGGGTTAGCCCTTGCCATGGGGATAAGTAGAGCTATAAGCACTTCTGGGGGAGGAGAAAAATAGATGCTACCCCTAATCTCTTAGGGCCACCTCACAGACAGAATGCCTAGGCAAGAGGGTTTGGGGGGGTAGTATAAGTGACTAGCAGATGGTAAAAGGGAGAGGCCCAGGTATAAGGAGAGTGGAATCAGAGTGGGTGTAAATAAAAGGGGGAGTCATAAATAAATAGGCATCTTCTGGGGTTTTGTGTGTGCTTTCTTCACTCAGAGACAACTCTGGGCTGCAGGTAGGGATTTTCCATCTTGGCTCAAGTGGAATTTTGTTGGTTTTACTGTATTGAAAATAGAGGAAGGGGGGAAGGGATTGATTCAATAGTGAATAGGATGCAAAAACAGAAGGCATTAATAAAAATAAGATAATGATTTTAATGAAGCAAATCAAAGCCAAATTTTACCCCACTTTAACCTTCCCCCTCAAGTTTGGAGGGCACAGATCCCAGCTCCAGGTTGGTTTAGGGTGAATGGTTTCATTTGTAGGACTAGATATCTCTGGAAATCTCTTTTTCAGGGCTCTGATAAAACATATGTGTATGGCCCCATGCATGCCCCCTGTGTGCATGGTATAAATACCCAAGGGAAATCTAGGCACTTTCCAAAGCTAAGACCTTTCCAAAGCTACACCTTAGAGGTCGTCTCAGCCAGCCCCTGTCATCCTTGCTTCCTTCTCACACTTTCTGTAGTGTAGTTGTGAGTAGCCTACAGTCATGCATGCTCCAGTCTGCTCACAAGACTCATTTTCTAACCCAGAGCCAGGATCTCACCCCAGAAGCTGGGCCAAAGGGGAAAGGCCCCGCCAGGGTCTAACCGGGATGTCATTAGTGACTATTATTTTTGGCTGAGGAAGGTCCAATGAGGGAAGCCCACGGGGAGCAGGAATAGGCAAGGCAGGGGGAGGGGTGGTGGAGGGTGGAACAAAGAAAGGGAAAGGGGGAAACAAAAAAAAATTTCAGATTGAGGAGGAGGAAGCGCCCAAGAATCCAGGAATCTGAAGAACCCACCTGGTGTGTACCAGGCCCTAGCTCCCAGAACTAAGCTGCCCGGGGGCTGGCACCTGGGCAATGCCTGCTCTCCCAGTTTGGTGGGAAGAGAGGGCCCTAGCCAGGAGATACACAAAAATGTATGCACTCACATACACACACAGCACACTCACACACATCCCCACCTACATATGCACACATACACACACACAGAGCACACTCACACACATCCCCACCTACACACACACATACACACCCCAACACACACACACAAAGGAGATGACTGCCAAACAACCTGGCACAGTGAGAGAGGGGAGGGGAGAGGGGCCACTGTGCCAGGGGAGCCCACCGCATGCCAGGCCTGCCCCCGCATTATCCGCCCCGCTTGGCTTGTACCTCTGCGGCCTCACTCTCCCCCGCCTCCCACACTGAAGACTGAGCCAGAGACAGAGCAGGAGTAAGCCCCTGAGCACCGTGGCTAGAGCTGGTTTGCAGAGGAGAGAAGGGCACTAGGGTTTCAGCAAATAGTGTGGAGTGGGATGAAATCCTTAGTCAGGCCAGCAAAGAACAGGCACTGCCTTGGAATAGCCCATGGCTACCCTAAAGTATAAGGGTCATGAGAGATGGAAACAATTCTTCTTGCCCTTATGTCCCAGAATTCAATATTATTCCAAACCCTGAGTTTTAATTTTTCTCCATATCACTTCAGATTCCCCATCCCCCTATTTCCTGCAGCTTACAAGGCCAATATAGTCTCCAGCTCAGAGCCATTTGTAAACATATCCAGTTCCTTATCCCTCTACCCAGACTCACAGTCTTACATATACTCCAAGACACAAGCAAAAGATACACAACCAGATACCATAACATATATCCCCAAACACATACCAACCCACACCCTCACATACAATCCTAGAACCACATATCCATATCTAGCCACATGTCCAGTGACATAACAGATCATAACAGATACACATACCTTTCACTACATATACCCCTAAAAAGGAACCTGGGTGGGATCAATTTGAAGAATGGTCAGGTGGAACCAAAAGCAACAGACTGAACTCCAGGAATTTAGAGTAAATCAAATCTAGGGATAGGTCTCTGAGCATGAGGAGAGCCCAAGAGATTTCTCTTCTCCACTCACCCAAACCCTGCCAATCAGCCTGTCACTCACCCACTTGTTAGAAAAGGTGTACACAGCCAAGTTGAGTGGAATAAAAGCAGGAGGGAAGAAAGTGAGTAAGAACGGTAATGGGGTGGGGAGTAGGGGTCGAGACTGGAGAGGGTCTAGGTCTCCCTCAAGCTCAGGAACTGGTAACCAGAGGGAAGGGGCTTGAAGTCCAAGGACATCAGGCCAAGGGGTCCTAGTCCTAGTACTTCCTCCAACAGTTGGCTCAGTTTCCTTATGGGTGTCTGCCCTGAGCCTTTCTAGGCCACACAGTAAAGAGCCTGAGCCCCTCTCTGCCCAAAGCTGACTTCTTTTAGAGTGACTTGGGAGGTCCTTTTGCTCAGGCCTAAATCTCATTTTGATGCAGGAACCCTGACCCCTTTAGCTACTTCCAGCCTCGGGCTGTGCCCCTTCCCCTGGAAATCATTAGAGAAACTTCTAGGACCTAGCTGCCCATTAGGCCAGAGTGACCAGAAACTGGGTGGAGGGTTGGGAAGAGACAGTCCTAACGTGGTGAGAGAGAAGACTCTGGGGAGAGGTCTCAGATTCTTATGCTGTGTAAGCACATAAAGGACTCAGCCTTCCTTGTAACCTCCTTGAGGACAGTGACTACATCGTATTATGCTATGTATACCCCACAGCCTATAACATATAGTAGATAGTCAACTGAGTGCTGAATGAACCAATGAAATGAGTGAGGGGGATAAATGAGACTGTGACTGGATGTATGTGACATTGACTGAAAAAATGTTTATGATTCTAGGTAAAACCAAAACTTGTGTGTGCACATGCATTCCTGTGAGTGTGTGTATGTGTACTTCTCCTTATGATATTATGGTATGATAATGGGGAAGAAGTTTGCCACCGTCTTTCATCTATGAGATTGTAGAATCAGAATTTAGAACTGGTCAAGATCTTGGAGATCATCTAGTCCATCTCCTCATCCCATTCCTGTGATCCAGGGAAAGGGATATAGATAGAGGTCTCGGGCACAGACTGGCATGGGGTCTTTGCATGCCCCTCCCATCTGGTATATGAGGCAAAACAGAGTAAGGGGTTGGGGCAGTACTGTCCATCTGGTCCTTAGCCCAGCTGGGGAGGTCCAAATGGCACTCCCCTCAGCAAAAGTCCTCGGACTCCTGCTTCAAGCTGAACAATGCCCAGCCTCCAAACTAATTTCACCCTACCTATTTTGACCCCTGAAAAATAGCAATAGTGGTTCTGGGCCAGAGATAGGAGGAAATGATACGGAACTTTGAAACAGTCTGAGCCCAGAAGCAGGAGAGAGAACAGATAAAAGCGAGGGCAGTGGGGATGAGACCAAGTGTAAAATGTTCATTTTTCCCTTCCCCCCCTTGAATCCTGATTTGTCCCTCCCTATTTCTTTAGCTCATGATTCATCTTCTCCCCCTGTACTCTGTTCTGTGCCCCAACCTTCCTGGCTCTCTCCTGCCCTCAATTCTTTTTTTCCCTCCTTCCATCACCCCCCCTTCTCCTCCTTTCTCCCTCTCCTCTCCCTTTCCTCCCTTCTGAGTACCCTCCCTTTTCCCCATTTCTTCAGAGGTGTTGGGGGGGCCTGAGGTGGAAGGGGGTTGCTTCTTGGCCTCCCTCCCTCTAGGGTTTGGAATTTCAAACGGTGCCGGGGCTCTTGGGTTGGGAGTTTGTTGCCTCTGGGCGGAGCCAGGGGGCTGGAGGGAGGAACCTCTCTGGGACGGGAAGAAATCTCCCCCCACCAACCCCCAGCTGCTGTGAGTTCAGTGTGAAGGAATCAGAGACATATGGATCCCATTTCCCACCACCACCACCCCTACCCCACCCCTCCAAGGGGGAGGGGAGAGCTCAGGCAGAGGGAGATCGCTGGGAAGGGGGGTAGGGGGTAGACAGAAGGGAGAAAGACCTTGGAAAAAGGCAAGGAAAATGGGGAGGCTGTGGGGCTAGCAGCAAGGGGAGCTGGCCTAAGTGTCCCCAGCAGTTAGATCTCACTGCCTATCACCCTAAACCAGGAGATGAGTGTATGTGTGTGTGTGTGTGTTTGTGTGTGTGTGTAACAGTGTATTTGAGTGTGTAGGCTTCAGTGTGCTGGCTAAGTATAAATGTGGCAAGACAGCTGGTCCACCTTGTTCCAGGCCAGAGCTGAGTGAGTCTAAGGTGGTCGAGGAAGGACCCTTGCTGCTGCCTTCTCCTCCCCAGAAAAAGGCCTGGCAGATCAGGGGCCCTTAACCAAGTGCTCCCCCACCCAGGCTTAAGCCTCCAGACAAATCCACCCTTCCCCAAATATGCCAATGTTTCTGTGTCGTGTGCCTGTACCTGTGTGCTCAGGACCACCCCCCAGCATAACAGGGCATGAAGGGGAAGCAGTGTCGGGAGCACCCACCCCTCCACCCCCCTCAGATAGTGTGTCTTTAATACTCCACAGCAACGGCGGCGAAAAACAAGTTTCCACAGCCCGCTCTGGGCTCACGCCAGCCCGTCCTCAAATAACATTGTAAGTAACTTAGCAAACTTTGTTTTGTGCAGAAGAGCAGGGAGCTGGTGGGGGGTGGGGAGGGCAGTAAACCGGTTCTTCCAATGCCCCTCACCCCATGGGGGGCATAGCTGGCTTTTGGGCATTGCCTAACGACCACCCCCTGCTTCTTTCTGCATGCAACCCAGCCCCCTCCCAGGCCTCAGCCCTCTTTTCCCCTGTCCCCTTGCCCCTCAGCCCATAGGAACAGCCCAGTCCTACTCAAGATCAAGGTCAGGGCTAGTCCTGGTTCAGGACTGGGGGAGGGGATGGCCATGTGTGCCCAGGGTAGGGTAAGAAACCCTACTAACCCCCTCCTCAAGCTCCCAGGCAGGGCAACCCCCTTGACCTTGGAGGCTTGGGGAATGGGGGAGGACACTCCCAAATACCAGCGGTTGATCCCCTTTGGTGTCTCAGCTAATCCCTTCCCCCTCCCTCTCTTATCTCCCCACTTGCTTCATACTGCCCTGAGACCTTTGGCATAGGCAGAACCCAGCAAAGGTCTGAAGTGCTCAGCCTGGCCCCTATGTTCACTGAAAGCTAGAGCCCAGGGCTGTGTAAGATTCTGCCACCAAACTTCCTCTAGCCTAATTCTTATTCCACATTCATTCTACAAACATTCTACAGAGCCTATAGTGCCTGTGGCCTATATATAAAGCACAGTGCTAGGCACTGTGCCTTTAGGCTTACACCTGGGTAGAGAGTGAGGCCTGTAAATAAATATAACAGAGGTAAGGATGAGGAAAATAGGGGAGGGTCAGAGAACTAGGGGAGGAGGGAACAGCCTCACCCTCCTGGTGTTGGCAGCACCCGTGCATGCATACTCAGCTTAAAGAAAGAACTAAGAAAGGGTCAGGGGCTGCCATCATGCCAGTAGTTGAGGTGGGGGTCTATCTCTTCTCTTTCTTTCCCCTCTCTCCCCTCTCTCCCCCCTCTCCCTCCTCTCCCTCCTCTTCTCTCTCTCTCTCCTTCTTTCCTTCTCTCATTCCCTCTACCTCCCCACTCCTCTTCTCCCCTTTTCCATCTCTCTCCACAAACATACACACACACACACACACACACACACATACACACACACACACACACACCCTTAGAGGTTCACCAAGCAATGCTTGCTAGCTGCCCCTCACAATAGTACCACAGGCAAGGTGTGGGAGTGCTGTTGGTTGGTCCAGCTTTTCCATGGCAGAATCTGGAACCCCTTCCCTCAGAGATCCCTTTTTGGGGAACATAGAGCCCAGAGCAACACAAAAAGCCAAAAAGCCAGCAAGAGAATGGCTTGGAAGCAGAGCCAGAGCCAGAGCTGTAGGCCAGCGAGGAGTGGGGGAGGGGGAGGGTAGAGGAGATGCCAAAAACCCAGCCATTACAGAACGAAAGGAGAGACAGACTCGAGTGAGTGAGGGAGAGAGTCAGAGATGGAGGGGGATCGAAGATGGCAGAGGGAGAAGGAGCAGGCAATGATGAAATGGGAGAGGTGTTGTTGCATTTCAGAGAGCACTGCCACCATGAGAGGGGAGAAATCTGGTGCTCCATGGCACAGGATGGTGGGTGGGAGGCAGGAAAAGGAAAGAGGCATCAGGTCCTGATCTTCCCAGTACCCACTCCCCTCCACCCAACCCCCAACACCACAAAAAGCAGACTGGCAGCAGCAGCCGCTTGGTCTTCTCCCTGGGTACTGGGTGGGGGATGGGGCAGGCACTATGCCAGGCCAAATGCCACCATGCCCACTGCTGCTGCCCATCTTACCCCTCCCACCATTGTGGGGAGGAGGGACAGGCTAGGCATCCTAGGAGACACTACCCTTAAAATCAGATTCCCATCCTGGCACCCAGCAGGAGCCCACAAAGATGGGTGCTGGCAAGTCATGAGCCCCATAAGGCAGAGAGAATGCTATGGAATCACCAAGAGCTGGCCTCCTAGGCAAGGCCCTGGCACAGACCTGACTGCTGGACCAGGGGTAAAAATAAATCTGCTGGTGGGGGGGATGGGGCTGGATAGCTAAATCTAGGTGCCCAGGTGGACATGCCACTCCTGGGCATGTCAGCTGCCCCAGTATGTGCAGAGGAGCACACCCCCCACCCCCAATCTAGCAGTAGTCTATTACTCAGAGACGGCTTCCTTGAGCCTAGGGAAAGGAGGACAGGCAAGACCTTGATTTACGTTTCTAAACAGAAACCCTACCACTTCAGCAAATCCAAGTTCACACTCAAAGCTGATGAGCCAATTTGTATCCTACCTAGACCAGGACCAAGGATGCCTCTGCTGTGTGACCTTGGGCGAATCATTTTACCTGTATGGTAAATGAGCCCCAGTTTCCTCCCATTTCTTCAGTATTTTAGAGGATCTGTGATTTCCCAGGTGTGAGTTCTCTCTCTACCAAAGCATTTAGCAACTTTTGCACCCTAGTAGATGGTCTTCACGAGTTGGTATGTTTAAAAGCATCCTTCCCCTGAAAGCAAATCAATGTTTCTCTGAATTTCATTTGTCTGCTCTTCTGACAAAAGGCATGAAGCTTGTTCTTTCCTCAATGAAATGAGCATCACACCTGCCCTGTGTGTCTCACAGGGTTGTTGTGTGACTCCAAAGATGTGATGAAAGTGAAAATGTTTTGTAAACTGTTAAAAATGCATATGAACAATTATTATTATGCGTGCCACCCAAGGTTTATGGCATTTCACTCCCCAGCTAACTGTAGACGAGGAAAATCCTACCCAAGGAGCAGGAGGCCAAAATAATAGATCCCAACCTCATCCAAGTTAAGAGATAAGAGTATATACCTCAGGGAATCACCCAGTAATAAAATTTTAGGGCCTTAGAGATTATCTCATTTAGGCCCCTCATTTTATAGGTGAGAAATTTGAGGCCCTGAGAGGAGAAGGGACTTCCCCAAGATTACACAGCAGTTAGGGTCAAAGCCTAGACTAGGACACAAATTTGACACATGATCCAAGATACTTTTCAAGTTTAATTTTGACCAGGGATCCGGACCTCCCTGAAGGAAATGGGATGTGTTGAGGATGGGGGTTGGGGGGAGAGGCACATATTTGGGGGAGAGGAAATAATAGTGGCCGAAACTTCTTGATATAAATTTCCTCAGGTTGGCCTCCTAGGCAAAGGCCAGCCAGGATGGAGATAAGCAGGCATGCCTCAAAGAAACAAATGCGCCAGGAAGAATCTGTACTGTGACACCCCCCTACAATCTTTTCTGAAGGATGTATAGGTAAGAGTAGACCCCAAGTAGACCCCATTCCTCTTTTGTTTAAGCAGTCAGAAGGAAGGTAAGAAGATCAAAGTCAGGACATAAAGCCATGCAGCTAAAACAGTATAAGGAGAGGGAAGACAGTTTTGATGTCCTTGTGGTACAGAAAGGAGAGAAGAAGGCACCCTGGCTCTGGAATCAGGAGATCTTGATTCACATATTGGCTCTGCTGTGAGGCCTTCGGCAAACCCCTTAGACTCTCTGGGATTCTGTTTCCTCATCTGTAAAATGAAGAGGTTAGAGATGATCTTGGAGTCCTTTCTAACTCCATAATCCTATGACCTATACATCTTTAGAATACATCCTCTTCTCTGACACTGCCACTACTCTGGTGCAGACCCTCACTACCTCACACTTGGACTATTGCAATAGCCTTCTGGTAGGTCTGCCAGTCTCAAGTCCCTCTCCACCTCAATCCATCCTCCATTCAACCACTAAAGTGATTATTACACCTCCACACCCACTCAAAAAACTCCAGTGGCTCCCTATTGCCTCCAGGAGCGAATATAAAATGCTGTTTGACATTCAAAGCCCCTCACACACCTTTCCAATCTCATTACTCCTGGACACATCCCCTTTGGTCCAGCAATACTGGTCTCCTGGCTGTTCCAGGAACAAGGCACTCTTGGCTCTGGGCACTTTCTCTGGCTGTCCCCCTTGCCTGGAATGCTCTACCTCCTCCACTCTGACTACTGACCTTCCGAGCTTCCTTTAAATCCCAACTAAAATTCCACCTTCTATAGGAAGCCTACTCCAGCCCTTCTTAATTCTAGTGCTTTCCCTCTGGTAATAATTTCCCATTTATGGTTGGCTTTGTATAAAATCCTTTGCCTGTTGCCTCCCCCCACCTTTGAAAGGAATTACTCATGATCTTTAGCAAGATTTAAGGTAATGGGTGAGAATGTCTTTTCCACTAGAAAGGAACATTCAATAAAAGTCTTCACCCTGGGAGAAGCTGTGGAGGAGTCTCACCTCTGACATCAAGTATAGTTGGGCAACAATCATTTATTCAGTTTACCATGTGTCAGGCACTGTACACTGTTGGAAATATAAAGAAAGGTAAAAGATAGTACCTGTTCTTCAAGTGTCTGGATTCTAATGGAGGAGACAACTTGTAAGTAACTAGGTACATATGAGATATATAGGAAGTAGATGGAAGGTAATCTCAGAGGGAAAGGTGTTAACCAGCAGCTGAGGGGACTGGGAAAGGCCCTGGTGCCAAAGGTGGAATTGGAGTTTACAGCATCTCTGGTCCTCTGCTACCCTTTCTCAGGAGCCTAGATTTAAGTCCATAGAGACCCTTCTTCCCCTAACCTTAGGACAAAGAGAAAAAGGGCAGTTGGCATGAGTGAGTAGATGGAACCTGAGTTGTGTCCCACATTCTCCACAGCCCAGATGTTCTTTAGGCCAAATGGAACACTAAAGGGTGGAAGGATTTACTAACTCATTACTAACTGCCTATCCATCATTGCGCTAAGCAAAGCCAACATGAATCTGAGGCCCTAACTTTTTTGATTGGGTGGTAGATCTCACTCACCAATAGATAAACTGAGGGAGTAGAGAGAAAGGACAGTTGGAATAGGAGTGCTTGGAGCCTGAAGCTCCTCTAGAGTCTGGAGACTGGAACCCCCTGATGAGGCCACAGAGGCTTGTGTATTATTCTGATCCTGGGTACGTGATCTTTTCTGAGTGTGCCTGTGTATGTGTCTGTGAGGTTCTGAGCAGGTACGCCCTTTTGTATTCTGTGCACATATATAGGTTTAGTGTCTCACTTTAAATCCTTTAGATGCTGGGTTCTTAACCTGGGATTCACGAACTTACCTTTAAATATTTTGTGATCATTCAATATAGTTTCCTTTGCAATCCTTTGTAATGTATCTTATATTGTGCTTTCTTTTAAAGTGTCAGCCAAAGGTTTCACCAGACTGCCCAAATGAGTCCAGGACACAAAAAAGGTTTAAAACCCCCGATGTACACCAAAGATGCTTTTTGATCAAAATTCCATATTATTTGGCTTCTACCTTTCCCTTTTTTCTGGCTGTGTAGACCAAACCCAAGAGCTGATTTGTCAAGGCCTTACCCTATGGAGACTGGAATCTATCTTAGGATCTCTGGTCCTCTGACTCCCTCTCTATACCTCAATACCTTCCTCCTGGAAGCCTCCCTAATACCAAGCCCTTTGGAGCTCACTCAACCTGGCTCTCCTTGTTTGTGGAGGGGAAAGGAACATTCTAGAGTAAGACCTTCTCTCCCTGTTCTGCGCCCTGGCACTATACCCTAGGAAAACGGGGTTCAAGGCAGTCCTGGTCCAGTCCTTGGGTGATGATTTTCCATTGCTTACCTCAACCCCCTTTGGTGATTTGAGTCTGGAGGGGCACCCAGTCCCACCCACCCACTGGCTGCCTCCCAGCTCAGCTCCCCTTGGGGTGGGGCTTTGAGGGGGGGGGTGTAATCCCTGGTGAAACTCAGGTCTCTGATTGGCTGTGGCAGGCCGCAGTGCTGCCTGCCTCCCTCACTGCCGGTGGTAGTGACTGCGGCAGCTCAGAGCTCAGCACACAGCTGCAGCCCCACGGCTCTCTGCCAGCCCAATGAGCAACCAGACTTTACTTTGGGAAGAGACATTCCTCCCCTTCTGCCCGGTTCCTCATCAGCCCCCCACCCCCCTGCCTAGCCCTAGCAAGTCCCTAAGGCCTGCCCTATTAGCTGGGTACTGCCAGCCTGGTACCAAGAGGGAGGTGAGAGTGCCCTACCCCTTCCCCAAACATTCACACCCCCCACACACACCTGTAACTTTCTCCAAAGGAGTCGGACGGTGATATTGCTCAAATGTCAAGACTGCTTGCTCTACCCTACCCCCTACTCCCACCCCATAATGCCTTACCTCCTCTCCCACCCCTAAAAGAATAAATCGTAGTTACCTGCCCTGCCTAACTCCCACTCCAAAGTCCCTCCATCCGTCCACATACAGATGCTCCAGTCCCAAAACAGAATCCATTTCCTAGCTCTAAAGGGTCTTCTGATGGTCAGTAGTAGCAGAGGTGGAGGCAGAGAGGAATGGGGGACTTCGAGACCTTCTCTTCTTAGTGCTTGGGGCTGGAGCCAAAAATGGGGAAGGAGAGATATTCAGCCAGGGCCAAGATGCATTTGGCAGGAGGGGGAAAAAACCAGTGAGAGAAAGGGGAGGAGGAAAAAAAGGGAGGGGGAGAGAAGAAAGAAAGAAAGAAAAAGAAAGAAAGAAAGAGAGAGAGAGAGAGAAAGAAAAAGAAAAAATTGTCCAATTCTTGTTGCTTAGAACCTTTAGCACAAATATACTTTTGGTGAAGGCCTCGGCGCCCACAGAAACAATTATTGGCTTCTGGGGCAGGAGACTACTGGTACCCCACAGATAGGACAGTTGATCTAGAAGGAGGAAGATGCCCAGGCTGGATGGACAGACAACCATGGCAGTCCCAGGACAGATTTGGAGAAGCAGCCAAAATCAATCTCAAATGGGCAGAAGGAGCCACAGGGCAGACAGAGAGAGGTCTGTCCAAGTGCTTTCCACCTCTCCCCTAGCCCTGCTGCTTCTCTTTCCCAAACACACACACACACACTCACAACAGTGTCTCTGTCCCAGACTGAGTTGGGGCTGACTTCTAGGGAGTGGGAGGGGAGGTATAGGCAGAAGGGGGCTTTAAGCCACCTGGCCCAGGTTAGGGGTGTCTGGGGAAGGCCTGGGCTGGGCAGGGAATAGGAACAGGCTAGGCCAGGGCTTCTACAACTTTGGTCCTGCCTTCATGGAGGTAGCTCCTTTGGACTCAGAACAAACCTGGCATCAATAGCGGGTCCCTCCCCTTCATGGAAAAAACTAGTGAGCACAGGCCACCCGTCTGTCCAGCTCACCTCTCTGCACTGAACAGGGCCAGTGGGCCTTGCTAGGGTTCAGCACCAAGGTCCAGCAGAGGGGAGGGCTGGTAAAATTATCAGAGTGTAGAGATGTGTCACAATGACAGCCATAAACATACAACAACAAGAACTGTCTGTTATTCCTCCCATACGTAGAATACTTTCAAAAATAATTTTACATCCTTTATTGATCTCATTAGATTCTCACAACAACCCGTGAGCTGGACTGAACTGAGCTGGGCTGGGGATGATTGTCCCAGGCCAGGAGAAGTGACTTGCCTATAGTTACACAGAAAGTGATAGAATTGAAACCACAGGCCTCCTGACTCAGAACACAGCTATTTCCACTGCACCTTGTTACTACCATGTGCCCAGAAAGACACACGGAGACACAAGGCTGAGCCATACCCTCTGCTATCACCACAATCACTAGATAGACCAACGAATTCCAAGTAAAAGAGACAGAAAAATCATAAGAGAACAGTGACAGGCATAAGGATGCCTATGTGAATGAATATGAATGTATCTCAAATTACCTGCTCTCCCAGCCATTCCACCTCACGTCCCCCCCACCAAGCTCTGTGACCATAATCTACAATGCAATGACTTCAAGGCCTGGGAGGGTAGAGGAGTCCTCTGCTCCATTCCTGTGTCTCACCCTCAGGGAGAGGGCTAATATAATCTCTTGCCCCACAAACTCAGAGCCAGGATAAGGCTTGGGAGAGCCTTCTCCCATCCTTCCCCCCTAGACTCCTATATCTGGGGAAGAAACTGAGCAGCCGGTGAGATAATTATAAGAATGGCAGCAGAGATATGGAGAGAGAGTAGAGAAGTCAGAGAAATTGAGGCTAAGATGTGATCTGATCACTTTTCCAAAGTCTTATAGCAGAATTAATATATGTACATGGACACATGCTCCCCACCCATGGGAAAGAGAAGTAATAGACCTTGGATCCCACAGGTCTTACTTAACTCAGATTTGGGGTAAGGGACCCTCTTTCCCCTAAGGAGAAGTGAAATAGAGGGCCCAGACTAACTCCAGGAGGGAGGGCAGACCCCATCAGAGCAATGTACCACATATTGGCCAACTCAGTCTTCTGAAGTACATTCATCCTCTTTTTGGCCAATGTATCCAGTAGCTATCTGGACACCAGGATTCACAGTACTTGGCCTAATTTAACCCTACTTGCCTCTCTGGGTCAGTGCCTGTGTGGTTTCTTCACCCATAGTCCTGCCCTACCCTTCTCATAGTTTCCTTGTCTCGTTCCTCAGCTAGGGTCTGTCTCTCTCTTATGTCAACAACTCCTTGTCATGGCCTTCTTTGTCCAGATGACTCCTATCTGCACAAGTGGTTATGAGCCACGTGCCTTTCTTTCATTCCTATCCAGTATAGCCAGCACAGTCTCACCTCTGAAGGTTTCTGGGATCAGCCTCAGTAGTCTGGCCCCTAGCTCAGTCCCTCACACCTTCCCCAGGATGGTTTCCTTCTGGCCCTTCCTCTTTATTCTAGCCCCTATTTTTAAAGCTACTCCCTCCTCCCTTCTCCACCTTGCCACTTGGGTTCCTATTTCTGTACACCCCGTAAACTTGGTTTTCTGGAGATCTTAACCTCTTAACCTGCCCCTAGATGGCTCTTCCTGGACACCTCCTTCCCATCCATAAAAAAGGCTTCACATGGTTCAGAACCCCAGCTCCCGAATCTCCACACCCAAGGGTCAGAGTGAACATCACATACCTCTAGGTTCTCCCACGTGCTGTTATCCAACTTATCCTTCAGTTCCCTTTCACTGCTTTCTCCACTGTTCTCATGGCCTCCTGTATCCCCCATCCCACCTACCCCCCTCCAATAAAATGCTATGCACAGTGCCCTGGGACACAATAGGCAATCAGACTGAATTAAAATGATCAAGGGTGCCCCCCAAACACAAGGTTGGTTTGGTGTGATCACAAACATTAATGAGACTCAATCACATTAGCCTGGGTCACTTTGTGGGCCACTAAGGTCTCCTGGCCTGACAGTTATAATGGAGGAAATGGGGGGACAAAGACTGGGGTATAGGCACTTAGGGTCAAAAGGAATGGGGGACAGCTTATTGAAATAGGAATCATCCCATTTAGCAGAAAATCAGGTTCAAGGGTTTACAAAGGTAGGATAACCAGGTGACTTTCGAACAGTCCTCAAGAGACTAAGTTAGGAGACAAGGAAAAGGAATCTCCAACTTTATTTCATCCTCAAGCAGCTTGAATATGTGGCTATACATGTGTCTGTTTGTATGCGTTTTCCCATGGACTATACATTTGTGTGGCTATACATGTGATTATGTTTCTACATGAGGCAGCCTGAGTCAATCTAAAGAGTATTGAACTTGGAGTCAAAAGCCTGGGTTCATATTCTAACTTCAATGTATATTATTTTACCCTGAATGAATTCCTTCACTTCTTTGAACCTCAGTTTCCTCATCTGTAAAATGGGGATATTATTACTTTATAGTGAGGTAAGTAGCTCAAATAAATCATAGCTATTGATGAGCTATTTTTTTTTGTTTGTGTAAGCATTTAACTGTTTGTATCTACATATATTTGTGAGCATGTGTCTCTGTGTCTGTATGATTCCCCATCCATCTCTATGTGTTTCTTTGTATGCCTCTGTGAGAATATATCTATGTACATGTGCTTCTCTTTTTCTCATCTCTGTGTGTGCGTGCATGTTTCTGTGTCTGTGACATGGGGTTTTCTATCCATCTCTGTCTCATCTGGGTGACAGGGCTCTGAACCCCTCCAGGCCTCAGCTTTACCATTCCTGCCCTAGATTTCTCTGCCTTTTCCAAGAAATTATTTTCCCTTTCCTTCTCCCATCTTTCATCCCTTCCTTAGTCCCCTGGCTTTCTTCTCTCCCTGCCTCTCCTTTCTCCCCATATATTTCTCCCTTCCTTGCTTTACCCATCTCTCCTCCCTTGCCCCATGACATTTTCTTTCTCTTTCCCTAACATCCTTCTCTCCAGCTCTCTCCCCTCATCACTTTCTCCTAGTCTCTCTATCATTCCTCCTCCCCCTTTCTTCTCCCTTTCTTTCCCTCTTTATCTCTCCTCCTCCTCCTCTTTATCTCCCCCTTTCTCCATTCTTTCCAGGTCCTCTTCACCTTTTCTCTTCTCTCATTCTTTCCATATATTTTTTTCTTTCTCTCCTCCCTCTCAACATCTCCTCCCATCTCTTTGCTTCCTCTTCCTCTTTCTCTATCCCTTTTCTACCCTCCTCCATTTTTCTTCCTCTCTTTTCTATTTTTCCCCTTTCCCTCTCTTTTTCCACATCCCTTTCTCCTCCTCCTTTTCCTCTTCCCCCTCTCTCCCTCTCGCCTCTTTCCCCACTAGGGCCCCTGCTCTGCTCTGCTCCTGCTCATTTATTGACTTTAAAATCAAAGCCAATTTTGGTTTTAAAGGAAGAGAGTGACAGAGATGGAGAGGGAGACAGAGACACAGAGAGACAACACAGATGGAGAGAAAGACAAAAGACCACTGTCCCTCATGTCCAGTCGAAGGAACATACAAAAAGATGAAGAGGCAGGGAGCCTGGTGTGGGGGCAGGACCCAGAAGGTTTTTTCCACGGGCCACTTACTGGGTCCATCAAAGCCTCCGGTGTTCCATGCAGTATAGAGAGATCTGACTGGGGAGGGGGTGGGGAGACAGGGGAACAGTCAAGAAATACCAAAGGGACAGGGCTGAGACTGCTAAGTTTGACCTAGTCTTGACTGAAGAACTACGGAACCCGGATTGGAGGCCCAATTTGTTTCCTTTGATGCTGTCTACCCACCCAAACTCTAGCTCTTGCTGTCTTCTTGTTTTTATACCATTCTCTGTCTTCCTCTCAGTCTATCTGAGCTTTCTTTTTTTGGAGGGGGGAAAGCATTTAAAAAAATTTTTTTTTTGAAAGAGATAAATCCCACCCCACTCCTAAATCCTGAATAGATTGTTGATTGGCTCAGATTTTGAATCCAGAAAGATCACAAGAAGCCCAAGTCAGTTCAGAATTTCCCCTCACACATACCCCAATGTCCTCTGAAAGGCCAGGAGTCTCCTGGAAAGGGGATGTCCTTTGGTTCTCCCAGCCCTCCTCATGTCAGTTCCAGTCCAGGTCTGCTCTCTTCCTGCATTTTCCCATTCACCAGTCAGCAGAAAAATCAATATTTAATGCCCAAAGTGATTTTGAAATCCAAGGAAATGAGAAGTGGAGGTACCAGCCAGTGCTCCCCACCCTGCCACCTCCTAGGTTCCCTGTCCTTGACCTCACCTTTTCCCCAATCGCCCCCTTTCCCAATCTCTCCAGGTTCCCGCCCATGGGGAGAGAGAGAGAGAGAGAGAGAGAGAGAGAGAGAGAGAGAGAGAGAGAGAGAGAGAGAGAGAGAGAGAGAGAGAGAGAGAGAGAGAGATGGGGGAGAGAGGAAAGATGATAAAGTTACTTTTTTGTTTAACAGATGGGGAAGAGGAGGAAAAGGGGAAAGGGAAGGAGGAAAAGAAAATTGCAGGTCATTAGAGCAGCTTGAAAAGAAAAGTACAGAGTTGGGAAATGGATAATTAGGCAGCGGCTGGGCCGTGCTCGCCCACAAACACCCGCGCTTTGGGGAAGGAGGGAGATCGGGGACCAGGCCCCCTGCCCAGAGACCGGGGAGCCAGTGCAGTTCGCCAGGGTACACTGGGGGGCACTGGAAAGAGAACACAAGGTTCCCAGTCACGGGACCGGTCTTGGGGACAGTGGGCAAGTAGCAGAGCCAGCAGGAACATTGAGGATGGTTAGAAGCTAGAGAAAAACTCTTGGGCCGAGGGTGTGAAGCATGTTAGATCTAAACCTTTGGGAGGTAGGGCCTAATTTCTCCCAAATGGGCATGAGACTCCGGTTCCGTCTATGGACACAAAGTGTGATGACTAGTAGTGACTTAGAAAAACCCAAGCTCAGAGCATGAAGGGATTAATGCATTGAAGGGTAGCGTTTGGAGAAGTAGGCCCCGAAGTTAGAAGGCTCAGCCCAGCAGGTCTTCTGGGCCTGAGGTGTTCATGTCCCCAATGTCTCAGCTCAAGGGTGAGGGGCAAGGTAGCCTATAACTCTCACTCTCCCAGATTCTGCCATTTCCACCAACATGAACACCAGAATTCTAGAGTCTGAGTGAAAATAAAGAAAGTTCACACATACACATATACATAATTCATACTAATACCCAGGCCTCCAAACATTCACTCACTCTTCCCTACGCTGATATAAATTTCTAATGCACACATTCACCCACACTCTATGACAGACCCGACAGACTCACAGAGAAGCTGCCTCATCTTTACACAGATCCGCCAGTTCAGCCAGGAGAAGGGTCTGCTCAAGGCCCTGACCTGATCTGCCCCCTCTCGCTCATCACCCACTAACGCTTACCCTAGGGAGTTCCCAGTATCCCCGCAGTCAGAGCCTTCTTCTTCCCCCCACGCCCCACTAGCCGTCTCTATATTCTGTCTGAGGACGAGGACCTTTAGGAGTCACCTGCTCCTTAAGAACAGAGCGGACTCTGGTAAAGAGCTTGGACCACCTGGTGTGGCCCCGGGACACTCCGACCTTCCAGAGAACTGACACCCCATTGGGGAGGCGGGGGGGGGAAGGGATATAGCAATTCCCATATTCCCTGGCCCTGGTGCTGTTTCCAGGAAGCCCTTTCTCTGGGCTAAGCAGAGGGAGCCTCATTGAACGTCGGGCGACAAGGACAGACGCGGGGTTACGGGGCCTCCCGGCAATGCAGACGTACACCGTCATTGACAAAGAAGTTGGTCCTTTCTCTTACTCGTGGGGTCCGCACTTGGGGAAGCCTCGGAGCGGAGCAGTGAGCGTGGCCTGTGCCCCAGCTCGCGCATCGGGTCATTAAACCGCAGGGTTTGTGGAGCTCTCTATTGCTGTCTAGTACGCGGGGCCTGTTGCGCCTTGTATTCGGGTTTGAGACAGCTTGCCACCTAATTGAGTAAAGCCCTGGCTTAGTATTCGGTGCACCAAGTTCGCCCACCCCACCCCACTCCGCTTTTCACCTCAGGACCCGAGCTAGGGGTCAGGAGGCACCGGGATTTCCTGTCCTGCGGGAGTCGGGCCGCGAGAAGACTCGACTCAGGCTCGGCCTCTTTACCACGAGCCGCACATAGCTTGTGCTGGCTAGAAAGTTTGCGGCGGAAAAAGTTTATGGAGCGAGCGGGGGGCGGGGAGAGAGGCCCGGGAAGGGAGTCAGCGGGCGCGGGAGTTAGCGGGAAGGGAGGCCCTCTGCGCTGTCAGACTCTCCGCCCGCCTGAGCCCCAGACTGGGATCGGAATCCGAGGTGGAGCGCGGGGAGATCGCGGCCCCGGCACGGGCGAGACCTAGACAGAGTCAGAGAGGAAGACTTGTGGAGGGATCGACGAAGAGAAGGAGCCACGGCGCCCGAGGGGGCATCAGCGCCCGCCCGCCCGAGCTCGAGCCCGGGCTGGAGGCCGAGCGCCCCCCGCAGCTCGCAGCCAGCCGGTCCGGGAGGACTGCTCCCGGTCTATGCCTCACGGCGACTCTGGCTCTTTTTTATTCCCGAAATAAATTTGGGAGACGCGCCATTTTCTGAACTCTGCGCCCATGTGCGGGGAGGAAAACAAAGGCCCTGGAGAGAGTGTGGCCCGCCCCGCGGCCGCGGAGCCGAGCCTGGCAGGGCCCTGTGCAGGGGAGTAGGGGGGGAGCGGAGGGGGAGCGGGGAGCAGAGCCCCGCGCTAAGGCGGGCAGCGCCAGGCCCTGCTGAGAGGGCTTCCCCGGCCCCCCTCCCCCTGGCAGTCACACCCTCCACACGCACTCCCACCCCCACCCCGACATTGACACTGACACTGACACACACTCACGCTCACACACACTCATTCGCAGCCTGACACTCTCGCAGACACACACACGCAGCCTGGCACACGCGCGCCTACAGCCGCCGTGCCACACTGTCTCGCACACACCACCCTCGCGCAGACTGACTGACACGACAGGCAGTCTTTCGGACCCACTCGCAGACAGCCTCGCCAGGAGACACGCGCGCTCGCACCCACCCACACCCTCCCCAGCCCCGGGGCGGGGGCGGCGGCGCCCGGTTACCTGGGTGAGGCAGTACGGGGAGTACATCGCTCGCTGTCCGAGGAGCCGCGCGGCTGGCGCAGCGAGGCGCGACTCTGCTCAGCTCAGCTTGGGCCGGGCAGTGGGGGAGCCGCGCTCCAGCTCCGGGAGAGCCTGCCCCGAGCCCCGCGCCGCTGCTGCAGCCGCCGCCGCTGCCGCCGCCGCCGCAGCTGCCTCTGCCTCCGCCGCCGCCGCCGCCGCCGCTCTGGCTGCCTCCTCGCTCGCCCTGCTCGCTCGCTCGCTCGCTCCCTCTCCTCTCCAACTCTCCTCCTCTCTCGCTCTCTACTCCATGCCGCTCGGTAACCCCGCCTTGCAGTGCTCTCTGAAAGTGAAAGTTTAGACAAAGTTTGGAACCGAGCGCACTTTAGAGAGAGAGAGAGAGAGAGAGAGGGAGAGGGAGAGCGAGAGAGGGAGGGAGGGAAAAAGGGAGGGAGGGAGGCAGCCCGGCCCTCCCGCCCCGACCGCGCCCGCTCCCACCCCCGCTGCACACACGGACACACACTCACACCCACCCCGACACATACTTTCTCTCTCACACACACTTACCCTAACAGTCACACATGGACACACTGACACACGCAGACACACATTGACATCCACGGACACACAGTGACACATCGGCATGCTTAGTGGCACGCCTCCCCTCTCCCCAACACATAGACAAGCCCACTACCACTGGGTCGTACTGACACACTGTCGCACCACAAACACATTGTGCATGTGTATGTGTGTGCTCCTGTCACCTCCTTTCTTGGTGATATGAGACATGCATTTCCAGAGCCTTCTCCAGCCTGTGGGTGCCCCTGGCACCTTCCCGCACTCAGGGACACCCCTTGTCATTCTACTTCCCCTCCCATATTACTGCTGGCTCCAGGATCCCCTGAATGATTGCCTTTTCCTGGCTCAATCCCAGTCTCAGGTGAGCCCTTCCCCTTCCTGGGTAGCAGGGAATAAGAGGGGTGTAGAGCAACTCGGAGTTGGGGGTGGGGGATAAAGGAGGGCTGGAGGTGCTGATGGAGGAAAGGGGGGGGAGAGAGAGAGAGAGAGAGAGAGAGAGAGAGAGAGAGAGAGAGAGAGAGAGAGAGAGAAGAAGAGAGAGAGAGAGAGAAGGAGAGGAGAGACAGAGAGAGAGAGACAGAGAGAGAGAGACAGAGAGAGAGAGACAGAGAGAGACAGAGACAGAGAGAGAGAGAGAGAGAGAGAGAGAGAGAGAGAGAGAGAGAGAGAGAGAGAGAGAGAGAGAGAGAGAGAGAGACTCTCCTGGATTCTAGCTCAGGAACATTTTTGCTGAGTCCCAGTTCAGCACCAGGCCCACAACGGTTTACTCTGAGTCAGGGAGAGAAATGAGACCAGAGAAGAGCTCCCGTGGGTGTGGCCCCCAGTCCCCTAGCCCCGGAGAAGTGAGGAATGTGTGTGTAATAATCCCCTCCCCACTGGCAGCCCACAAGGTAGATTCTGTGGGAAAGTCTGGATAGTCTTGCAATTTTCATCTTCACCTAGCCTATGGGGATGAGGATTTCAAGTGTGAGTGTGTTTGGGAGGGTGGGTGCTGTGTGTGTGTGAGCCCCAATGTGTCTCGGTGTGCTGAGGCTCACCCTCAGAGGATTTCAGAGCCCTCCATCCTCCCGCTCCTCTTTTCCCCAACAGCTGCCGATGAAAAGACTTGGGCAGAGAGGGAATTGATACGTCCTTAAAAATTCAAGGGCTCCTCGTAAACAGAAACTTTTAACACCGTTTAAAGTTTCAATACTGCTGAGGAGGGGGATGGGGAGACTGGAAGGGGTACACTGGGCAGGGGGTCTGGCTTCTTTTGGGTTAACTTTAAAGAGGCCAGTCTCCTTACCTAGCCTAGAGGGACCTTCAAAGCAAGTAGTCAAAATGAAGGATGGTACCCCTCCCTACCCCACATCCCCTCTCTCCCCTCCATTATCTGGAACTCTGGTGGGCCTTAACCCAGCCCCTATTCCATAAGGCCACCAAAGGAGCCACCCATATAACTTCAGTTCTTCTGAATGGAGCTAGGGGTAGTTAGAGAACGTGAGGCATTGTCCCCTCCTTTTGGATCCTCGATCCATTCTGCTGCCCTCTCAGCAACCACAGACTCTCTCTAAGACTGCTATCTTCCCCCCTCAAGAAAACTGACCCCCCATGGAAATGGAATGGAGACAAGAGTGTCTACCTAGATGGACACATAAATAAGCCTCCTCTAGACCTACCTACCAAAATATCTGTTCTGGGCCTTTTGCTGAGTGAGTCTAGGTGGCTGAGGGGTAAGGGAGGAAGAAGGCAGCTCCACATTCAGCCTGAGCACAGATTAGGTAGGAAGAAATGAAGGTTCAAGGGTGAAATGCCCCTCAGAATTACCTATGAATCTTGCTCTCCCTACCCTTCCTATCTGTGCCTCTGAAGAGACTCATCTCCTGGACCAGCTTAGGGGGACATCGAGAAAAGGAATCATTCCCCTAAAAGAAACACAATAGTACGTGTACAGAACATATATTCCTCTATTTTTCACTTCTGTTAACTCATTCGAACCTAGGACTGGTTAGAATCTGGGTCTCCTTGTGCTGTAGCATGTATAGGGATAATGTGATTTCATCAGTATACAAATTCAGGGTTGCACCTTCTGCAACTTGGTTTTAGAAAGTTGCCTGGAGCACTTAGAGGTTAAGTAGCTTGCTGGAGGTCAGGAAAGCAGTATAGGTCTGAGACAGGATTTGAACCCAGATCTTCATATTCCAAGGCCAGCTCTCTATTTAGGATGTATGTAAAGCATTTCTTAAACTGCAAAGCAGTATGTGTACAAAATACGCATCAATTTGTCATAGAGATGAATGACTGTTATGCAGTGATGGAAAACTGTACTCCCCACCACCATTCTCCTTATAAACTTCATTAATCACCGCGGTGTGTGTGTGTGTGTGTGTGTGTGTGTGTGTGTGTGAACACATGCACAACTAGAAACAAACACAACCATATTTTCATTGTATTTTAGTCTACAACAGGTCTGATGGGGGAGGGGGGATTGATAAGAAAGAATAGGCAGTAGGGATGGTCCTTTGAGTCGAGTGAGCAAACACTCCCTCTACCAGGTACCCAGATACACCTGGCCAATGAGAAATCATCCAGAAG